>NW_006408583.1:15306076-15320536 GCF_000296735.1 Chrysochloris asiatica
GAAATCATTGGACAATATCTTTGATATCCCATTTGATAAAGTTTTGCTAAAGGTAATACAGAAATGTTTGCAAGCATACATTGACAGAGAACTTCCAGGGGTTCAAGCTGGATTCAGAAGAGGCTGTGGAACGAGGGATATCATTGCTGATGTTTGACGGAGCTTGGCTGAAAGCAGAGAATATTAGAAAGATGTTTACCTGTGCTTTATTGACTATGCAATAATCATGACAAGCTATGGACAACATTGTGAAGTATGAGTATTCCTAAACACTTAATTGTGCTCATAAGGAATTTGTACACGGACCAAGAGGCAGTTGTTCGAACAGAACATGGGAACACTGAATGGTTGAAAATTAAGAAAGGTGTGCCACAGGGTTGCATTCTTTCACCATACTTATTCAACCTGTATGCTGAGCAAATAATCTAAGAAGATGGCTTATATGAAGAAAAAGATGGCAACAAGATTGGAGGAAGACTCATTAACAACCTGCAATACGCAGATGATACAACCTTGTTTGCTGAAAATGAGGAGGACTTAAAATATTTACTGATGAAGATCAAAAAGCACAGCCTTCGGTATGGGTTGCATCTCAATGTAAAAAACAAAAACAAAAATCCTCACCACTGGACCAGTAAACTTTCCTTCATAGATACAGAATATTGGTTTCCTCTCTATTTTGATGTTAGTAGTCATTGATAATTATTCCTTATGTTCATCAGTTTATTAATGATTGAAGGATGATGGTATTTTAATCTCATTGTTATATTTCCCCTTTATTATTTGAAGTATTTCTATATAGAAAAGCTTCCTTTCATAAACGACTTGAAATTTCTGAGATACAGTTTAAGAAAAACAGGAAAAATGCTTGATACTCAATAATCATAATTCTTAAGGCTTTTCATTAGATACTCCTGGGATATATGTTTTTTTTTCAAAGACAAAATGCACTATTAGTTCTTGTTAATACTTTCATTTAACATTTTGACAGTAAGATTTTGATTTAAACTCATTGACCATGTAGTTTTTTTTCTCCCACACTGAACTCCCAGACTGAAATGTGATTGGTTATAAACCGAATTTTGTGTATCTATTTATCAACTTGATTCCAAGTTCTGGCTGAAGCTATTCCACATATTGTTTTTCATAAATATGGTCTCATCAAACTAAGCTTTATCATATAATATGATATGCAAGGATATTTACTTTTTGTGTGCCTCTGCGGGTTAATGTGCTGGACTGCAAAGTTGATTTGAACCACAAGGTTGGCAGTTCAAGCTTACCAGCCTCTCCTTGATAACCCTATATAGGGTCACTATGAGTTGAAACTGACTCGACAGTACTTAACAACAACAACATGTATCTTATGTTAAAAATGAGACTGGAAGATTTTCAAATTAGAAATTTGCCAACCACTCAATTTATAACTCTATTACTAAGTGGAAAGGTGAATGTATTTTTGTACCCCTCAATATTGTCATTACCTCTAGCACTGCAATAAAAATTGAGCAACCTTCACTCACCATGTCTTCCTGTAATACAGAAGTGTCTATAAAGTTCAGTGAACCAACCTTGGCGACTTTGAAGAAAACAGTTGGTAGATCTAGTAGCATTCTGTTTAGGTGCTAAAGTTGCACTGGAGATTAAATGAAACAGGTGTTCCTTATATTTTTTTCTTTAATAGGAGCTTTTTACTTGCCTTCCTTATTTCTTTTAACACATGCAGTGGGTTTTATTTAGCAGGAATTATTTTACGCAGGCATTCAACTAAGTATCAGAAAATGAACTACCAAAGTTTTTCAACCCTACAATTTAATAAGAAATGACGAAGCTCACATTATGAAATGATTCCAGCACATAGACACTAATGTAGATCTTAGAGGAGAAGATGACCTTCTTTAGTAACTCAGAAAGATGGAACCAGATCCAAAGGACATTGGTATTGTAAACTGTGATGATAGAGATAGATTGTGTTTACATATCCTGCTGTACTATACATGGACCCTTAAAAAATCGGAGGGTGAGAATGATGAATATAATTCTACCTGAAGATTAATGCTTAAAAAAAAGATAAACCATGTTCTTAGGAAACTATTTTTATTTAACAAGACTATATCTAGCAGTAGTGAAATACTGTCTTAAATAAAACCTTGCTCACTTGTTCAACCAAAACGCATTAACTATCTTCAATATTCTAGATACTCTTTTTCTGTGCTAGGGAAGTAATATTGAATGAAACAGATAAGTTTCTACTCTCATGCAATTCGTATTCCATTGGAGATGATACATATTAAAATACAAAACCTCCAAATAAAAAATGGCTAAGCATGTAACTGCACCGGTTAAAGTGAAGGGGTCTTTTATTATATTTGCATACTCAATTCATTCCTCCTGCCTGTCCTTAATTTGGATATCACTGCTCTGATTCACATCTCAATAAGTGAGATGAAGATGTTGTTGTTAAATGCTGCTGAGTCATTTCTGATTCAGAGCAGTCCAGTGCTTATCCTACAGTGCCACACCAGGATCCTAGAATAATATACTATCTAGTGTTTTTATATAGCATTCAGTATGATGAAGTATAACTTTGCTACCCTACAGATTCACCAAGGAGCCCTGGTAGCCCAGTGGATTAAGTGTTAATCTGCTAACCATAAGGTCAGTGGTTCAAGCCCACCAGTTTCTCTACAAGAGAAGATGAGGATTTCTGCTCCTGTGAAGAGTTAGGCTCTGAAATCCTAAGAAACACTCTATTCTGCTCTATAGGTTTGCTATGAGTCAGAATCTGCTTGATAGCAGTGGTTTTAATTTTGGTTAGGTACTCACCAACTGAAAGCAAATTCCCATCCCGACCACCATGAACCCCAAAAAATACTGTCTCATATTTCAGACATCTTCCCTCATAAGTACACTCACCTGTCTAGTGTTACTTGTGGCTTGGCATCCCTGCATCCCTTGTCCTGGATGCTATCATTTCTGCCCCCTCAAAGCTAACTTGCTTTCTGGTGCTCTGGGTTCTCTTGTGACATGTTTACTGTGACTTGGAACAGTCTTTACATCATTCAGCAAATCCCAGGGCTGCCTCATTCCTTCCTTCAGACAAAAGATAAACACTTTACAATCTCCAACAGATCCTATGATTTAAGGACACTTCATTCATTCACTCACTCATTTTATCATTAATTTATTCAATAAATATACTAAATATTCTAAAATATTTGGCAAAAGCTAACCCTTTCTTGATCTGCGGAGCTTAGGGTCTATTGGGGAGGAAAACTTCAACTGAAAATAATTACAAAAATAAATACAACCCTGGACTGGTAACCACAAGGTCAGCAGCTCAAACCTACCAACCGCTTCTTGGAAACCCTATACAGGGTTGCTATGAGTCACAACTGACTCAATATCACTTTACAACAATAGATTAGCAATTTGGGTTTTTTGTTGTTTTTCTTTTGAGGTGGTGGATTGGTAGGAGTAAAGAGTGAGGATTAAGATTGGGACTCTGGTTAGATTTTGGCTAGGCCTAGAACTTCATGATTTGTTAGAGTTATGGCTAGGAGCTGTGGTACTATAGTGGGTTATGAGTTGGGCTGCTAACTTCAACATCAACAGTTAGAAACTACCAGCCACTCTTAGGAAGAATGATGAGGCTTTCTGCTCCTGCAACCTTGGAAACCCTCTACAGGATTGCGATGTGGACGTGACTCATAGCACACACTCACCACCACCACCAGGGTTAGTGTTGGGGTGAGGGTTGGGCTACAGTTAGGAATAAGGCTTGGTCTTGTTTTTAGAGTTCTAGTTGGGTTTATTTATTTTTTTCATTTTTTAGAAATCTGTATGATTTTCTCTTCATTGGCAAGTTTTGTGACTACACTATTCCCTCTTTTTTTCTTTATGGTTTTTATTGTTGCAACTGTATCTCTGGTTCTTTTTTTTAAGTTTCATAGCTCTGTTTTACTTTACATACTTCCATAAATGGTTTGGGAGTACTGATAAAGCACCATAGAATAAATACTGCATTGCTATCTACAAGGTTGGCAATTCAAACCCACCAGTTGCTTCTTGGAAACCCAATACTGTTACTATGAGTTTGAACAGACTCAACAGCATTTAACAACAACAAATATCTGGGTTGAGTCTAGGTTATATTGTCATGTATGTTACTATCAGATTGTTGTCTGTTGTTGTTGGTTCTCTGTCCAAAGAACTAGCTTTAGTATATTTTGTAAGGTTGGTTGGTTTTTACAAAGTATTTTAATTGCTGTTTGTCTGAAAATGACCTAACTTTGCCATCATATTTGATGGACAGTTTTGCTGGATATATAATTCTTGGTTGGCAATGTTTTTCTTTCAGAGGTTCATATATGTCATTTCATTGGTTTCTTGCCTGTATGGTTCTACTGAGAAATCAGAACTTTGTCGTATTAATTCTCTTTTGTAGGTAACTTTTCGTTTGTCCTGAGCTGCTTTCAGGACTCTTTGTCTTTGCTTTTGACAAATTTGATTATAATTTGTCTTGGTGTTTTACTTTTGGGGTCTATCCTATTTGGAATTCATTCAACTTCTTGAATGCCTATTTTCTATTCTTTCATGATGTCAAGGGTGTTTTCTTCCAACAGCTCTTAGATTATGTTTTCTATGTTTTATTTTGTTTTTGTCTGTACTGTTATGGAATTCTTATCACATCTAAGTTATTCTTCTTGAGTGTTGTTTTTTGTTAAGTGCCATTGAGTTAGTTCTGACCCATAGCGACTCTGTATAGGGTTTCTGAGGAGCAGTTGGTGAGCTTGAACTACTGACCTTGTGGTTCAAGTCTGCCTTTCAGTATAGCACAGTAACCCACAGCACCATACCAGGGCTCCCACATAAATCTTAGGCTTTCTTCTGATCTTTTTGCTCTTTTTTTATATTACGATTGGAAAGGGAATCATTTGCTCTTTTTTATAGAATGTTGAAATTTTTTTTTTTTTTTTTTTTTTGCTATTTTTCATAGAATGGTTGGGAAGCCAAATTACTGAGCTTGAAGGAAAATCTCACACGAAACATTTGTTAGAGGAAGAATCTACCTCTAACAGATGTTTCGTGTGAGATTTTTCTTCAAGCTTAGTAATTTGGTTTTCCAATCATTCTATTCTATTTCTTTGCCCTTTTATTGTATTTCTGAAGTAAACTTCTATTTATGAAGTCTTAGTGTTAATCTTCTGACTTTCTAATTACTAGTTTGTATGGTTCTCATTTTTTGCTTTATCTTGCCATTTTGTGTCCTGATTTTTCCGTAGCTTTGTCTGCTTTCCTTGACTTCATCTGCAATTTTCCTTTATCTTTCTTTAAATCTGGTAAAGTTGCCTAATTAGAATTCTTTTCAATTCCTTATCAGATAGTTTCAAAATATTTCTGGTGTTATATTTTCTGACTTTGTAATTTAATCACTTGTTTGAGACACTCTGTGTTGTTTCTTTCTGTAAACTGAAATTGGCTGTTTTCTTTGAGACATTGTAGTGTCATATTTATATTTAGTGAATGGCTGTATATTGGTGTATTCTCAGTTACCTACCATCTGTCACCAGGTGGATGTGGTAGAGACCATAAATGTGAACACAATTACTTCTCTATTTACTGCTTGTTTAGCATACTCCAGAAGTAGGAGGCTATGGCAAGTGCCTGTCCTCAGGCAAAGCAGAGGTTGTGCAAAAGGAGGTGCCAGTGGTCACTGGGTTGGTGAATGTGGGGACTCCCTACATACCTGGGAGGGTACAGGAACAAGGGATAATTGTACCCTCTTGCTGCCAACCTCTAGCCATGCCCTGTGCCTGCAGGCTACTGCATTAACAGCCTTTCAAAAAAGCTCAAGATGACTGTGTTGCTCCATGCCAGGCCACAGTCCATCCATGTTTCTTCTCTTTCACTGTTTCTGTTCAGATTCCTTTTCCAGCCTGCACTCAGTCCACCTCTCTGTCATATCCTATGTTGCTCAGGCATCCAGGATGACTATCTATATCTGTTTTACTCGTTCTCCCATGTTTTTGTTGTAGAGGGTTGGCTCAGTGTATCTCACCATCTCGCCCCAGGCCAGATGCCTAAGCAGTTTGGTTTTATCTTCAGTCATGACCAACCTCAGACTTGACAAGGAGAATCTGTTCCCTACTACTGCTCATCTCTTTTCTATCTCATCTTTTGAGGATGTCATTTCCCTTCCTGATATGTCTGAACCTCTGGTCTAGATGCTCATCTATAACTTCTCAGCATTACCTGGTGTGTATGACCCACTTGACAAGTCACCATAGCTCCTTCATAGTCTTGGTCTGCAAATATGCATTTCTAAAGGAGCTCCTCTTAATTTCCATAGCATGAAGAATATTTAAGACTATTTAAATATTTTTAAAGTATTTATTCAAGGCCCATGAGAGGTGTTCCCCATAAATCCATAATTCCTTTATGGATCAAGACGTTTTGCAGCGTGATAAGCATACTCAGCCTATTATTGAACCCCTCAGCTCCTCATATAACTTGTTTCCTAGTTTTTTGTCCTCATATTCTTTTTACCAATGGATTTACAAGCAGATGTTGTACCTAGAGCTGTTCTCAAGGTTTAAATCTCATCAAATTTGAGGAGTTTAGTTAAGAATAGCATTATGGCACAGGCATGTCATAGATGATAGATAGATAAATGGATAGATAGATAGATAGCTGTTGCTAAGTATCATCAAGTCAGTATCGATTCATATCAATCCTGTATAGAGTATCCAAGGAATGGATAATGGGTTTGAACCACAGACTTTGTAGTTAGTAGTCCAGTGCTTTTCCTATAGCACTAAATACAACTCCAGATAGATAGATAGAGATGTATTTATAAAGATTTAGAAAGCTCGTTCCTTCCAGTGTAAGTCCTCTGTATTGGTTTTTGTATGAAGATGGAAATTTGGTAGGTTTGTAGAGATCATTTTAGAGTTAAATGTTATAAATTAGACTTAGTATCCTTAGAAATTACTATATTTCACACTTGTCTGTTTTCTTGAACAAATTGTGCTATAGTATTTATATTTGGTGGATGATTACATTTTGGTGTATTCTCAGGCACTCACCTGAGCTAGGAAAACAAGGGACATTTTCAGCATCATTACACTCATTTTTTTTTTTTAATTTTTTTATTTTAGTGATCATAGATATTTTAGGATTACTATATCAGGTCTGTGGAAATAAACTATCAGGGAAATGACTGTGTTCTCCCCTAGCTGGATATGTTAATTGAGAAGCCAAGTTTTGGAGGCAAAGCTTACTTTTGTGCGTGTATGGAAAATACAGTGTGAACGTGCAGGCCAATGTCAACCCAATCCTGATTCCTCTCTGATGCTCAGGACTCTGTTTTCTGTGCATCAGCTGGTCCTCTGCACTGTGTAGGTTGGAGAAGTTCATACCTACATTTTTCCTGCCTTTGATTCAGGGCTACTAATTTCTCTTGGAAGTCAGCTGCTTTCTATCTTGAGCCTCTTGATTTTGCCAGACTGTCAAGCTATTTATAAGAAGGCACTTTGATAAAACAGATGCCATGGATTAACTGACACTTTGAAATGTATGAGATCTCAGTGCGGCTAGACACCCTGAATCTTTGCATTTAAAAGCAAAACCTAGGTATGGTTATCAGTTTCTCCTTTTCCCTCTCTCTTCATTTTTTCCCCTGATTTTTTTTTTTTTGTGTGTGTGTGTGTATGCTGGGTTGGAGTAGAACAAGCAAGCTCTGTTTTTCATCTTTTCATAGTTAGCTATAGTAAATTCCTCAAAAAGACACCAGCTGGCAGAATATTCCAACTTTGGAGAATGAGTATTCACATACACATTCACACATACACAACACTCTAGTGGTATTTCTGGTATTTTAGAAGTTACAGAATACATGTTTTCTGTTTACAGGACCCTCTGAAATATGAAGTAATCTTAAAAAATGTAATTTGCTCTTGGTTTTACAAAGGCTTTAAGAAAGGGAATGAAAATGAGTCTTCTTCCGGCTACAATGTATGGCCTCCAGACTTCTGGGTAGCAGAGTAAATTTTCTAAACAAGCAAGGCTGTGTGTGGTGTCCTGGTATGGCGCTGCTGGTTAAAGTGCAAGGTCAGTGGTTCAAGCTCACCAGCTGCCCCTAATAAACCCTATACAGGGTCACTATGAGTCAGAACCAACTTGACGGCACTTATCAACAGCAAGATGTCTGTAGCTGTGATACTAAGAAATGAAGTTTCTATTTGTTTGTTTTGAAAAGTTGCTTTGGAATGGGTAGCAAATGCTGGATTAAATGGCATGAACCTTTGCACACAATTATATATCTCCGTAAGAATTATTTCAGGTGTGAGATCATAGGTGTTCTCTATAGTAAACAATCTCTTCACAAATCCTAAAACTCTAGGTTCGAATGACAAGTCATAGTGAGAAGGAAGGGGAGCAGGTTTGGGAATTAGGAACTAAATGGAATTTAGGGGAGAGGGAAAGAAGCCAAAAGGAAGTAAAGAGTTTACCCCCCCACACACACACTAATTTAGGACATTCTTACTGTTTAAAAGGAAAACTGGATGACTCAATGTCACTAAACTGTACATTTAGAAGCTGTTGAAATTGATTTGTTTTTGCTGCATACCTTCTCAACAACAACAAAACAAAAATTAATTAATTAATAAGATGCAGAATGCACTTTAGACATTCCAGGATAGAATAGAGACACATCAAAGATAACACACCAAAGATCAGAATCTGCATTTCAACAAAATCTCAGGTGAGTCATGCACACACACACACAATGGGATCAGAGCTGGTCTTTGACCTCTTCAGAAAGCTGTTGGTGATATTCTCTTACATCTGACTCCCAGGTCCCTCTTAGATGCTACATTTTTGGCCCTGAGTACAACCCATGGTAAGCTGTATTAACGCTGTCTCCTCCGTTGTCTTTGTCTTGTAAACTGCAAGTTTCTTGAAGTCAGAGATTCTTTATCCTTACCAGGTGCCGTGAAGTGTTATCAACTCATGATGATCCCCTGTGTGTCCTAGTAAAACTGTGTTCCATAGGGTTTTCAATGACTGGGTTTTCTACTAAGACACTTTTGTGTGGAGTTAAACCTCTAAACTTTTGATTAACAGCTGAGAGAGTTAACTATTTGCACATCCCAGGTACTTCATTCTCCTATATAGGGCCTTGTATGTATAATCAGGGAGATTGATGCTATTGTAGATCATAAAACACCAGGCAAGGAGAGATTCAATGATAATATCCTAAATCACTTTGCTTGTTGTTAAGTGCCATAGAGTCAGTTCCAACTCATAGCTACCCTGTATAGGGTTTCCAAGGAGTGACTGGTGAGTTTGAACTACTGACCTTGCTGTTCAAACCAACCTTGAGGTCGAGGTTCAAACTCACTTCAAACCTATGCAGCCACATCAGGATTCACTTTGCTTAGTAATTGTTTAATGGTGATTGATACATAAGAAATGTCTCAATTCACACGAAATTTCTCCAAAGACAGAATAAAGCTTTGAAAAGTACGCACAACGTGCTCTGGCTAGCGAAGAAGGTATCCATAGCACAAGGCAGTCATACCCGGGGTTAGTGAACTCTTTTATTAGTACAGGGAGTCTGATGCAAGTCTTGAATAGACTAGTCCATACTGGTGTACAAGGCGTTAGAAAAAACCAGGACACAAGAAAGAGAGTCCAGGCTCGGCAGAATTACTGCCTCGGTAGTAGAAAAGCCCTAAAGGCTGACATCAGTTACTTGGTGAGGAGACGTTGGAGACTGTTAGTTCTTATACTGCA
This sequence comes from Chrysochloris asiatica, assembly GCF_000296735.1. Lineage (NCBI taxonomy): Eukaryota > Metazoa > Chordata > Mammalia > Afrosoricida > Chrysochloridae > Chrysochloris > Chrysochloris asiatica. Next base: position 15,315,878 of record NW_006408583.1, read on the forward strand.
AATCTATTCTCTTTCATTGTGTGAGGGTAAGCCATGTATCGATCTGTTAACTAGTAGGACTTTTCTCATTCTAGAAAAGTTCTTTTATTACCTTCATAAAGTCCCCAATTAATGAATGGTATTTTCAATAACCTCATATGGATGAGAAAGCTGGACAGTGAATAAGGAAGATCATAGAAAAATTGATGCCTTTGAGTTGTGGTGTTGGAGGAGAATACTGAAAGTGCCATGGACTGCCAAAAGAACCAATAGATCTGTTTTGGAAGAAGTGCAACCTTGGAGGCCAAGATGGCTATGCTTCGTCTCTCATACTTTGGACACATTGTCCGGAGAGAACAGTCGCTGGAGAAGGATGTCATGCTGGGTAAGGTGGAGGGTTAGAGAAAAAGGGGAAGACCCCCAACGAGATGGATCAGCCAGGTGACATCATTGATGGTGTCAAGTGTGGCGGCGGTAGCGAGGTTGGCCCAGGATCGGACATTATTTCGTTCTGCTGTGCATGGGGTCGCTATGAGTCGGTTCTGACTTGATGGCACCTGACAACAACATATTTATTGTTACATCTAAAACATAATTCAGGGACTAGGGAAAGCAAAAATGTGAGCACTCAGGATGTATATAATGACTGTAGTTGTCTATTTTTCACATTTAGCATTACAAGGCTTAGTCCTTTGTTCTGAAGATTTGATAATAACCATTCGTTACCAGCCACCGAGATAGACTGCTTTTTCTACAATTTCAGAGTACTTTTTGAGGCTTGTTTTTTTTCCCCAGTTGCTGGTAAGCCGATATAACTGTAGAAAATAAAAACAAAGTGTATGAGATGATTCTACTGAGGTGGTTTTAAAGTACTGTAATCATTAATAACAGTAAAAAAAAAAAAAAGATGGCATAAAGTTGTCAAAACTATTGCTATTTTAAAAATCTCTTAGTACAAACACTGATTTCCTTGTTTAAATAGTAAGCTTAAATGTTTTTAGTTAACTGTTAAAATATACAATATATTTGTATAAATTCTTGTTTACTCTTTTTAATTATTTGTGTTTGTAACAAGGTAATGAATCTTCATTACTCAAATGATACTGTAAAAACTTATAATAAAAAAGAACAGTCCTCTGACTCACTCCAAAACCCCCCTGCGCGAATTCTTTTAACTCATTTTGCCATTTATATTCTTATTTCTAAGTTACACACTTATGCATATACATATTTGTTTCTCAATTTCTGATTATCTCATATCACGGATGATTAGAATTTAACAGTCTTGTATCCCCTGTAATCTTTTCCTTATCTCTATTTTGCCAATAAAAATGGACCATAATTTTGGTTAAATCAGTACTCAGTATCTACCTAATTATGATTATGTAAGCACAGTTTATTGCTTAGCTACATAATGTGCTATGATTACATTTCATTTGCTGTCAAACTTGTTTGTTGTAGTTGTATGTATTCTTTCTTTTTGGTTTGCTTAGGTTTCTTCTTTTCATTTTATAGTTAAATATTGTAAGTCTCCAGTGGAATTGTAAATCCCTCTGAATAGTCTCTTACCAATGGTCAAGCATATCAAGGGTTTTATTGGCTCATTTGTACTCTGAAGTTCTCTGTCTTATCCAAATCATAGCAGTTTCTCTCTGGTCTCCACTTCCAACTTTTCTTCCTGCTCACTCATCTAGCAATTTTCCAAAAATTTATTCTTCTATTACTGGTTATCTCTGTTTTTCAGGCACTTGTCCTTGTGAGTTATAATTATTTTTGTTGTTTTATTCTTATTTTATTAAGCTTATTACGAGGAGAAATGGTTACCTTTTGTGACAACCTATTTGGGGCAAGCTCTGTTGTTAAGTGCTGTCGAGTCTGTTCCCACTCATAGCATGATGTATGACAGAATGCAACATTGCCAGTTCCTGTGCCTTCCTCACAATCATTCCCATGCTTGAGCCCATTGTTGAAGCCACGGTGTCAGTCCATTTCAGTGAAGGTCTTCCACTTTACACTGACCCTCTACTTTACCAAACATTATGTCTTTCTCCTGGGACTGGTCCTTTCTGATTACACATTCAATGTGTTGTTGTTGTTACTAAGTGCCAACCCATAATGACCCTGTATTGGGATTCCAAGGAGCATCTGGTGATGCTTGAACTGCCAACCATGTGGTTCAAACTGACTTTGAAGTCCACTGTATTAAATTAACTGACAGCGCCACACAAGGACTCCAACATTGACAAAATAACCACCGTCTTCATTTCTACGGAGCATTCAGCCTGTACTTCTTCCAAGACAGATTGGTTTGTTCTACTGGAAGTCCATATCATATTTAATTTTCTTCACAAATACCATAATTCAAATGCATCAGTTCTTCTGTCTTCTTTATTCATTGTCCAGTTTTCGCTATTGAAAATAGCATGGCTTGGATCAGGTACACCTTAGTCCTCAAAGTAACATCTTTGCTTTTTAATACTTTGAATAGATGTTTTGCTACAGATATACCCAATGCAATATGTAGTTTCATGTCTTGCCTATTGTTGCCGTGTTGATTATGGATACAAGTAAAATGAGATCTTTGATAACTTCAATTTTTCCCCATTTATCATGATAGCTCTGGTAGCGTAGTGGTTACGAATCGGGCTGCGAACCTTAAGGTCAGCGGTTCGAAACTACCAGCCGCTCCGCAGGAGAAAGATGAGGCTTTCTACTCCCGTAAAGATTTACACCCTCGGAAACCCTGTACAGGGTCGCTATGGGTCGGACCCGACTCGATGGCACTTAACAACAACAACATCATGATAGTGCTTATTTCTTTATGTTGAGGTATGTTGTTGTTGTTGTCAAGTGCACTAAAGGTTGTAGTCTTTAATTTTCATCAGTATGTGTTTCAAGTACTCCTTGCTGTCAGCAAGCAGGTTTGCATCATTTGCATATTGCCAGTTGTTAATGAGTCTTCCTCCAGTCCTAATGCTGAGCTCTTCATATAATCCAGCTTCTGGATTATTTGCCCAGCAAGCAGATTGAGTATGGTGTAAGGGTCCAACCTTGATGCACACCTTCCCTGACTTTAAACTGCACAGTATCCCCTTGTTCTGTTCAAATAACTGTCTCTTGGTCTATGTACAAGTTCTGCATGAGCTCAATGAAGTGTTCTAGAACTTTTATTCTTCACAATCATATCTCTAATTTATTATGATCCACATATAATCAAATGCCTTTTCACAGTCAGTAAAACACAAGTAAACATTTTTCTGGTTATATCTGCTTTCAAGTCAAAGTACTTCTGATATCAGCAGCAGTATTCCTCATTCCATGCCCTCTTGTAATTCCCCTGTAATTGCTGGCAGTTCCCTGTCAATGTACCATTACAACTTTTTAAAAATTATTTTTATCTTCAGCATAATTTGATTTGCATGTTATATTAATGATGTTGCTTGAAATTTTACACATTCTGTTGAATCACCTTTCTTTCAAATGGCATGTATGAATCTCTTACAGTCTGTTCACTAGATAGCTACCTCCCAAATTTCTTGCAATAGAATACTCCATCCATTCATTAAAATATCTCAATTGATATTTTGTCAATTCCCAAAGGCTTGTCTTTTGCCAATGTCTTCAGTGTACCTTGAATTTTCCTTTATTTCCATATGGTCCTGAACATATGCTACCTACTGAAATGGTTGATCATCAACCAAATCTTTTTAGTATGATGGCTTTGTACTGCTTGCATCTTCAAACTTTAGGTAATGCTTGAAACTTGAGCAATGTTCTTTGATATTAAAATTTTCTGAGCAAAAACTAATACTAACATTATTGTTGTTATTATGTGCCATTGAGTAAGTTCTGACTCATTGTCACCCTGTATAGGTTTCAGTGGTCAGTTGATGAGTTTGAACCAATGACCTTTTTAAAGAAATCTAGTGCTTATCCTACAGTGCTGCTCCAGGACTCCCACTAGCATTACTACTTGGCATTCAAAAAGGAACAAAATACTAATCTATACAGCAACATGAATGAATCTGTGAAACTTTTTGTTGAGCCAATGAAACCAGACATAAAAAAGATAAAAGAAGTTACAGAGCCTGGTGTGGCTCTGTGAGTTAATGTGCTGGATTGTGAAGTCATTTTGAACCACAAGGTTGGCAGTTTAAGCTCACCAGCCTCTCCTCAGAAATCCTATCTGGGGTAGATATGAGTTCAAGTCAACTCAATGGCACTTAACCACATCACTCTATAATGGTATTAATGTAGTACCTTGGAAGGCAAAAAATTTTAATTGTCATAGAAATAAGGAAATAGCTGTATCTGAGAGTAAGAAGAGTGAATTAACTAGAAATAAAGACGAGAGAGTTATCAGAATGATGAATTATTTAATATCATGTGTTGGAAGAAGTTTCTTGAATATATATAGTTGTCGAAACTCATAGAACTTCATAGTCAAAAGTCTGCACTTTTTTACCTAACAAAATAAAAGAGAGAGAAGACACAAATAACATGCATTACAAACCACATGGGTGACGTTACAATGGAACCAAAGGAAATAAAAATGTTAATAACAGAATACTATGAAGAGTTGTACTCCAACAAATTCAAAAACTTAGAAGAGATGGATACATTTTTAGATAAACATGACCTACCTAAACTTACACACAGTGAAGTAGAAAACCTGAAAAG
>NW_006408583.1:15322464-15323552 GCF_000296735.1 Chrysochloris asiatica
ACACTCCTGCATTGCTGGTGGGACTTCAAAATGGTCCAACCTCTCTGGAAAGCAAAATGGCACTTCCTCAGAAGGTTGCAAATAGAAATACCTTATGATTCAGCAATTCCTCTACTTGGTATTTACCCACAAGAAATATGAGCCAAAACACAAATAGATATATGCACACCAATGTTCATAGCAGTACTATTTACAATAGCAAAAAAATGGAGACAGCCATAGTGCCCATCAACTGAATAATGGATAAACAAACACACAATGGAATATTTTGCAACCTTGAAGAATAACAAGGAATCTGCAAGCCACCTCATATCATGGATGAACCTTGAGGACACTATGTTGAGTGAAATTAGTCAGTCACAAAATGAGAAATACTGCATAGGACCACTACTTAAAAGACTAAGAAAAAGAACCCATACTAAAGGAGGGGGGCATTTTTTTCTGTTTACGGGGATGTGGGGGGTGGGGTGAGGGGAGGTAGGGGACAGTGGAGCACAGACAGGGAATAGACACAGGATAGTTTGGGTGCTGAGGAGGGGAAAAATATACAAGAAGGGGGAGGGAAATGGAAGAACAAAGCAGATGGGAAAACAATTAGGTAGGTTTGCATGGGCTAAGTGGGACAGAGGTAAAGAATGATGTATGCACAACCTTGGAACTACAGGGTTCTGGGATACAGGGATTGAGACATGGTTGGAATAGGGAAAAGGGGGAAAATAATGTTAAGATGCTTGGTGTCTTTTGAGTCTTGATTTCCCTTGCAAACCATTATAAAATAGACACTTGAGAGGGAGAGAAAGGAAAAGGCAGAAATATCACCATAGAAATGGTGTAAGTCCGTCTTCTTTCTATAACTGATTGGAATTCCTAAAATGGGGCTACAACATGCCCAGTGAAGGAGGCTTCCTGTGGAGCCTCTGCATTACATAAAACCATAGGTGGAATCCTGAAATGCATCCAGAATCTTCAGAGGAGGAATAATTCCCCTTGTAAAGATAGACAGACCAGTCTGGAGCAGCTAGAAGAACAGAAGATACTTCTTGAAAGAAAGACCTACAGGAAAAATACAAAATAATATACGCAGACCG
>NW_006408583.1:15324596-15327940 GCF_000296735.1 Chrysochloris asiatica
TTTGATTGGTTGATGATGCATAGAGGGGATTGTAACCATGGCAATGAAATGTATATGATAGGATGAATATAAAACTAATGTTGTCCCATGTAAACGATCACATAATTCACAATAAAACATTTTTTTAATCTGTGTTTTTTACTGTATGTAAATTATGCTTTAATAAACTGAAATATATATATAAATGAAATGAAATGAAAAGTTGAAAAGTCAGTTATTTTGTAGTCATCCAAGGCTGAAGTGATCACTTTCTCCTCTGATTTGCTTGTTATCAACATGTCAAGGTTTCCCTAGACAGCGAGTCAGGAACTGCCTCCTGGCATTTCATCTACTCCTTTGAACTTCTGAAATCTTGTTTGTTACTCATTTTCAGATGTGTTTTTCTCTCCCTGGTCACCAACAACAACTTAGATATGCACTCTTTAATAGTGAGATTTTCACCATGCTTCGAGGCCCTTCCTTGCCTAGGAAAATCACTCTATGAATAACTGGTGGTTCAATTAACCTATACAGATAAAAATTCAAAGTCAATAAACAAGATATAAAAGGAAATAAGAACATAACCAATAATAAATTATGTATATGTAACTTTATATTTCATAAATGGTAGCTTTAGCTACTTTTTAAAATATTCAGCTATTTTAAGTTTTCTGAGCACCAGAATTTAAAATTTCATCCCATAATATCTCATTGCATGTGAAGTCATTAAGTGAAGGCCTAGATCTTGTCCCTTAATGTAGCTAAGTTCTTTCTTCCTCATCACAAAATAACTCTTTTGAGAGAACTGGGGTGACCGTTCCGTTCTTTTATTAAAAAAAACCCTCACCTTTCCAAAGTAGTCTTTCTTCCTCCTGTTATCTGAAATTATTTGATTTTGTGAGGTGTGTTTCATCCTTGAAGTACTATTTCTCCTTAATTAGATAGAAAGTCTTCTGTTAAATTATTAAATTTGTTAATAGCAATGTGTTATCAAGGATTGTATACATATAGTATTTTTTGTTTAATATAGACTTCTTAAAGTCATCCAGAGTAGTTGCAGGAAATAAATGTATGGATATACATATTCAATTTAAAATATAAATTAATAAAAACAGGACTTAGTTAAAGAGAAGTATAAAATCATAGAATTATAAAAACATATCAGAACTGATTGACTTTTGTTAAGCATCAATGTTATGTTCCATTTTCCAATACTCTTAAATTACAATCTACTAATCTATTCGATCTATTTTTAATTAAAACTTTCTGCCTTCTGAAATCTTAAACTAATCCTTGAAAATTACAGACAGGAAATAACAGAAAGGAAAGTGGTTCTTGTTGACAGATGCTCGAGAACAGTATCTGGAGATTTCAAATGATCACCTGGTGATTTCGGAAGTCCGGATTATCCTCAGGTGAGTCTATGATATTTTGTTTCATCTTCAAATAAGGGACTGGAACTCTCCATAGTGCTGCCTGTAGATTAGATGTTGGCTTTAGTCTTTCCCCTGACTCCAATAGATGTAACTGAAATCCAGTTAAAGACTGAGTAAGCTGAGTGTTATCAAATCAATGAGTTTTAAACTAAGCAGGTTGACACTACATGCATGGAACAATCTGGATTCCAAATGACTACTAAGTCGTGTTTCTTGAGAACAAACCACACTGTACTGACTCAGTACTATTTTTCCTGAACCAAGGTCTAGATACAAAGTCCCATGCACAGTAAAATGAGCCCCTCTTCTTTACTTGCTGTGTGATGCTGGGCAGACGTCTTAAACATGAGCACTCATGATTTTCTCATAACATCATTTAGAGAATTGAATAAAGCATACATATATTTTTAATTTATTTATAAGGTCCAATTTACATACACTGTCTTCTTGTTCATGAATTTTAACTATCTGTGTACCTGTCTAAGGTTGGCAATTCAAACTCATTCAGAGGCTTTCTGGGAGAGAAAGTCCTGACCATCTCCTTCCAGTGTCATAAAGTACTAAATCATTGCTCATTGTTTAAAATCTAACAAGTGACAGAACTGTAATATTTGCCCCAAAATGACTTATTTCCCCTGAGATATGTTTACTCCCTAGCTTTGGGGAGTATTAGTTTTTCATTTAACAAAAACACACATCATGCATTCCTAAATCATTAAGTATAGTGAAGTCTGCCTGTGGGAAACTTAGGAGATCTGCCTTTGGTTGTGAATTCTGAACATACCACCTGTAACTTAAATATTTGCACATTTGAATCATAACTGAAAATGAATCATAGAAAATGAATCATAACTGTTAGGAAATTCTCCCTATTTATTAGCAGATGCTTGGAGTTCTGCCAATTAGGATTCTGTCACCTGTGTATGAAAACTCTCAGTTTCCTCATACCCCATTCAACCACACCCAGGAACAATGTGAAGTTCTTCCTCTACAAATAAATGAGTTGTCTGAGAGGCTAGGGTAGATCTCCAGATGCTCAGAGAGGAGTGAATATCTGTGACAACAGAGGACAAAAAAGACACAGTTGATCCAGTAAACAATGCTACCTAAACAAAATTTTGGACAGAACATGGAGAATTCTTATTAGTAACTAAAGAAGTATGTTTCAAAGTGGGAAAAGTAATATCTACATAAATGGCTATTTCTGTTCCAAATGAACCAGCAATGTAAATGGCAAGTCTTACACAAAAAGGCTTTAACATTCTGTGTAAACCACAAAAGTGTTTCACTATAAAGGATGGGAGTAGAAATACTATCTTATACCAGCTTCTACATCTTTTCCTGTTCCAACTTTCAGGTGTCTATTGACTAAAAACCAAAGCCCTATTGACAATGAGAAGCTGTTGGATTTAGGTAGTTAAGAGTCCAGCTAAGTCAACAGGTCAGCAAATGGGACACTGATTGAGCGTACAGCACCAGACATTTCCTCGTGGCCAGTTGTCACTTGAATTCATTTGGTGAAACCTGCCACTGCTGTGTGCCTTGATGGTACCATATCTAGGTATGTACAGTTCTAATGAATGAAATTGCAATGCTTTACATGAAGGTAAAGGTGAACTACATATTGTTGTTGTTGTCGTTGCTAAGTGCCATGGAGTTGGTTCTGACCCATAGCGACCCTGCACAGGGTTTCCGAGGCTGTAAATTTTTATGGGAGCAGAAAGCCTCATCTTTCTCCCATCTAACAGCCCGATTCATAACCACTAAGCTACCAGAGTGCAAAATTTAAATTTCTGCAACATATACATAATTGTGAATGTATTGTCCTCTGAAACTTATGTCTTGAACATACAAACAATGAATTAATCCTGAATGGTTCTATGGATTTCATCACTGCAAAGTCATGAAACATTAAACTTTCAATAGAAA
>NW_006408583.1:15329150-15332285 GCF_000296735.1 Chrysochloris asiatica
GATAAAGGGCCCTTTATTTAATAAAGCCAAAAATTAGCGCTTGTTCTCAGCTGTAGGAACTAGTTTGACCAACTTAAAATCAGATAGAAAATGGCAAGTCAGGTTTTTTAAACTGTATGTTCTTTTCATAATAAACTAAGTATATTCTCATGAAAATGTTTATTAGGCTCTCAAAGAGATAAGAAACTACGAATAAATATCCTGCACTCTGCTGCCAACCCCTGCCCAGAAGTGGAAAACTTGCACCCACAGAAGTAAACGTCTTTTACTCCAACTTTAATATTGATTGAAATCTATTTGCATTTTAAATGAAGATGCTTGTTGCTGTCACTGTGGCTGTTAAGTGTCATGGATTCAATTCTGACTCATAGCGATAGGGTTTGCAAGGAGCAGCTACTGGGTTTGAACCACTGACATTGTGGTTTGCACTTCAGTGCTTGTACTACAGTGTCATATCAGGACTCTATGAAGATGTGTAGGTCTTGGCAATGTAGACCTTTAGTCTACACCAAAAGTTACACATGAACTAGAATAAACCATTTGTAAGCAAAAAATACAAAAATAATTAAAAAGGAACAGTGTGTACAGCATAATCTCAAATCATTTGTCTACTTTTCCTATTTTCAAAGTAATTCAGATCATGTCTATAAACCAATCCAGGGTGGAACACATTTACAAACTAAGTCACTCTTCTGAAGAATTTTTGGATGGCAGCTATGGCAAACCCCACAGAAAATAATGTGATTTAATTACTAGTGATGGAGTGTAGGATGAAATTGCATTACTGAAATGTATGCTTTATCTGAGGATTTTTGAAGCATGAAAGAATCAGACCAAGAACATAGGAGTCCTTTCTGAAATGACAATCTTTTCTTTTAAAACTGTAATTTAAATCTAGTATAAGGAGCTCTGGTAGTATAGTGGTTACGAATCAGATTGCGAACCGCAGGTCAGCAGTTCAAAACTACCAGCTGTTCCATGGGAGAAAGATGAGCCTTTCTGCTCCCATAAAGATTACAGCCTCAGATACCCTGTGCAGGGTCACTATGAGTCGGAACTGACTCCACAGCATATAACCACCATCAAGAGGTAGCTGCTAACCAAAAGATTGGCAATACAAACCCACAAGCCACCTGGCAGGAGAAAGACGTAGACATCTGATCCTGTAAGATGATTGTTCTTAAGTATCCTCAAGGTGATTCCACCTCATACTGACCCTGTACAGGGTGTCTGAGGAACAACTAGTGGGTTTGAACCTCCAAACTTGTGATTCTCAGTCCATTGCTTATCATCCTACAGCACCACACTGGGAGCCTTGGGAATCATTTGGGTTAAGTCTACTCAGCCCCATAGTTGGTTGCGTGCCGTCAAGTTGGTTCTGACTCATAACGGCCTGTGTGGGGTTTCCAAAGCTGTAAACCTTCACAGGAACAGACAATCTCATTTTTCTCCAGCAGAGTGGCTGGTGGATTCAAACTACTGACCTTGTAGTTAGCAGGCCGATATGTAACTCACTATTCCGCCAGGGCTTCAACTCTGCCCCATGGAGTTGCTATCGGTCTGAATTGACTTGACGGCAAAAGGTTTTTGAATTTAGGTTTTTCTTGTTGTTATTGTTGTTGTTAAATGCTGTGCAGTTGGTTCTGGTGGGTTTGAAACTCCAACCTTATCATTCAAACTGACCTTTTGATCCCATGCTTATTCTATAGGGCCATACCAGCACTCAGGTTGTTGTTGTTGTTAAGTGCCTTTGAGTCAGTTCTGACTCTTAGTGCCCCTGTATAGGGTTTCTAAGGACGGCTGGTGAGTGTGAACCACCAACTTTATGGTTCAAACTAACCTTGTGATCCAGTACTTTATCCCACAGTGCCACACCAGGACTCTGGGTAACCTATAATATATTCAATATTCTTCACCAGCACCACAATTCAAATTCATAAAGTCTTACCAAAAATATTATAATTTCTTTTTCTGCCATCTTTTTTTATTATCCAACATCATCATACATGACAAATTCAAGTTGTCAAAGATTTCATTATACTTGGATATACAATATTCTTGGAAACAAACAAGAAATCAAATGACCTATTACATAAGGTAAATCTTCAGAAAAAGATGTTTTTAAAAAACAAAGGTGTCAATTTGATGATAAAGTTGCACTTGATCCAAACCACAATCATGTCAATTCCTAGTATGTATGTGAAATATTAGACACTACTTACAAAGGTCAGGAAGAGTTGTGGGATGACATCAAAAACATCACACAGGAAGAAAGCAAAAGGCCATGACAAAGACAAGAAAGAAAGAAAGAAAAAGACCAAATTGGATGTCAAAAGAGACTCTGAAACTTGCTCTCCAACAGAGAAACACTAAAATAAATGTAAGAAATGAGAAAGTGAAAAGCTGAACAGAATATTTCAAAGGGGACTTCAATAAGACAAATTCAACTATTATAATGAACTATATATACAAAGATCTGGAGTTAGAAAAATAAAAGGGAAGAACACGCTTCACATTTATCAAGCTGGAAAAACAGAGGAAACTTTCAAGCTTGAAATACTCAACTTGAAATACAGAAGGATTCTGTGGTCAAAATACTGAATGATGCAGAAAGCATCAAAAGAAGATGGAAGGAATACACAGAGTCGCTGTAGCATATGACCAAGAGTCAGTGGTACTGAAGGAAGAAGTCTCATCTGCACCAAAGACATTGACAAAGAACAAGGCTCTGGGAATTGATGGAATACAAATTGAAAAATTTCAACAAATGATGAAATCCTGGAAGCACTCACTCATCTATGCCAAGAAATTTTGAAGACAGCTACCTAGCCAACTGATTGGAAGAGCAAGAAACATTTTTGCCTATTCCAAAGACAGGTGATGCAACAGAATGCAGAAATTATTGGAGAATATCATTAATATCACCTGCAAATAAAATTTTACTTAAGATACCTAAAAAATGGCTGCAACATTAAATTGACATGGAACTGCCAATGGTTCAAGTGGATTCGGATGAGGATGTGAAACAAGGGATGTAACTACTGATATCAAATGAATCTTACCAGAATGATGCTTACCTGTGTTTTATTGACTAGCAAAGACTTTTGATTTTGTTGATCATGACAAGCTATGGAC
>NW_006408583.1:15332662-15339994 GCF_000296735.1 Chrysochloris asiatica
AAAACAAAAATCCTCACCACTGGAGCAATACATAACGTCATGATAAATGGAAAAGATACAAGTTGTCAAAGATTTCATTTTGCTTGTATCCATCATCAACACTCATGAAAGCAGCAGTCAAGAAATCAAATGAGGTATTGTGTTACGCAAATCAGCTGCACAATACATCATCAAGAACAAAGATGTCAGTTTGAGGACTAAATTGTGCCTGACCCAGGCCATAGTATTTTCAATAGCCTCACATGCGTGTGAAAGTTGGACAGTGAATAAGGAAGACCATAGAAGAATTAGTGCATTTGAGTTATGGTGTTGGAGAAGAATATTAAAACTACCATAGATTGCTAGAAGAACAAAGAAATCTATGTTGGAAGAAATACAACCAGAATATTCCTTGGAAGTCAGTATGGTGAGACTTTGTCTCTGATACTTCGGACATTTTATCAGGAGTGGCCCATCCCTCGAGAAGGACATCATACTTGGTAAAGTGGAGGGTCAGTGAAAGAGAAGACACTCAATGAGATGGAATGGTACAGTGGCAGCAGCAATGGGCTCAAGCTTAACAATGATTGAGGATGGTATAGGACCAGGTAGTGTTTCATTCTGTTGTGCATAAGGTAGCTATGAGTTGGAATCAACTTGACAGCACCTAACAACATCAATCTTTCTTATGTGCCCATAAAGCTGTGAAGTATGTTGAAGGAGTAAATATTTAATAACCCTTTATTAAACACCTGTGTATTAGAACACACTGATAAATCCAACAGGAATGTGAAGAAATAAAATTAAAAAGGTGGTAAATGTCATGTGTACATAGTGCTATGGAAGCATATTGTGCTTGGGAAACTTCCAAGTTCACATTATATTTAAGTTTTTGAAAGTTGAGCACATGATATTTGAGTTGAGCCTTGAAGAGGAATAGGATCCCATTAATGATGAAGGGGTCAAAATAAAGGCATGTAAAGCAAATGTCTTATTCAGGTCACAGAAAATAACTCAGTATAATTGAATACTTGGGTACAGAGCAGAGTCAGAGATTGCACCTAACAAAAAATACATATGCAGATGGAGGTGGACGGCTGGGAGAGAAAGTCATGAAAGTCCAGAAACTAATGACCATTCAAGAAAGAGACTGGGTTCCAAGGAAGGAGACTAGAAAAGCCTCTGAGAAGAGGACTTCATGGAAAAGATAGAAACCTAATGGAGAATTGATTATGTGTTGTACCTAGGCATGAGTCTTGAAATAGATTTGTAGAGTTTTTTGACACACAGTGTATCATGGAAACAACAAAAATTTTTTTCCATGATATGTAGGGAGGGTCCTGGGTTTCTAGGGGCCTTAAAGAAAGGACTGAAGCATGAATGAGTCAGGATAAACTATGGAAACCAATGCATAAACATTGGGTACCTAAGCAAATCTGTGTTGAAAGAAGTACAGCCAGAATGCTCCTTAGAAGCCAAGATGGCCAGATGTCATCTCTCATACTTTGGAAATGGTATCAAGAAGGACCAGTCCCTGGAGAAAGACATCATGCTTGGTAAGTAGGAGATTAGCAAAAAAAAAAAAAAAGAGATCCCTAATGAGATGGATTGGATATAATCGTAACAATAATTATGAGGTTGGTGCAGGACAGGGCTATATTTCGTTCTGTTATGTATTAGGTCACTATGAGTCGGAGCCAACTGGACAGTACTAACAACAACTACAACCTTATCTCACTGAACAGTTATCACAGAACACTTGATCCATCAATCTGCCCTATTTTCACTGTTTTGGTAGACTAAATCCCAGAACTCAAACACATTTTAGAGGACATTGGAAAGGAAACCTCAAATTCACTGTAAGTTTCTGCCATGCAGGTAGAATAAAACACAAAATAGAAATTGCTCAGTTAAATCAATTATAGGAAAATAAACACATTTCTTTTACACTTGAACTGTATTATGGATAGATACTCATATCTGCCACATGTGTTAAAAAATCTTTGGTTTCACAAGCAAATCATTTAATACTATATTCAATATTGAATCAGGTAGGTATACACTTAATAGCATGGAACATGAATTTGGAAACATTCCTCTATCAGCTAGTGCAATGCCTTAATTTTATAGGTAGAAAATTCCAAAGAGGAAATATATTCACCCAAGATCATACAGAAAATTTTTGGAAATTTTGAACATAGAATAATTTTTTATTGTTTTAGGGAAAGTAAACTTTTCCCTGCATTATCTCCTCCACCTAGTTTCAAACACTTGAGATTTCAAAGAAGTCCAAAATACATTTACATATAACCAAATTTAAGCATTTGCATTTTTTCTTTATAGATCCAAAAATATACTAACTGAAGAGAAAGTAGAAAAAAAATTCAGTTAAGCATGATTTCCATTTATTGTCAACAGAAAGTATAAATATCAGTGGTTTTAATCACAGTACAATTATCAGTAAATTTGTCTGACAGGATTTTTTAAGATAAAATAAACATTTTTTAAGATAAAATAAACAGGATTTTTTAAGATAAAATAAACACTAAAGTATTCATGAATGGTGAGGATAAGAGTCAGTATTCTAAGATTTCAGACATGATGAAAATGTTTCTTGGCGTAATCGGAGAGGATTTCATAGGGACAATGGGATTTTACACAGACTTAAAGAGTTAGATCTCAGTGGGCTTAAATAACTGCAGAAGGCATTCCATTTAAGAAAAAGGCATGGATGGAGAAAGCTCACGCACGTTGTTGTCATTGGGTGTTGTCATGTGGATTCTGACTCATAAAGACCTAACTTGAACTGCGCCCATTGGAGTTTCTAGCTATAATCTTTATGGGAGCAGACTGATGGGTCTGTCTCCTAAAAGCTACCGTGTGAGTTCAAGCCATGCACTTTATTGTTGCAACACTGAGTTCCAGAATATTTATTACTCACCAGAAAGCTATTCCAGGAGCATTTATTGAAAGTTGTTTCTTTCTGTTCTTTCAGGATGCAAGCAACAGATAAATCATGACAAGCTCATGTAAATGGAGCTTGTTTTATTATAAGCAATAGTTCTGCGCTAGGGACAAGCTGGTGTCCTTGTTCTCTCTTTAGATCATTATGGTTTGCTTTGTCTTTGTTTTTCTCTCTGTGTCTGTCTTTTTCTACCCATTCCCATCTTGGAAGTGTATGAGTTGAATAAAACATTCTAAACACAATGCTCTTGACCATGAGGAATTCCACCTCCTAAGAAGGAAAGAAAAATAAAACACCATATGATATGTTCTGTATTGGAAGACAGCAGAGGGTGCTATGGGATTAACAGGAAGTGCCCCTAGCCCAGTCTGAGGAGTTGAGGGTTCATAAGCAGCTTTCTGGAAGAAGTATGACTATGAGCTGAGTTTTAAAAGGAAGTGTCAACTAACAAGACCAATGTTTCTGAGACTGCAGGCAGAGAAAACATTATGGCCATGTCTCCTCCAGAAAGCCACCCATGATCCATGAACTCTACAGCCTGTGGCAGGGGCCCTTCCTGTTGATTTGTACCTGTCCCACAAACAATGTTACCAGTGGAAGATTTTAAGCAAAGAATACTGCTGGGCAGTGAATAAAGAAGACCGTAGAAGAATTGATGCTTTTGAGTTATGGTGTTGGAGGAGAATATTGAAAGTGCCATGGGCTGCCAAAAGAACCAACAGATCTGTGTTGGAAGAAGTGCAAGCCAGAGTGCTCCTTGGAGGCCAGGATGGCCAAACTTCGTCTCTCATACTTTGGACGTATTGTCAGGAGAGACCAGTCACTGGAGAAGGATATCATGTTTGGTAAGGTGGAGGGTCAGAGATAAAGAGGAAGACCCCAGCGATATAGATTGGCAAAGTGGCAGCATCAATGGTCTCAAGTGTGGCAACAATTGTGAAGTTGCCCCAGGATTGGGCAGTGTTTCATTCTGTTGTGGGTAGGGTCGCTATAAGTCAGTACTGACTTGATGGCACTTAACAACAACTACATTGCATTTAGAATAATTATACTTTTGACTGGCTGGAGGATGGATAAGGAAAAGATGAGCAAATGAATCATGTAAAATACATTCTTTAATATTTCTAAAGTCTATATCATTAATATTACTTTCCTTTGAATAATCTATGTCCATCTCTGCTTTGTTGCATTAGGCAGGATGAGGAAAGAGATATCAGACAAGAAAGAGGAGACATGGGGCAGAAAATAGCTATTTCTTCTTGACCCCTGAATGATGCACTGTAGACATCATTCAGTGATTCAATTAGGACATCAGACCCCATTCCTAAAGAAACCTAGTCAACCAGCTCCATAGTATTCAAAAGAATGAGCAGCTGTCTGTGTCAGAATGCACAATATCAATTAATTTGAATGCAAATGGAATTGATTATTACATACCACAAACAGTAATAATACGTAGGACTTACTCTTAAAATCTTGTCTTGTTATGTAACTGATAACATATAAATACCAAAGTATTATCCCAAAATAATTTTTTTTAAAGTCCCTTTTCATCCCACTTGACAGTGTTTTAGAGGGATAAAGTAGCAGCACTAGGCAAGTGTTCCTGAAAGAACCATTGTTGTTGGTAAGATTTCAGCAAGTTGGTTCTGACTCATAGCGACCCTGTATAAGGTTTCTGAGGAGTCACTGAGTTTGAGCCACCAACCTCGTGGTTCAAACCAACCTGGTGGCCGAGGGCTTATCCTACAGTGCCACTTCAGAGCCATTAGCAATTCTTTTTAGGGGTTTTGACTCCTCAGATATCTTCAATGCTATTTCTCCATTTATTTGGCACAATTTTTGAGGCAACTGAACTAGTTTTGTTTCAAAATTAGAAGGATAGAACTGTGATAGCCCTAAAGAGGATTTCATGCTTGGTAAAGTGGAGGGTCATCAAAAAAGAAGAACACCCCCAAGGAGGTGAATTGGCACAGTGGCAACAGTAATGGGCTCAAATATAACCATTTTGAGGATGGTGCAGGACCGGGCAGTGTTTCACTGTGTTGTTCAAAGAGTTATTATGAGTCGAAACTGACTCGACAGCATCTTACATCAACAAAGGGTAGAATCCCTGGCAGCCCCAGTGGTCAAAGCATTCTGCTGCTAACCAAGTCAGTGGTTTGAACCCACCAGCTGCTCCAAGGGAGACTGATGTAGCAGTCTGCTTCCACAAAGTTTTATCGCCTTGGAAACTTAATATTTCTATTCTTATAGGGTCACTGTAAGTTCGAACTAACTTGGCAGCAGTAGGCTTAAGGGTAGGTCACGTTTAAAAATAATGCTAAAATGATTTTGCCAGCACAGGAAACAATCTGCATTGAATTTTATTCTTCATATTAAAAATATCACGAAGTACAGTTAAATTCCTTACACAGGATTCTGATATAATAGATGTCAACATAATGTGGCCAAAATAAACTTGCTGAGAAAAAAGATTGGTAATGGATTTTTTTTTTTTTTTTACTTGAATTATTCATATTGTTTATTTTGTTAGGATGAACTCATTTGGTAACTCTGGAACATTCCATTCAACTTTGCTTTTCACTAGCTATTTAATATAGTGTAGTGTGTACAATATTAAATATTTGTAGACATAATTGAAAAAAGGTCCTTATAATTACTAATTCAGACAGGCATATGGAGGGTGGTCAGTAGTACTGATTCAAGATACAGGCTTTGATCCCCATGAATCAGATCCTCATGCACATTTCTCATGCTTGTGTTAGAATGTTCCTTTTCTTTTTTGTAAATATTCCAAGAAAAAGGCAGAGATTATTCGGACTATAAGAGGATGTCTACTTTGCCAACAATTTCTGTTCCAGAGGGAAAGGGTGGGCTGACATTGTTTAAAACTCCACAAGAGTGAGGCTCTAGCTGGGGCTTCATTTCCATATTAAACTTCAAATAGCCCCTTCCTTTCTGCAGCTGGAGATACCGCAAGAGCTTCAGAACTTCAAATTAAAGGACTAGAGTGACAATTCATAGAAATGTAGCCCTCAATTCATTATGACATGCTGTACTCCCGTGAGGAATCCAGTTTATAAAACAAACGTTGGTGTGCTATTTCTGTGCCCAAGTAGCACTACACTGTCTACACAGAAAGAAAAGGCCAAATGAACACTCTTTGCCTTGTTTTTGTTTTGAGGATGTATTGTTTTGTTTTTCTTTAGTTTGGTTTTTATAAAAACAAAACTTTGGAAAAACACATCGTGCATGCACAATCTAATTATCTGTATCATGTCTAAGGGAATTCTCCATTCCATTGCCCCTTCTCAGCTTCAGTGAACAAAAGAATGTCTTCAGTGAAGTCTGTATTTGGCCAGGAATCTTCAACACGAAAGCTTGACTGTGAAGTAGGACATCACTTTTAAAGCACATTTTAACTCTTCGGCTTTTGAATCTGACTTTTTACATTTATTATAATTCTTTCCAGCACATGTTCTGAAGTATAATAGATATTCAAAATTTACTGAGTTAAGTACCTAATTAGAAATATTTGACACACCATATATAAATACTAACTCAAGAGGGATCAAAGACCTAAATGTACAACCTATAAAATCATGGAAGAAAAAATAGAGGTAAACCTAGGGGCCCTAATTTCAGACAGAAATCTCGACTAAACATACCTAAAAATACACAAACAGCACAAAGTAAATGAGTCACTAGGACCTCTTGAAAATTAAGCATTTATAAGTTTCTAAAAGAACTATCTAAAGGAGTAAAATAAGAACTATTAGATTAGGTGAAAATATTTAACAATGACATATTTGACAAGATATTAATCTCTAAATTATATAGAAAACTTAGACACCTTAATAAACAGACAATCCAATTTTAAAATGGGCAAAACACATGAACAGATACGGCACCAAACGGCACACAAGTGAGCACTACACACATGTGAAGTTGCTTGTGATCATTAGCCATTGGTGGTGGTGATGGTCTGCTGTCCAGTCAGTTTGGATGCATAGCGACCCTGAAGAGGGTTTCTGAGGCTGTATGTTTTTCCAGGAACAAAAAGTCTCATCTTTATCCATGGTTGTTGTTGTTAGATGCAGATGAGTGGGCTTAAACTTAAGTAAAACTTGTGAGGATGGAGAATGATGGGGCAGTGTTTTGTTCTGGAGTGTATCAGGTTGCTATGACAACACCACCACCACCGTATGTGTACACACACACACACACACACACACACACCTATATATGGAGTCCTGGTGCGGCAAGCTGTGGGTTAATGCTCTGGACTGCAAGACCACTTTGAAATATAAGATAGGCTGTTTAAGCTCACCAGTTGCTCCTTGGGAACCTTATACAGGGTTGCTATGAGTCAAAACCAACTAGAG
>NW_006408583.1:15340094-15363228 GCF_000296735.1 Chrysochloris asiatica
TATACACATATATATACATATATGTGTATATATGTATATATATGTTGTTGTTGTTGTTAAGTGCCATCGAGTCGGGTCCGACCCATAGCGACCCTGTACATATATAATTGTATATAAATTACAAATATTTATATAAGACAATATATATATTTATTTAAGACAATATATACATTTATTTAAAGACACTGTATATATTATATTTATGGAGTCCTGGTGTGGCATTAAGGGTTAATGCGTCATACTGCAAAGCCATTTGAACTGTAAGGTCGGCGGTTCAAGCTCACCAGCTGTTCTCAGAAACCCTATACAGGGTCGCTATGGGTTGGAACTGACTCGACAGCACTTCACAACAACAACAACTATATGTATTTATATCAGTGAAATGATTCACAAAGTTGCTATTGTGGTGGTGTTGGTTAGTTATTACCAAGTCTATTCCAACTCATAGTGACCCTGTGCACAACACAAGACTCTGCCTGGTCCTGTGTCATCCTCACAATTGCTGTTATGTAATGTCACCATTATGTTAATCCAAGTCGTGGGGGTGGGGTCTTCCTGTTTTTCCTTGATGCTCCAACTTAACACGCATGATATCCTTCTCCAGGGGCTGGTTCCTCCTAATAATATGTTCAAACTATGACAAAGTCTCTCTAGCCTTGCTTCTAGGAACGTTCTAGCTATACTTCTTCCAACACAGATTTGTTTGTTCTTCTAGGACTCGGGGGTACACTTAATATTCTCCTCCAATGCCATGACTCAAATACATCAATTCTCCTCCTGTCTTCCTTATTTATTTTCTAAATGGTGCATGCATATGAGGCTATAAAAATACCATGGCATCTCCAGGCACACATTAGTCCTCAAACTGACATCTTTCCTCTTAAACACTTTAAAGAGATCTTGTGCAGCCTATTTGCCTAATGCAATATATTGTTTGATTTCTTGAATGAGTGTTGATAGCACATACCTGAAAATGAAGTCTTTGATAACTTCATTTTTTTTTCTCCATTTATCATGATGTTATTTACTGATCCAGTGATGAGATTTTTAGTTTTCTTCACACTGAGGTGCAACCAATACTGAGGCTGCCATCTTTGATCTTCATCAGCAAACATTTGAAATCCTCTTTGCTTTCAGCAAGCAAGGTTGTGTCATCTGATTGCCACAGGTTTTTAAAGATTTTAAAGGAATGGTCCCTCCTCATAACATGTTTGAAGTATGAGATACTGTCACCATTCTGGATTCTGAGGATCACTCTGGCTGAGATTCTTCCAACACAGGCCTATTTGTTTTTCTGGCAGCTCATGATATTCTTCTCCAGCACCACGATTCAAATGCATCAATTCTTCTAGGGTCTTCCTTATCCATTGTCTGACTTTTATATGCATATGAGGCTATTGAAAATGCCATGGCTTGGGTCAGATGCACCTTAGTCCTCAAGCTGGTATCTTTGTTCTTGAACACTTTAAAGAGGTCTTGTGCAGCAGATTTTCCTAATGCAATACATTGTTTGATTTCTTGAATCCACATTCTGCTTCCAAGAATGTTGACGGTAGCTCCAAGAAAATGAAGTCTTTGACAACTTCACTCTTTCCTCCAATTACCATGATGTTATTTATTGGTCCAGTGGTAAGATTTTTGTTTTCTGTACATTGAGGTGAAACCCATACAAATGGCTGTGGTCTTTGATCTTCATCAGTAAGTATTTCAAGTCCTCTTCTCTTTCAGCAAGCAAGGTTGTATTATCTGCTTGCCACAGATTTTTAAGAGTCTTCTACCAATCCTGATGCCATGTTCTTAATTTATTCCAGTTTCTCAGATGATTTGCTCATCATACAGATTGAATAAGTATGGTGAAAGAATCCAACCCTGGCACACACCTTTCCTGATTTGAAACCATTCAGTATCCCCTTTGTTCTGTTCCAACAACTGCCTCTTCACCTATGGACAGGTTTCTCGTGAGCATAATTAAATGTTCTGGAATACTCATTCTTCACAATAGTATTCATAACTTGTAAATATCTATACAGTTGGAAACTTTTGCATAGTCAGTTAAGTACAAGTAGACATCTTTCTAGTATTCTCTGCTTTCAGCCAAGAGCCATCAAATGTGGGCAATGACCTAGTTCCATGACCTCTTCTGAATCCAGGTTGAATTTCTGGCAGTTCTCTGTTCATGTGCTGTTGTTCGTGTTTTTTGAATTATATTCATCACAATTTTACTTGCATGTGATATAAATGATATTATCTGATGATTTTCACATTCTATAGGATCACTGTTCTTTGGAATGTGTACAAATATGGATCTTTTCCAATTAGCTGGCCAGGTAGCTCTCTTTCAAATTTCTTGGCTTAGATTTGTGCACCCCTTCAGTGTTATCTAAGTTTGTTGAAAGATTTCAGTTTGCACTCCATCAACTCCTGGGCCCTTGCTTTTCATAAATGGCTTCAGTGGGTTTGAACTTCATCCACCAGTACTCTTGGTTTTTGATCATATACCTACCTCTTGAAATGGTTGAACATAAACCAATTCTTTTGATACAGTGACTATATATTCCTTCCAACTTCTTTTGACGCTTCTGCATCATTTTAAAATTTTGCCCATACTGTTGTTGTTGTTAAGTGCTTTCGGGTCAATTCTGACTCATAGTGACCCTGTACAAGGTTTCTGAGGAGCAGCTGATGAGCTTGAACTGCCGACCTTGCTATCCAACCTTGCAATCTAGCTCATTAGTCTGTAGCGCCACACCAGGACTCCATTTTGCATATGTTTTGTTGTTGTTGTTAAGTGCCGTCGAGTCGGTTCCGACCCATAGCGACCCTGTACAGGGTTTCCGAGAGTGTAAATCCTTACGGGAGTAGAAAGCCTCGTCTTTCTCCCGCGGAGCTGCTGGTAGTTTCGAACCACTGACCTTAAGGTTCGCAGCCCGATTCGTAATAGAATATGGCAATATAGCAAGTCTATGCTTGAATTTTTCTTTAATTCTTTTAAGAGAAATGGTGAGCATTCTTCCCTTTTGATTTTCTAACTTCAAGTCTTGCAGATATCATTAATACTTAATTTTGTCTTCTCAAACTTCCCTTTTAAATTTCTGTTCATCTATTTGACCTTTTAAAAAAGCTATTTTCCTTTTTAATGACCTTTTGCTTTCTTCCTATATGATGTTTCTGATGTTATCCCACAACTTTTCTGGTTTTTAATCATTAGTGTCTAATGCGTCAAATCTGTTCTTGAGACGGTCTCTAAATTCTGATTTTGCTCTTGTGGACTTATTTGAATTTTCTTCAGCTTCAATCTGCTGATAGTTAAAACACCAGTGGCATAGCTTCCATCACAGCAGCACACCGGCCACCACAGTACAACAAGCTGACAGACGGGGGACGGCACACAGGTGGAAGGTGGGTAAGTCCCAAGACATGGTCAAATGTTATGCTGTAGGTTCTACATGGCTACAGGGCTGATGAACCAAGATTGCCAGGCCAGATGACACAGGCACACTGGGCAGGTAAGGTGGCTGGCTGCTGAGGACTCCCAGGATGGGCAGGCAATAGAGAGACCTCTGGCTCAAGTCCAAAGAACCAGAGGTTGGATCATAGACCAGATGCAGAATCCAGACCCAAAAGAAAAGGAAGGAAGCTTTACCTGAGTGTCCGATATATTGGAACCATGGCCACATCCTCGAGGAAGCTTCCTTTCTACTGATTGGATTCTCATAGCAGATCTCATTATGGGGAATTATTACATCTTAACTGGCTCTGGGAGTCCTGGGGTGGCACTGTGCGATAAAGCACTCACACAAAGGCTTAACCATACAACAACAACGGCCAAACCACTAAGATTCCTGGCCCATTAAAGCTGACACAAAATCTTAATACTCACACATATTTACACTACTTTGTTGTTGTTAAGTGCTGTTGAGTTGGTTCTGATATATAGCAACACTGTTAGAGTTTCTGAGGAACACGTGGTGAGCTTGAGCTGCCAACCTTGTGGTTCAAACTGACTTTGCAGTCCAGGGTATTAACCCACAGCACCACACCAAGACTTTAAGATGACAATATTTTAAGTGACAATAATATTTTCTTTCTTAATCTGAGCTCAGATAAGTTTTCAGGGATGTTCAAAAAAGGAAAAGAAAAAAAGAGAAACATTTGGAGCAATATGGCTACCTTGTTGTATTGTTGAGGTCCCTCAAGAAGATTCCAATCCATAGACTCCTTGTGACAGAAAAACAAAATTGTCTCTATTTTCTTGAGCCTTATAATTTACTTAACTTTGTTAATGTGTATCTCTCCTATATGTGTATGTTTCTGAATAATAGATGTATCTCTATGTTTATTCTACTTTACAAATGAAAGACTTTTCTTGAAATCTCAAATGTTCATAGTCAATTCAAGTGAACAATGTTGGAAGCAAACATATTAGCTAACAAAAAAGTCTTTTTTTCAGTAGCTTTATTTTTTTAACCTTATAATTTTTTTTTTTAGTAGGACTTTATCTTAATCTTTTATACTTACTTGTAGTAGATAAGCACACATCATTTGCTGGAGTGAATTTAGTCTAGTTTGCACCACAGAATGGGTGGGATATAAAATATTCATAGGGAAGTAAGTAAGTGATGATATATTAAGATAAGAACAAAAGTGTGAACTTTTATTTCCCCAGCTGTGTGACCACTTTAGTTAAAATGATTCCTAAGGTTTTATTAAATGTCTGTATTAAGCACTTTTTCCTTTGTATTTTCACATACAGGAGGAAAAATGACAGGTTGCAAAAATCCCTTGGCTTGATCTGTTTCTTCTTGGCTATGTGAATGTGTATGAAAGATTATCAACAGGCAGCCAAGTGTCACAAAGCTATTACCTTTCAGAACTCGTCTCCGGGTGGTACTGCTCCTGGCTGAGATTCTCCATGTGTAGTTACTACTTGGGAATTTTATGCAACTCTTATCAAATCTTAAAAATAAACCAAGACAAATATATCTGTTAGTGTGTGTAAGAAAAAAGAGCAGCTTTAGAAAACCCAACTGTAATCCTTCTAGACAGTTTCCAGCTGAATTAGACAGAATCATGCATCCTATCGGGAGGGAAGATAACAGTTGCTCTTAAGATGGTTTTGTTTGAGTGGGATGATCAGCCTTCTCCTGTTCTATCTTAAACGTGTGGAGACGGTTTATGTTTCTGATGAGGACAGCCAAATAATACACTGGTAACCCTAGCCAGTTTATCCTCTGTACACGAGGCATGTTACATTATACTTTATGTTTAACCCTAGGGGATGGTCTAAGTTATAAGGTGTTATGTGCTTTAAACTGAGGCTCATCTGTCAGATTAGCATTGGAAGCCTCCTCTTTGATATGTGTCTTCCATGTAATGTTAGAGGAGGTGAGTTTGCAATAGGGTTCAGTGAGTTCACATAGACAGTGTTTTCCCTCTGTTCTTGTTTTGCTTTTAATTGTTTTAATGCATGATCTCACCAATGTTATGCTCATTATCTTCCTCTTATAACTTATTCTTTCTCCTATAGTTTGATGACATTGATTTCTCTTAGCTTTTTAAACTAGAAAGTTGGGAGTGGCAGATGCCTCCCACTTACTAAGGGCTTGGGAGACCAAGTCTATTCCATATTTGTTTACCCAAGACAATCTATTGCCTTCTGAGTGTTTGCTTCTCTCCTGCCTTTGGATTTTTTGCTGCCGAAATTGCAGAGGTGCCAGGATTTATGAATTTCTAGATTTCTCATTTCATTTTCCATCCTTTTTCCTCTGTTTCTATCGTTGTTTTCAAGAGCTTGTTCAACATGAAAACCATTAGAATAGCATTAAGTATTCCTGGAAAGAAAAGAAGGTTTCAATAACCAAGTTACTTTTCATTTGAATCAAAGAATATTGTAAAACAGAAAGGAAAATAATATGGAACCTTCCTGAACATTTGTCTAATAAACAAGAAAAGTACAAAACCACTAAAACCAAAACAATAGCAATAACACAACCTCTAAAACCACTGCAATAAAATGGATTCTGACTCATAGCAACCTTGTACAGGGGTTCTGAGCCTGTACATCTTCACAGAAGCAAAAAGCCTCATCTTTCTCCCAGCTTGTGGGTTTGAACAGCTGACCATGCAGTTAATAGTCCAATATTTATCCTACAGCATCACCAGAGCAGTTATCTTTTTCCATGGGAAAAAAAAGAAAATATTTAAAATAATGGATTATAATACATTTTGCTTTTAAAAAAATATTTTGATTTATACTTGCCTTTTTCCTTTCTAAAAAAAAAAATGGCTGCATATTATAACAATAACACTTATAGGGATTTTTTTTTTTAGAAAGATCAGAAAAACAAAAACATATTAAAAATAATTAAAAGCACAGAATCAAGGGAAGGAACTTAATTTTACCTTTCACTGGATGTGAAAGAGTTGATCCTATGAGACAGTAAATTACACTCAGTTTTCTGGTAGTACAAGGATGATAAGAACAAGAATACTCATGGTCCAAAAGAAATCTAATTAGATACATTGATGCAACTCATTACAGAGAAATAGACAAATCTCAAAATGTAAGAAAACTTCTAAACCTTTGCATTTTGGGATCTGAAATCCTTTATTTGTCTGAGACAACCCCTCTTCCATATTCCCACCCCCTCCTTCAATTACACAGCTAAGTGGGCTTCACAGGAAACTTTTGCCTCCATCTGAAATGAATCAAGAATTATGGTATTGTCTGCAGCTATTGACCATATTTTTCAAGAGTTTAGGAAGCATTTCTAACTTGAATATTTTTTTAAAAACAATATAAACTCATTAGGGATCTAAGGTATCATTAATTAAGTTAATGTATTTGTATGCATAATAGCAAGATAATGGTCTAAAAATGATAAACATAATTTATCCACAGCTTAGCATAAATACAAGAGGGGTTCAAAACTCCATGGAAAATGGAATTAAATGATAATGACATTTTCCCACGAACTTTTGAAACCCCTTCATCAGTATTATCTTTCCAAGTCTCACAGCCATTGAGTTGATACTGCATTATTTGTTGTTAAGTGCCATCGAGTCGGTTCCAACCCATAGCGACCCTGTACAGGGTTTCCGAGGGTGTAAATCTTTACGGGAGTAGAAAGCCTCATCTTTCTCCCGCAGAGCAGCTGGTAGTTTCGAACCGCTGACCTTAAGGTTCGCAGCCCAATTCGTAACCACTACGCTACCAGAGCTCCTTGATACTGCATTATAGTGACTCTAATAGTGATCTTAAGGAGCTCTGGTAGGGCTGCTAACCTCTGGGTCAGCAGTTTGAAACTAATAGTCATCTTAAGGAGCTCTGATAAGGCTGCTAACCTCTGGGTCAGCAGTTTGAAACTACCTGCTGTTCCATGGGAGAAAGATGAGGCTTTGCTCCCGTAAAGATTTACAGCCTCAGAAACCCTGTCCAGGGTCTCTATGAGTTGGAATCAACTCCATGGCACATAACAACAACAACAATAGCGACCCTATTGGACAAAGTAATGATGAATTGTATTAGATAAATCTGCTGCATAAGAATTCTTTAAAGTGTTCCAGAGCAAAGATAGTCAGTTTGAGGGCTAAGATGTGCTAGACTCAAGCCACCATATTTTCAGTAGCCTCATATGCATGTGAAAGTTGAACAATGAATAAGGAAGACCATAGAACAATTGTTGCAGTTGAGTTATGGTGTTGGAGAAACATATTCAAAATACCATGGACTGCCAAAAGAACAAAATAGTCTGTGTTGAAAGAAGTGCAGCCAGATTGCTTCTTAGAAGCCAAGGTGGCTAGACTTCATCTCTCATACTTTAGACATAGTATTAGGAGGAACAAGTCCCTGGAGAAGGACATCATGCTTGGTAAAGTGGAGGGTTGGTGAAAAAGAGGAAGACCTCTAGTGAGATTGGCACAGTGGCAGCAACAAGGGGCTCAAGTGTACCAACAATTGTGAGGTGGGTGCAGGACAGGGTAATGTTTCATTCTGTTGTGCATAAGGTCACCATGAGTCAGTGCTGACATGACAGCATCTAACAACATTGGACAGAGTAGAACTGTTCCATAGGGTTTCAGAGGCTATAAATCTTCACAGAAGCAGTAGCCCTCAGCCTTTTCCTACAGGAGTGGCTGGTGGGTTAGCAGACCATTTGCTTAATCCACTTTGCCACTAGGAGTCCATGACATCTTTAACCATTGATATGTCCAACAGTAAGATTTCAATCGTTTTGAATTCTGAACTTAAAGAATCCTCAACTGTCATTTAACGACTGAAGAATAAATTCACATGGGTATTCTTATGGAGAACGCATGAGGGAACAGCATCAAAAGGGCAATTGAAATTCTAGATACCAAAGATGAAAATCTTCACCCTTTCCATTGCTGACGAGGAATTCCTGAATTCTGCATTTTCTCCAAGGCCTCACCAGTGCCTTCCCTCGTAGAATTATTGTATTCTGTTAGCATTTTAGCAACTTCTTCTCTTTTGTGCTCAGCCTTTTAAGGGACCTATACTTCTGTGAGGTTTATTCCAGAATTGAACCAGTGATGAATGAAGACAAACTCTTACTCTAGTAGTTCTGTAAAGATCGGATGTTTTCTATCTGGATTCGCAGTTAGAGCCCAGATTACACTGAAGCAAATCAAGTGCAAATCAAAATATTCATATTGATGACTCTCAGCATTCTACCCCTCCCAAATCTCTGTTAACAGACTCTTTATAATAGGATGGGGGTGTTATGGGGAGTATAAAATTACGGTAAGCAAATATATAGGTTGCAAAAGAACATAACTAAGCCAAAGTTCAAAGCAGTTTGATAAACAAACCAGGGTCACAAAAGTTGGAAATACAGGCAGTCTTACCAGGTTTCATATTTCTGCTGACTCAAGCCTAAGAAAAACAAAGGATTCGGTGTCAGTAACCCAAAGCAGGTTTCTTACTCATAGTTTTCCTCTTATTTTTCTTTCTTTTAATGTAAGTGAACCATATTGTGAAATTATGTTGGCTTTACGTGTATGAAAAACAAAATTTATGAGACTAAAAGAATGCTTTCGTTCAGTTTTATTCCAGGACATTCGATTGTTGAGCCTATCTTGCAAACTTCACAGAGATAAGAAGGCACAATGCACTTCTCTATATGCTGTTGTGGGGTGCTGTCCCACCAATTCCAATGCATAGTGACCCCATGTGCCACATAGAATTCTCCAGGCTATAATCTGTACAGAAGCTGACCCCTCAGGTCTTTCTCAGAACCTATTTTTATGTTGTTGTTGCTAAGTGTTGTTGAGTTGGTTCCGCCATAGCAACCCTGTATAGGGTTTCCAAGGAGCATTTGGTGGGTTTGAACTACCGACCTTGCAGTTCAAACTGACTTTAGGATCCAGCACATTATCTTGCAGTGCCAAACCAGGACTTCCACCTATCTGTATGTCATTGTGGTTAAGTGATGTTGAGTTGGTTCCAAGTCATAGCAACCCTGTATAAGGTTTCCGAGGGCCAGCTGGTGAGTTTGAACTGCCAACTTGGCAATTCAAACCAACCTTGGAGTCCAGTGTGTTAACCCACAGTGCCACACCAGGACTCCTCACCTCTCTGTATAGAACAAAGTAAAAAGTGATAGCTATTGTAATATATTAAAAAATGCTATGAAATACACCAAAAAAAGAGGCAAGGATTATTTCTGCTTGAAAAGATCCGATTCAGTTCCTGGAATTTATCAAATTGGTACAATGTTCACATACATTGATCAAGACAATAAATGCACTGTTATCAAGATCATTTGTCTTTGCATATAGTTAGGATTAGAGAGAAGACACAACTAGTTCTGATATGTCTTTGTGTGGTCTGTTTCCACCAAATTCCTTGATGTGGACTTTAAGATGTTTCACAGTCTGAAAACCATGTGTTCTTTCATTTTTCTTCTTCTTTTACCCTATGTTGCAGACTTATGTTATAACCGGGTTTTTCAGCTTTTCTCACCTTTGTGCCTGCTGCTTGTACTGCACTGAATGACTTTCTCTTGTGAGTATGTGTTGGTCCTTTTAAAATCCATTTCTAGTTAATAATAAAGATGAATTTAATTCTGATATGTGCTATGACATGGAAGAACCTTGAAAGCATTATGCTAAGTGAATAAGTCAGAGAGAAAAGAGTAAATACTGTTTGATAATATGTGTGTGAAATATCTAGTATAGGCAAATGCATAGAGAGCAAATTTATTAGTTGTTACTAATAAGTCTTGTACTATAGAAAAAGCACAGGACAGCTAGCCTCAAAGTTGGTGGTTCAAATCCACCAGTCACTCCTTGGAAACCCTTCTCAGGGTCACTATGAGTCAGAACCAACTTGACATTACAACACCACCAACAAAAGGTAGCTGGTAGAGGGAAAAAGTATTGGTTAAAGGCTACTGACTTTCTGTTAAAGTTGATGAAAGATTTGTAAATGCTTTGTAGTGATGGTTGGACGAAATGTGGAAGCAATGAATGTCACTGAATTGTACATGTAAAACTGGTTAAAATGACCAGTGTTTTGCTATATATATTTCACAACAATTAAAAACAATATCATTTTAGATGTGAAGCGTTCAGTGACCAGCTAAGGCATTGCTACTTGCCTTAGCTTGCTGTATCCATAAGCACTTATATTGACTTCTTTTTTGTGTGTGTTTCGTTACACATGTCCTGGCTCTTCAATAGACTGTGAGCCTATGGAATCATGATTTCAATAGTTCTTCAATACAGTGGATGTGTGAATTAATTCAAAATCTATGTATTTCATTTAGTCTTTCTCAACTATTTCTGTCAGGAGTAATGCTATTTTCTTTTGCTACTCGGTGAACTTATACTTTCATGAAGTTCTGAAAACGTTCTACCAGTCCTTCTAATGAATATTAAAAATTAACCAATCCTATAGGGCAGTCCTGGTGTGATGCTGTGGGCTAATATGTCAGACTGCAAAGCCATTTAAACTGCAAGGTCAGTGGTTCAAGCTCTCCAGCTGCTACTTGGAAACCCTATACAGGGTCGCTATGGGTCAGAATCGACTCAACAGCCCTTAACAACAACAACAACATAGGGCAGTTCTGCTAGCGTAGTGGTTACAAGTCAGGCTGGGAATCTCAAGGTCAGTATTAAAACTACTAGCCATTCAACAGGAGAAAGATGGTGCTTTCTGCTCCCATAATGATTTACAGCCTCAGAAACCCTTTGCAGGGTTGCTATTAGTCTGAACGACTCCATGGCCCATAACCACCACCACCACCACCACCACCACCACCACCACCACCACCACCACCATAGGGCAGTCCTGCTCTGTCTTAGAAGGTTGTTAGGAGTCAGAATCAACTTTGATGACAGTCAGTTTGGTTTGGGTGGCACTGTAGGATCAGCAATGATCTGGTAACCACAGTTCAAATCGATCTGCTCCTCTCTGAAACGCTCTCTGTGAGGATCTCTGTGAGTTGGCACCAACTCAATATCACACAAGAACAAGAGCAATTGGAAAACTGTAATTGGGTTGCCTTTTACAAATGCATCAATGCAGTTATTCAACATGTATTTATGGGGTACCTCCTGGATTCAAAGCATTGTTCTAGGTAATATGAGAGGTACAGAGCACTCCATGAATATTTATGAAGTGATGGTATAGTGACACAATCATGAGACACCATTGATGGATAACCATTGTTTTGTTGAGAGCACCATCATTCTTTTCAATGATTCTGTAGTAAAGGGAAACCTTGCACTTTGTAACCATACTGACCGAATTTGCATTTACTTTTATTTATTATGTGTATATACTACAATATAAGTAAATGACTGGACCTTTGTGAGATTCAGTATCCTTCTCTGTAAAATATAAATAATGCCAAATCACTCTTAGAACTGGTGGAGGAAAGTTCATAGTATGGAAATTGTCCTGGTATGGTGCTGTGGGTTAATGTGCTGGGCCACAAAGTCAGTTTGAACTGTAAGGTTGGAGGTTCATGTTCACCAGCTGCTCCTCAGAAACCCTATACAGGGTCACTATGGGTCGGAATCAACTCAACGATGCTTATCAACAACAACCCTAAACAAGGGAAAGATATAAGTTAAAAAATTCATAAGTAGCTAACTCTGGGGAAAGTCAGGATGTGATCAATTATAGATTAATTTATACATCATATTTTATTCTAATTTTCCTACAGTAAGATGTCTTATGAGAAAACTTTAAATCCTTCTCTGATATTTAGATTTCCTTTTCAATTTGAAACTTCCTCCTTGACCCCATCCAACCCCTGATTTGCCACAATCAATTCACATACATCTCTAAAATAAATGAAACTTTGTTCAACCCTGAGCTCATACTACTGAAAGAGACCTTTTCATGATCAAGGGGTGAATTCATCTTAACAGCAAAGAGATTGTGCATTTTTGTTTTTTACTAATGGCCTTATCTTCATCATTGATGAGAATAATAGGCAGTTTTATTTTTAGCAGTAAATAAATAAATTGTCAAGGAACATCAATATTAACATTTCATTTTGTGATCAGATAAAAGGCCATTTGGAGTAAGTCACGTTGAAAAGGACATTGATTTTAGCCCCAGAACTTGAAACTGGAACTAAACAAGTGGCTGCCACAGACTAGCCAATTCTATTTTGTGTTCTCTCCCTATATTATCTACTTATTTTACACATATTTTTATATTTATAAAGCCATCTTTAGCTATCCGTTCCACAGCTCTAGTTTCCTGCAGGGCAGAACCTTTGTACAGGTGCTTTGAGCTATCCTATGCTCCTTCTTTGTTCTCCAATACATCTGACCCTTTTAAATGTACACAGCTATCTTTTATCTCATTCTCTTTGCTGTGAACCAATTAGGTGCTCAGGACTACTGGTGATCTCATTTGTAATGTGAATAAATACTGTATAGACTTTCCAAGGAGCAGTCAACTTTATTAGTAATCAGTAAAATGCAACTCCTAACCATGACAGTAGACAATTATAAACCTGAGGAATAGACAGAATTTAAATGTCTAATAAATGGCTTCAGATCAGGTATGGCATTGTGGTTTAGGTCAAGGATTTGAGACTTAATTCTGATGGTAAGTAGAATCGTTGAAATTTAAAGCAAGAGTGTGATCCAATTAAAATTCTAATAAGGTTCTCTAATTGCTCTATGGAGGCTGAGGGGGAAAAAAAAAAGTGATTGTATCCTGGTGTGTGGTGCTGTGGATTAATGCACCAGACTGCAAAGCCATTTGAACTGCCAGACCAGCAGTTTAAGTTCACCAGCCACTCCTTTAAAAACAACAATAAATGACCTGGTGTGGTGCTGAAGGATAAATACTGAACTGTTAACTGAAAAGTCAGCAGTTCAAATCCACCAGCTACTCTGTGGAAACCCCGTACAGAGTAACTATGAGTTGGAACCGACTCTATAACACTTAACATTAACACGTAACATATCAAATATTGGTAAAATTATTGAGCTAAAGGGGGGGGGGGAGTCAGCTAATACAACTAATTTGGAGGTGGTTTGACTTTCCCCCATATTTGAATGTGTGTTAATGTCCATCTTCTAGTACTAGATTCCAAATCTAGATTTCTTCATACAATACTGCCTTCCTGACCATCTACCATGCTCATAATTACCATGTCAGTAAATATGATGTTAGCAAACCTATATAAATGTGACATTCCCTATTACTCAGGAATTACACTTGACCCACACTTCACAGAATTCTTATTTGCATATATCAGGATCTTAAGTAAGAATCTTCAGATCAGCTCAGATATAATATGTAAACATATATAATGTAAACAACCCAAATGATCATCAAATATGGATTGAATTAATACATTGTGTTATATTAATACATTATCTTGTTACAGCTACATACATCAACTTAGAAGAATTTTATCTATATAATGTCGAGTGATAGAAACAACTATAGAATATATACATTGGGTTTCATTTTAACCAAGTTCCAAAGACGCAAAACTGAACAATGCATTGTTTAGAAATGCAAGCACAGTACGTGAAACAATTAAGAAAAATAGAAAATGATTGCCACAAAGGCAGAAATAGTGATACACTACTTGAGGAATTCAGTTGTGGAGGGGTACCTAAGAAGTTTTTTAGATACTGGCAGTATTCTGCTTGCTTTATGTTTATTCTTCAAATTATATGTACTTACAAGGATAAATAAAATAAAAGTGTTGCTACTAAGGTACCAGCTCACACATGCACAAGTTTATTCCAAACAAAATATGTTTCCACATGTCTCTGTGATCAGTGCATGGCTGCAGGCAAGTTCTCTCAACAATACACTTGTCTCATTAGCGGGCCATAAAAGAGAGAGAGAGAGAGAGAGAGAGAGAGAGAGAGAGAGAAAGAGAACCAACCAAAACAATTGCTTCTGCTTTCTGGGATTCCAAAGATGCAATCTTGATAAATTTTCTTGAGTACAAGAATCACAAAGGGTAGCAAGGACTCTCTTATGAGAATTTCATTGAGAAATCCATTCTACGCTCCTGATCTTGCCCCTTCAGATTTCTTTTTGTTTCCAGAACTCTAAGAACCTTAAAAAGGAGCACAATTTGAGTCTCTTGAGGATACCCAAACTGTCATTTTGGCATGGTGTAAATAAATCAAAAGATGCAGAATTTTTCAGGGAGGGAAGAGAGATGAAAATAACATTTTCCAAAGTGTATAGGTGGAGGTGGAGGATGTGCAGAGCAGCAATAGCTTCACATTTTGATATTTTTGTTTATTAAAGGGTTTTTATGATTTTGTTACAATACTTTCTGACTTACCCTTGTCTATACATACACTTCTGTGTGTTTGATTTATTTCTAATAAATATAGAAGGCTCTGTGTGTTTTTTGATAGATTATACCTAATTTTCTTCTTTATTATAATGAAACAAAATTTCTAAAATTTTGTTATTTCATTATTTTTTACTTTTTAATTTGAATTGAGTGAAGGTTTACAGAGCAAATCATCAGTTTTACATTCAACAAATCATGTACTTCATTTCATTGCACTGATTGCAATCCCCTCCATGTATAATCAGTTAAGAATATTTACCTGTATTCACTTTAATTCTTGCATCCTTCCCTGTGTCTTCTGTTACCTTCATCTTTCCTCTGAGAAATGTCCTTCTGTTGTGTATTGTCTGCCTCATCAACAATGTTAACATGTGTCTACCCTCTAGTCCAGGAATAATTTCCCATTCCCTCCCACTACTGGCACACACCATAGAATGTTTCTTTTATCTTTATGTTATTTATTGGTCCCAAGGTGAGAATTTTTATTTTCTTTGCATTGAGGTGCAACTAATACCAAAGGCTGTGGTCTTTGATCTTCAGTATTTTAAGTCCTCCTGGTGTGGTGCTGTAGGTTAATGCGCCAGACTGTAAAGCCATTTGAATTGCAAGGTTGGTGGTTCGAGCTTACCAGCTGCTCCTCAGAAACTCTATACAGAGCCACTATGGTTCGGAACCGACTTGACGGCACTTGACAACAACAACAACACTTTCAGTATGCAAGGCTGTATCATGTGCATATCACAGATTGTTAATGAATCTTCCTCCCAGACTATTGCCACATTCTTCTTCGTATAATCCAGCTTCTGAGATTATTTAACCTGTATACAGAATGAACAAGTATGGTTATAACAAGAAAGGGTATAACCATGGCACATGTCCATGTCCATGGGCTCAGGTGTCCTCAGGTCTCACCACACTTTGGACCAAACAGCCCTTCCTCTTCTCTTTCTCATCTCCAAGTCAACAGGAGTCTATGGAACATGGTTGAACTCAGCCCATTTCTTCATTGCTGCCTTTTCCCTTCTTCCACTCACTAGTAGACCAATGTGGTCACCAGCAAGCTTACATGGCTGCTCATGTGTTCTCTTTGAGTTTCAGTCTTAGAGGGGGTTTGTCCTGAAGGGACTTGATTGTTTGCCTTAATGGCTTGAGTATAGAATCTTTCAATAATGGCAGATTGAGGCTGAATTTTTTTCTTCAGTTCCTTCAGCTTCAGAAATGCCAAGCATAGTTTTCCCTTTTCTTTTTCTTAACAGATCTTTGCACATTTCATTATATTTTACTTTGCCTTTTTGACCTACCTTTGAAATTCTCTATTCAGCTCATTTTCCTCTTCAATTATTCCAATGCATGAGCATCTCTACAAGCAAATTTCAGAGTCTCTTCTGACATGCATTTTGATCTTTCCTTCTTAATGATCTTTTGCTTTCTTCATTGATGTTTTCCCTCAACTCTTCTAGTCTTCAGTCTTTAGTGTCTAATGTTTCAAATCTGTTCTTAAGATGATCTCTAAATTCAAGAGGGATATGTTCAAGTTCATTTTGTAGCTCTTGTGAACTTGTTTTAGTTTTCTTCAGCTCAGCCTGAATTTGCATATGAACAACTGATGGTCTGTTCCAGTCAACCCCTGGCCTTGTTTTGATTGATGAAACAGAGCTTTTCCATCTCCTCTTTCCACAGATGTAGACAGTTTGATTTCTGTGTATTCCATCTGGTGAGGTCCATGTACAGAGTTATCCTTTATGTTGTTTAAAAAGGTATCTGCAATGAAGAAGTCATTGGTCTAGCAAACTTCCATCCTGTGATCTCCAGCATTGTTTCTATGACAAGGCCATATTTTCCATGAACCTTCCTCTTTGTTTCCAACATTTGCATTCCAGTCACTAGTAATTACAAATTCATCTTGATTGCATGTTTGATCAATTTCAGACTGAAGAAATTGCTATAATTCTTCAGTTTCATCATCACTGATTTTAGAGGTTAGTGTGTAATAATAGTTATATTAACTGGTCTTCCTTGTAGGTGTTTGGATATTATCCTATTACAGATAATGTTGTACTTCAAGTTATATCTAGAAATGTTCTTTCTGAGGATGAATGACATGCCATTCCTCATCAATTTGTCATTCCCAACATAGTAAGACAGATTCAAAATGATAGATGCTAGTCTATTCCAGCTCATTAATGCCTAATATTGATGTTTATGCCTTCCATTTCATTTTTGACAATTACCAATTTTCCTAAATTCATGCTTCATACATTCCATGTTCTGATTATTAATGGATGTTTACATGTGTTTCTCCTCATTTTGAGTTGTGCCCCATCAGCTAATTAAGGTCCCGATAGCTTTACTTCATTTGAGCCATCATGGTCAACTCTACTTTGAGGAGGCAGTTCTTTTTCCCAAGTCATATTTTGAATGTCTTCCAACCTGAGGGGCTCATTGTCAGTCACTGTATCTGTCTCTGTTTCATCATGTTTCAATATACACTATTCTGATGCTTCTGACAGAGTTCCACTGCTATTCCTAATGTTTTCAGTAACTAAATATTTGGAACTAATCTGTCTCTCCTTCTACCTAGTCTGTCTTAGTCTGGAAGCTCATCTGAAATTTATTTACCAGTGGCATAGCTTCCAGAATTACAAAAACATACAAGTTACCACAGTATGGCAGACGAGTGGTGATCTCATGGTGCAGTAATAACAAATAACATTTATTGAGGAAATAGCACATACCTGACTTAGTATTAAAACGTTTGCATACATGATATTTTTATGTCTGGCAAGCAACATTTTTATTATGCTACAATGTTACCAGTTAGTAAAATTGGGACTTCAAAAATTAAATAACTTTCAATAGTTACTTAAGAACCTTCTAAGTGGTGGTGGTTATGAACCATGGAGTCGGTTCCAATTCATAGCAACCCTGTACAGGGTTTCTGAGGCTGTAAATCTTTATGGGAGAAGAAAGCCTCATTTTTCTCCCACGGAACAGCTGGTTTCAGACTACTGACCCTAAGGTTAGCAGCCCGATTTGTAACCACTATGCTCCTTAAAGTCAGTACTAATTGCCCAGGAGTGCATTCCTAATAGTGGTGATCTCATTTGTCACAGAAGAGAGATAATTTCAAACTCTTAGGCTGTCTCAATCCAGAGCCCATTGTCTTATTACTATTGTTAAGTGCCATCTTATTACTATTGTTAAGTTGCAAACTATTGTTGGAAATTATCAAAAATTTGTGTTGTTTGGCTGGAACAGTGTTAAATAATGCTTTAAGAAATTAAATAAAATGTTCTTTTGACTGTGCTTGCTCATCTCAGATCAGACAGGACTGACCTTCTCATTTTAACGATTGCATTTCAATTACTTCTGAAACTCCTATCAGTGTTTGCATTTTCTTCTCCTGGGCCAGTTATTTCTTCCCAACAGGTAACCTTCATAATTATTCATCGAGGTAACTATCAACAGCCACTTTTTACAAATGGGGAAACAAAGTCTCAGTGATGTGTTGATGGACCTAGTGTCAAGAAGTCAGCATATATTTAAAATAGAAACTGTTGTATTTCCAATTGCAAAAAATTTAGAAAATACTAGGAAACTGACATAGAAAATGAAATCTGAAAAAATAAATATTAGAGTAAATCTGGCAGATTTCATCCTCTACATTGGAGAAAATAAATATATGAACTGCATTTCTGTCACTGACATCCGACTTTGCTTTCATCTTCATTAGTGGAACATTTGAACTCTCTGGAAAAAGAAACCTAATACCATCCCAGAGCAAGAGAATTTTCCCCCCTGGATTTCCTGAACTAGACCCATTCCTTTAATGTTTTCTACCCTCTTAGGTGTGATGCTGTAAAATAACATTTGGTCTCCCACCACTCCAAGATATTAAGAAAAAGATTTTTATCTCAGTTCATTGAAAATGATAACTTGGGCACTATCGGATTTAACTCAGAGCATGGAAACAAAACATCTCTCTTGCTGCTAATGAGTTATAATTGTTTCCAGTGAATATTTGCAGAGCGTGATAGGGAAGATGATTGAGATAAGAAATATCATGAAAACAAAGAAACAAATAAAAACTATTGGCATTCCAAAGGAAGGCCCTGAAAAGAGCCTAGCATTGTTTCAGGTTTTGAATATTGAGATATTCATTTTTCTTTAAGCCTTCAGACCATGCTTTCCCTTTAGCTTTATATAACACATAAGATTATCCAGAGCTGGTACCAAGCTCTGCCTAACTGCACAAACATAAGGTTTCTCTGTACTTAGAAAACTAAGAAGTGCAACCCTCAGTTAGTATGATCAAAGCACAGCTCTCCTATCAGCCTGAGAAA
The DNA here is from genome assembly GCF_000296735.1 of Chrysochloris asiatica. Lineage (NCBI taxonomy): Eukaryota > Metazoa > Chordata > Mammalia > Afrosoricida > Chrysochloridae > Chrysochloris > Chrysochloris asiatica. The sequence continues at coordinate 15,359,260 of NW_006408583.1, forward strand.
ATGCAGAAGAAATGACTGATAGGTCATTTTCCCAGGGGACTCATTTGAAAATGCTTGGCATACTTACAAAGAAACTGGAAACAGTGTATGAAGGCAAACATGTTAAGCAGGTGCCATCAAGTATTTTAATATTAACAGTGTCTCTTAGAGCTGACGGCCAAATGGCTGTGACTCCAACTGATTTATCTGTAGTTGATTATTATGAACCAGGTACTTTGTTTCAGTTTCAACCAGTGACTTAAAATATCGAATACAGATTTACAGGCTGGTGAAACCAAATATTTCCTTTAAGGGAATGATATTTTCTTGCAATCTGATTAACACACTACCAGGGGTTTATCACAATATGGTAACAATTTTAATCAAGGCAACTTGCCAAGTTTACTGGTTATGAGCAAGTTCTGCTTCAGTGAATTTTCCCAAAGAAACTTTTAAGAGAAAAAGAGCTGCAATTTTTTAACAAACTAGTAGTATCCATTGTCCCTAAAATGGAAAGAATTTATTGATTCATTCGTTCATCTGAGTCACTAGATTCTTTGCTAATGTGCAATCATGGAATACTGACTGATGTTGTCGTTTGGTGTCAGTTCCCCTTCGTAGTAAGCATAGTACAAGAGACGTAACACTGCCCAGTCTTGAACCAGCTTCACATTTGTTGTTATGCTGACTCTACTGTTGCCACTGTGTCAGTCCATCTCATGGAGCATCTCCCACTTTTTCAATGACTCTCCACTTTACCAGCTATGACTTCTAACAATATGCTGAAAATACTAGATGAAGACTCACCACTGTCACTTCCAAGGAGCAATTTTGTGGTACTTCTTGCGCAACAAATTTGTTCATTCTTCATTCTTTTGGCAGTCCATGGTATATTCAAATGCATCAGTTTTTCTCTGGTCCTCCTTATTCATGGTCCAGCTTTCACATGCATATGGGTCAGGCATGTTTAGTGCTCAAACTAACATCTTTGCTTTTAACAATTTAAAGAGGTCTTTTGCAGCAGATTTGCCTAATGCAATACTTCTTTGATTTCTTGACTGCTGCTTCCATGGGAACAAACAGGTGTGTGATGCAAGAGGTAGAGCCTGGATGCTCCTTGGAGGCAAGGATGACAAGATTTCATGTCTCATACTTCAGACATATTATCAAACGTATTATCCAGTCCCTGGAGAAGGACAATATGTTTTGTAGAGTGGAAGGTCTTCATGTATGAAAAGCAGGAAGACCCCCAATTAAACAGATTGACATTTTGGTAGCAGGAACGGGTTCAAGCATAGCAACAATTGTGAGGACGGCACAGTACTGAGAAGTGTTTTGTTCTGTTGTGCATAGTATCATTATGAGTCGGAACTGACTTGAAGGCACCTAAAACCAACAATCACTTCTGTGAGTGTTAATTGTGAATTCAAGTAAATAAAAAATATTTGACAACTTCATTTTTTGTTTTGTTTATCATGATGTTATTTATTGTTTCAATTGTGAGGCTTATTGCTTTCTTCACATTTAATTACAGTCTTTGATCTTTATCTGTAAGTACTTCAATTCCTCTTTGCTTCTAGCAAGCAAAGTTGTATCATCCACATATTTCAGGTTGTTTATGGATCTTTTTTCAATTCTGATGTCAGGCTTTTCTTCATATAATCCAGTTTCTTGGATTAATGCTCAGCACACAGACTGAATAAGTATGGTGAAAAGATACAACCTTGGTGCACACCTTTCTTGATTTTAACCATTCAGTATCCCCTTGTCCTGTTGGAATCATGGCCTCTTGGTCTGTGTACAGGTTCCTCATGAGCACAATTAAGTGTTCTGGAATTCCCATTCTTTCAATGTTATCTATAGTTTGTTATGATCCACATAGCCTTTGCATAGTCGATAAAACCCAAGTAAACATCTTTCTGGTTTTCTCTGCTTTCAACCTGGATCTATCTGATGTTAACAGTCATATACTTCATTCCATGACCTCTTCTGAATCCAGTTTGAATTTCTGACAGTTCCCTGTAAATGTACTGTGCTGCAAATGACTTTGAATTATCTTCATCAAAATTTTAGTTTCATGTGATGTTAATGATATTGTTTGATGATTTTCGTATTTCATTGAGTCACCTTTCTTTAAAATGGATGCAAATATGGATCTCTTCTAATTGGTTGGCCAGGTAGTATTCTTCCAAATTTCCTGGCATAGACAAGTGAACATCTCCAGCTCTGCATCAGTTCTCTGAAAGATTTCAATTAGTATTCTGTCAATTCTTAGAACCTCATTGTTTGGCAATGTCTCCAGTCCAGTTTGGACTTCCTGTTTCAATACCATCAGTTCTTGATCCTGTGCTACCTCTTGAAATGGTTAAACATGGACCAATGCTTTTTGGTACAGTGACCCTGGTTATTCTTTCCATTTTCTTTTGATGTTTCCTGCAATATTGAATTTTGAGGCTTGAATTTTTCTTCAGTTCTTTCAAATCAGGAAATGCTGAGTGTGTTCTTCCCTTTTAATTTTCCAGTTCCCAAATCTTTGCACAATTCAATATACGACTTTTATTTGTCTTTTCAAACTGCCCTTTGATGTATTCTGTTCTGCTGTTTTATTTCATAATTTTTTCCTGTAACTTTAGCTTCCCTACTTTCAAGGACAAATTTCAGACTCTCTTGTGATATCCACTGTGGACTTTTCTTTCTTTCCTGTCTTTTTAATGACCTTTTGTTCTTCTTCATGTATGATGTTCTTGATGTCATCTTACAACTCTTGTGATCTTTCATCACCATTGTTTAATGCATCAGATCTACTCACTCTTAAGACAGCCTCTATTTTCAGATTGGATCTATTCGACGTTACATTTTGTTTTTTCATGGACTTGTTTCAATTTTCTTCAGTTTCAGCCTGAACTTGCATATGAGCAATCGATGGTCTGTTTCACAGTCAAGTCTTCACATTGTTCTGGCTGATGAAATTGAGCTTCTCCAGTGCCTTTTACCATAAATGTAGTCAGTTTGATTTCTAAGTGTTCCATCTGGCAAAGTACAAGTGTAGAGTCAGCACTTATGTTGTTGAAAAAAAATATTTAAATGAATAAGTCATTGGCCTTGCAAAAATTCTATCATGCCATCTCCAGCATAATTTCTATCACCCAGGACATATGTTCCAACAATCTATCCTTCCTCTTTTTTTTCAACTTTCTCATTCCAATCCCAGTAATTAGCATTGTATCTTGATGGCATGTTTGATAATTTTCAGGCTGAAGAACTAGGTAAAATTCTTCAATTTTATCATAATTGGCTTAAGTAGTTGGTGTGTAAATTTTAATAATAGTGACATTAACTGGTAGAAATATAAATACTATCCTATCACAGACAGCATTGTACTTCAAGGTGATCTAGAAATGCTCTTTTTGATGAGGAATGTGACCCCCATTCTTCATTAATGACTTAGATTGAGAACTAAGGTACACCTGATCTAAGCTTTAGTATTTTCGATAACCTCATATGCATGGCAAAGTTGGACAGTGAATAAGGAAGGCTGTAGAGGATTGATGCATTTGAGTTATGGTGTTGGAAGAGAATATTGAAAGTTCCATGGGCTGCCAAAACAATAAATAGTTCTGTGTTGGTAGAAGTACAGCCAGACTGCTCCTTGGAAGTCAAAATAGCCAGACTTCATCTGTCATATTTCAGACCTATTGTCTGGAGGGACCAGTTACAGAAGAATGAGATCATGTTTGCTAAGGTGGAGGGTTGGAGAAAACTATGAAGACCCCCAAAAAGATGGATTGGCACAGTGGCAGCAGCAATGGGCTCAGACAGAGCAACAATGGTGAAATTGTCCCAGAACTGGGGAGTATTTTGATTTATTGTGCATAGGGTTGCTATGAGTTGGTACTGACTAGATGACACCTAACAACAACAACACCTTAAATGTTGATCTTTATGTGCTCCATTTCATTTTATGACTAAATCTTACTAAATTCATATATC
>NW_006408583.1:15367943-15370609 GCF_000296735.1 Chrysochloris asiatica
ATTAAATCTTGACTTGCATTACTTATGGATTTTATGGGCAAAATATTGAATGATGCTGAAAGCATCAAAAGAAGATGGAAGGAATACACAGAGACACTATACCAAAAAGAAATGGTTGATATTAAGGCATTTCAAGACGTAACATACGATCAAGAATCAATGATTCTGAAGGAAGAAATCCAAGGTGCACTGAAGGCATTGGCAAAGAATAAGATTTTGGGACTGTTGGAATACAAATTGAAGTCTTTCAACAAAATGAGGGAACACTGGAAGTACTCATTCTTCTATGCAAAGAAATTTGGAAGACAGCTACCTCGTCAACCGATTGGAAGAGATCCATATTTGTGCCCATTCCAAAGAAAAGTGACCTAACAGAATGCAGAAATTATCTGCAATATCATTAATATCACATGCAAGTAAAATTTTGTTAAGGATAATGCAAAACTGGCTGCAACCATACATTTATAGGGAACCGCCAGAGGTACAAGTCAGATTGAGACAAGGACTTGGAATGAGGGATATCTTTGTTGACTTCAGATGGATCTTGGCTGAAAGAAGCGAATACCAGAATCAGCTTTATTGATCATACAAATGCTTTTGACTATATGGATCATGACAAGCTATGGGCACCATTGAGGAGAATGAGTATTCTGAAACACTTAATTGTACTCATGTGGAACCTGTAAGAGATCAAGAGACAGTCTTTTGAACAGAATTAGGGAACACTGAATGATTTAAAATCAGGAAAGATATGTGGTAGAGTTACATTCTTTCCTCATACTTATTCAATCTGTATGCTGAGCAAATAATCTGAGGAGCTGGATTATATAAAGAAAAATGGGTCATCAGGATTGGAGGAAAATTCATTAGCAACCGTACTTGCTGGAAGCTAAGTCTTAAAATACTGATGAAGATCAAAGACTACGACTTTCTATATGCTTGTACCTCAATGTAAAGAAAATAAAAATCCTAACCATTGGGGAAATACATAATCTCATGATGAATGAAGAAAAGACCGAAATGATCAAAGACTACATTTGCATGGATCCACTATCAACACTCCTGGAAGCAGTACTCAAGAAAACAAACAATGTATTGCATTAGGCAAATCTGCTGCACAAGACCTTTATAAAGTGTTGAAGAGCAAAGTTGTTTATAATATTTTCAATAGCCTCATATGCATGTGAGAGTTGGACAATGAAAAAGGAAGACCATAGAAGAAATGATGCATTTATGTTATGGTGTTCGAGAAGAACGTTAAAAGTTCTGTGGACCTGCCAGAAGAATAAGAATATCTGTCTTGAAGATGTTCAATCAGAATGCTCCTAAGAAACCAAGATGGCCAGACATCTCTCATAGTTCAGACATGTTATCAGGAGGTTCTGGTCTATGGGGCAGGACATCATGCTAGATAAAATGGAGGGTCAGCAGAAAACAGGGAGACCACGATGAGTTGGATTGGCACAGTGGCAGCAACAATGAACTCAAGCATGACAAGATTGTGAGATTGGCACAAGACAAGGCAACATTTCATTCTGTTGTGCCTAAGGTCACTATGAGTCCGAACTGACTCGATGGCACCTAACAACAACCATACATCTGTGTAAGCACATGTAGTTCCCCATCTTTTTGAACATTTACTTAACATCACTTGATTTTATGAATGAGTTACATTAGTGCTTGTGGCAGCTGACCAATGAAATACACACAAAGTAAAACTAGGTTTCAGATACACTCTGAGCAGAAAGAGTGAAGTGAGCAAGCTCGCTCCCAGGAGCCACTCAGCATGTCAGCATCAAGCCAGCATAACATAGCTTGGAAATGGGTCTGTGAATGCAATGTGCTAGTGTTATTTTAGACTTTTTCTGTTGTTTAGATTGATTTGGTAAGTTACTTTGGGGGCCTTTGAATGCTGAAAAAAGGTTTCCAAATAAATTAATGATATTTACTTCTTTGTTTTATACCATTTTGACTTATGAAATGTCTCATAGGAACACTCTACTTTTTGGACAGTGGGGAGAACCTGCAATTGGTAGGTATACATTGCTCACTGTGTACTTGCTCCTAAAAATCCCACATGCCCTATTGGTGGAAACTTAAATTATTTCATTCTATTTGCTATTAATATCAGTATTGGAGTTCTGGTGTGGTGCTGTATGACAAAGCACTAGACTATTGAATCCACCAACTGCCCCTCTGAAATCCGGTACAGGGTGGTTATGGGTCAGAATGAACTCTACTGACACTTATCCCCAATCAGTACTGGGGATTGCAGTGCCTCTTAGGGTAAGCACTGCACTGCACACCACAAGGTTGGTGATTCAAGTCCATCAGTGACTCCATAGAAGTAAAATGAGGCTTTCTACTCCTGCAAAAATTTACAATCTCAGAAACGTTATGTAGGGTTGCTGTGAGTCAGAACCAAATCGACAGCACTTAACAACAACATCAGTATTACATTAAGTAATCTTGCATCTGTTTTATTTACATGAGTGCAAACATTACTCCATTTCTTTGCTTCTCTTGGATACACACAACACGTGCTACCTTTGAGTCAATTCTGATGCATAATGTTGTTGTTGTTGTTGTTAAGTGCCATCGAGTCGGTTCCGACCCATAGCGACCCTGTACAGGGTTTCCGAGGCTGTAAATCTTTACGGGAGCAG
>NW_006408583.1:15371307-15372110 GCF_000296735.1 Chrysochloris asiatica
GGGAAAATTGGAAGTTGTCAAAAATGAAATGGAATGCATAAACATTGATATCTTAGGCATTAGTGAGCTGAAATGGACTGGTATTGGTAATTTGGAATCTGACAACCACATGGTTTACTATGCCAGGAATGACAAATTGAAGAGGAATGGTGTTGAACTCATTGTTAAAAAGAACAGATCCAGATCAGTCATGAGGTACAACGCTGTCTGTGATAGGATAATATCCATGCATTTACAGGGAAGCCCATTAATACCACTATTACTCAAATATACGTACCAACCTCTAAAGCCAGTGAGGATGAAATAGAAGAATTCTACCAACTTCTTCAATCTGAAATTGATCAAATATGCAATCCAGATGTATTGATCATTACTGGTGATTGGAATGCAAAGGTTGGGAGCAAAGAGAAAGGATCAGTAGTTGGAAAATATGGGCTTGGTGACAGAAATTATGCTGGAGAACACATGATAGAATTCTGCAAAGCCAATGATTTGATCATTTCAAATACCTTCTTTAGACAGCATAAGAGATGGCTAGACGCATGGACCTCACCAGATGTAATATATAGAAATCAAATTGACTACATCTGCAGAAAGAGACAGTGGAAAAGCTCCATATCATCAGTGAAAACAATGCCAGGGGCAGACTGTGAAACAGACCATCAATTGCTCATATGCAAATTCAAACTGAAGCTGAAGAACATGAAAACAAGTCTACGAGAGCCAAATATGACCTTGAATATATCCCACCTGAATTTAGAGATCATCTGAAGAACAGAATTGATAAATTAAACACTAAAGAC
>NW_006408583.1:15372210-15379277 GCF_000296735.1 Chrysochloris asiatica
CGAGTCGGTTCCGACCCATAGCGACCCTGTACAGGGTTTCCGAGGCTGTAAATCTTTACGGGAGCAGAGCAGAACGCCTCATCTTTCTCCCGCGGAACAGCTGGTAGTTTCGAACTGTTGGCCTTAAGGTTCGCAGCCCGATTCGTAACCACTACGCTACCAGAACTCCTTTAAGTCAATTCTGATGAATAATAGATACAGATGAGAGATGCCATCCACAATCTCTCCAACACCTGTAATCTTTGGTTTTATTGTTACGTTTTTGTACATTTAAGGGATGTGGAATTTTCTATTATTATTTTATTTTTATTAATTTATTTTCCATTTTCCCCACTAGTGAGACTCAACATCATATTACTAGTTTGTTGGACATCTTTGTTTCCTCCTTGGTCAAATACTTGTCCATAGCCTTTGGCCATTTTTGCTTTCTGTTACTTATCTTCTTCTTGTTGATTGGTTCAGTTCTTTGAATGTTTCAGTATATGAATTTTTCTTTCTCCATGTAGCTCTGAAATCCATATTATTCACTGTATCTCCAAGTAATATACAGGTTTAGGGACAATTTTAAATTAGATATGCATTTGATTAGAACTGGACTGCTAACTGCAAGGTTTGAGTTTTTTTGTTTTTTAACTTCTCTTCTTATTTTATATGATTTAGAAGCAACAAAATAGAAGTGGGGATTCTTATTTTGATCCTGACTTCTGACATTTAGAATTAAGAGTATGGGTTGTTGTTGTTATTAAGTGCCACGGAGACGGTTTCAACCCATAGCAACCCTGTATAGGGTTTCCAAGGAGTGACTGGTGAGCTTGAACCACCAACTTTGTAGTTCAAACAGCTTTGCAGTCTGGTGCATTAACCCACAGAGCCACACCAGGACTCCAGAGTAGTGCTATCCAAGATCCATTGCATCAACGTCTTCTGAGAACTTGTTAAAAATTCAGTTCTGGCTCTCTTACCTATGAAGCCTTGGTAGTTCAAGCAGAACTCTTGCCTTCTATAAGGGAAGGCCTAGATTTGATCCCCAGACAAGACTACTCATGGGCACAGCCACCATCAATCTGCCAGTGTCAGTTTGTGTTGCTTTGATGCTTAATAAATAAATTTTACTAGACTAAGACCAGATTGAAAGGCATGCTAATTTACTTTCAAACACAACCAAGAAAAACCCCATGGATCACAAGGGACCGAGCTGAGTTTTAACGGTTGACAAGAAAGAGCAAACTCATACCTACTGAACACAAAATTCTGGGGGAAAGTAACTGGTTCCAACAATCTGTGTTTCAATAAATCCCCCAGGGGATTTTCAACTAACTACTGTTGTTGTGTTGTTGTCATGTACCATCAAGTTAGTCCTGACTCATTGCCACCCCATATAGGGTTTCCAATGAACACCTGGTGGGTTTGAACTGCCGACCTTGTGGTTCAGAGTCCAGTGCTGATCCTACAGCACCACACCAGAAGTCCTAACTACTTCTAGTAATATCTTCCATTAGGTTAAGAGAAAGCCTTTTATTGAAATATTGAGTCATAGGAAAATGTTACATTTTACACTCTTTACCTGAAGGGTTGTTACATATTATGAATTTAAAAAAATCTATTAAGACCCCTGATTTTTTTTTAACCTATCGATATGATTGATTAGATTAGTAGATTAAAATAATGTTTTTAAACATCTTTGTATTTATGGTTCAATCTCTACTTACTCATGAAGCATTTTTTTATGGTTTTCAATAGCATTTGATTATTTTTAAATTTTGTAAGTAGGAATACTATAAGGATCCCTCATAGCATAGTGGATTATGAACTGGGCTATTAACTGCAAGGTCAGCAGTTCAAATCTACCCATCGCTCTGAAGGAGAAAGATGAGGCTTTCTGCTCTCGTAAATATGAGTTTGGGTTGCTATGAGTTGGAACTGACTTGATGACACACAACCACCACTACAAGAAAATACTTCCTGAAAATCTGAAGTTGCAACTCGGTTTCTATTTTAGTATCCTGTTAACTTTTTTCACAGTATTTATCATACTTTGCAATTACTTTATTTGTTTGTCTTAGATCTATTTTTTTATTAGTCTGTAGGCTCCATTAGAGTAGCTATCACTTCTGACTTACCTTGTTGTTGTTGTTAAGTGCCATCGAGTTGGGTTTGACTCATTGCAACCCAAGGAGCAGCTGGTGAGTTTCAACTGCTGACCTTGTGGTTTACAGTCCAGTGCTGATCCACAGCGCCACACCAGAAGTCCTCTGACTTACCTACCTTTGTCTAATTCTCCACAGTCAACATCATACTCATACAGACTTTGTTGTGGTGGTTTTAAAGTGCCATTGAGTCTGATCTGACTCATAGTGTCCATGTATAGGGTTTCCAAGAAGTGGCTGGTGGATTTGAACCTCTGGCCTTTCAGTTCAAACCAAATTTGTGGTCCAGTGCATCATCCTGCAGTGCCACATCAGAACTTTCATACAGAACTAGAACTCAGTAAAATAATTGGAGGAATGGAAGCCCTCTCCAATGATTTCTGCTGTGGGGCAGGCCACATACAAACAAAGATGGATTCTCCTCAGTCTCTCAGCAGTGTTAGAAATCTCTATTCCTTGTCCAGCTGATTCCCTTTATCTGTCCCCAGAGAACAACTTTTTTTTTTTTTTCTGTCCAAGTGTACATTACATTGGGTTACATGTCTGAAGTGAATTTCATTTTCTGTGTTTCCAGTTTATATACTGTTTGACAAGCTACAAAATCCTTCCCAAGAATGTTCTAAGCCCAGGTGCAGTGAGACGTGCTTGCATGAGAGGAGACAAGCCTGACTTCTGGAACATTCTAGGTCACTTGAGGATGTCACTCTATACTTTTTGTCATCTGTGGGTGGGGTAATAATAGCTGCCTGGTCAGACATTTCTGTATGAATGAAGGTTTAATTAAAAAATTATAGCCAATATTGATTGTGTGCAGCCTGCTTTTAGGACTTATAGGTATTGACATATTTAATCAATAAAATAATGTGAATGTCATGCTAGACTCAGTCTCTGACAAAAATAAATGGTAACTTAAAAATATATTGTTAACAGTTATTCAATAAGAAAATAAGCTATAGATGGGAACCAAATATGCATGAAGCACATCCAAAATGGATTTTAATCAGATTAAATTTGGATGACATGGTTCTTGCCTTCTGAAGGGTCTATTTTTTAATAAATCTACTGGCCTTCATCAAGAACATGATTAACAAATATTGTGAGTTTTATATCAATCTTACTGTTATTTATGATTTAACACATATAGAAATCAAAGAATTATAGCTAAAAAAAATAAATGTTTCAAATACTATGTTCACTTAAAGATAGCAGGAGTGGGTGGTTAAACCAGGAAATTCTCATTGTGGATGATTACAAAATCTGAAAGAGCAAACAGTAACTTAAGTAGGGTTCCAATATTCTTTTTCTTGCTATTACAAAGACTGAAGTCACTTTTTCATAAAATTGACTCTGTGGGTGCGGCAACTCCTTAGTGAAAACAATGGAATCATAGAGAAGAAAAGGGGGCAAGGCTTAAATCCTTCACCACAGCCAGTTCATGTTGAGTCCTAAATTTCTGGCCAAGTCAAACAATTCAACAAAGTAATTTAAGAATTATACAATAAGGCTCTCTGTCTTGGTCAGTGGTCAGCCTATTTTATACTCAAAGAAAATAGGAAGCATTTCAATTCATGCATGAACTTCTAATAAGCAATGCATGAGTAGTTCATGGATATAAGGAATTATTATGAACTTACTATGAATATGGTTTTACGGTGGTTGAACTGGTTTCTGTAAAGGACGATCCATTACTTAGAGTTACAGAATACATGCAACTTTTAACATAGTGGCTCTGGTAGTGTAGTGGTTATGAATCGGGCTGTTAATATCATGGTCAACAATTCAAAACTACCAGCTGTTCCACGGGAGAAAAACGAAGCTTTCTGATCCCATAAAAATCTACAGCCTCGGAAACCCTGTTCAGGGTTGCTATGAGTCAGAACCGACTCCACAGCACATAACAACAACATGCAACTTTTAAAACAGTGGCCTGTGAGAAACTACTAGACTCTGAGGACTGTGGGCAGTGCCTTCAGCACATTTCACAGAGTCCTACTGATGCAATGATTTAAGTGTGGGTTGCTAACCTTAATTCAGTGGTTCAAATCCACCAGCAGCTCCACAGGTGAACGATGAGGCTGTCTTCTCCGATAAAGGTTTACAGTCTTGGAACTCCTCTGTCCCATAGCGTCTCTATGAGCAGGAATGGAATCAGCTCAGTAGCAGTGCGTTTCTGTGCTTTAAAATTTTTTTTTTAACATGTCACTAATTTATTTCAGTATCTACTTGCCGTTGGCTATAGTCTTCTTAATCTTTTAAGGGTTGCTTTCTCTCATAATGCCCTTGCCTCATGACCTTTCAAACTTTAGTACTGTCTGAGAATATCATTCATTCCTTCTTTCATTCATTCATCCAATAAATATTTATTGTGCACTGATGTGACACCATAGGATAAACATAAAACTTCAAGGTTGATTTGAACTGCAAGGTTGGCAATTCAAACTCACCAGCTGCTCCTCAAAAGCCCTGTATAGGGTTGCTGGATAGCACTTACCAAGAACAACACTATATGCCAGGCATACTAAGAGATGGAAGGGGACAAAAGAAAAGCAGAACACTCTACTCTTGACAGGTTTACTTCCTGGTAGGGCCTTTAAGTTTCACATGATTCTCCAGACCACTGTTCTAGCTGCCTGGAATGGGGTCTCAAACTCCTTCACCTCACACCTGGCTGACTCGTGTTCATGCAAATCACAATTCAAATGCCACTTCTTCAGGAACTACTTCAATTCCCTTCCTCCTACTGGATTCTGCTTCCAATAAGTAAATTCTTATGATTCATTACACTTTCTTATTAGAAGGTACTTATTGCCATATCATATTTCATAATATAAACACTTTTGTAAGTAGTATTACTCACTAGGCTGTAAGCTTTCTTAGGACTGACACCATGATCTGCCTCATTTACACTAAAATGAAGCCTAAAACCATACTGAGGTCAAAGGGAGTCCTGGCACTGCAGGATAAGTATTAGATGCAAGGTCATTTTGAATCACAAGGTCGGCAGTTCGAACTCACCAGCCACCCTGCTGAAACTATGCAGGGTCACTGAGTCAGAACCAACTCAAAGGCACTTAACAATGGACAAATGAAATACTGTATTTTCTTTCAAAATAATTTCTGCAAAAATTTATTTCTAGGCTGAATGGATATAGGAGGAAAAGTTAGAGTATACACCCAAATATATAAAAGCTTGGCAAGATATATTGGTACATGATTATTCACCTTTGCTGTAAACACATTTATAAAGGTGGTAGAGCATACAGGGGAGGGATAAAAATTATGAAAACTTGTTAGATATTATCAAACACCTTGAGGCAATGAGTTGTTAGACCTAGGGGCTCAGGACAAAAGTCTCAGGGGACACCATTGTCAATTGGCATAAAATAGTTCCCAAACACTATGTTCTATATCCTGCTTTGGTGAGTGTTGTCATCCTTTTAAAGTTCCATAGAACCTGTCCTGACTCATCATGGCCCTGTATAGTGTTTCCCATGCTCTAAATTTTCGCAGGAGTGGAAAGTCTCATCTTTCTCCCATGGAGTAGCTGGGAGGCTCAAACCTTGTGTTTTGAAATCCTGTGCTCATTGTTTAGAGCTACTGAGTGACTGGAATCTTAAAAGCTCATTAGCAGTCATCCACGGTACAACTACTGGCCTCTCCATATGTGGAGGAAAGAAAGTGATGAAAAGTGAAGATCAGTTTCCATGACCCTGAGACCTGAAGAACTAGATGTTACTCGGCTACCCACTGCCAACTATGCTGAAAGGGGTCACATTAAAAGGTCTCAGATAAAGTGGGGGAAATGTGGAACAAAACTCAAAACTATAAAAACGAACAGGCTTACTGGTTACAAATAGACTGGAGGAACCCAAGACTCTGATCCTCAATCACCCTCAGGTATTGAACAGAACTCACCCTCGTGGGCCAATTCTCAGCCAAGAAATAGAGCTATAGAGGGGACAGCAACACTATTAAGGTGTGCTCACCATGGAATAGTCAACCATTCAACACTTACTTTAGGACAAATTCAGAAGAGTTGGCAAAGAGGGTGGAATGAAAATAAAAATCACAGTGAGGAAGTAGGAAAGCTGTTCTTCCAAAGAGGGGCTTGACATCACTGAAATGAAATTAAGTGTATGATTTGATTAATGTAAAACTGATGAACTGCTATATACATCTTCACTCAAATGACAAGAAAATATGTCCAATAAAAATTATTTGAAAAAATAAATAATACCCATTTGTAAAACACATTTACATGAATACAAAAACTTGCAGATAGTGCCATTTGATCTAGCCTCGATGGATTGATAATCAGAACTTGACTAGAGGAAGACAAAAAACAAAACAAAACAAAAAAACAATGTTTGATAAAGGAAATGAGGGTAAATTGCTACAATTTGATTAACTTGACCTATACTCATGGAGGAAGTAGCTCTAAATTCCAACAGAGAGGGAAGGAATCTTCACATCAAGCATCAATGCTATCCCCTCTGTAAACAGGGCACACATAGGGATGGGCAATTTAGACATTGGCTACCTAAAGTGAGGGGGCAATAGAGGCACAAAGTGACTGGCTTACAAGATTTCCAGAGGAAATTTAGTTTAAAAGTGTGTGGGGGAAGATATAGTCCCCACTAAATAGATTTCATCTTGTCTAGATGGGTCTGGTAAAAAGAGATGGGGATAAGATCCTTATGATTCACTAGTGAGTAATTGTTATCGTGACTAATTGCTACTGTCACAATTGTAAAGACAGAAGTTTTATAACAAAAATGGGGGGTGAGTAGTTAAGCTTACAGTCCAGAAAAAAGAGGACCCCAGGACTATCAAGCGAGAAGAGAACAAACAGAATGCAAGAACATATCCAGAGAAGCAGCAACACCAGAGATAGAGGCAGAGATGGGGACATGGAGAAAG
>NW_006408583.1:15380837-15381921 GCF_000296735.1 Chrysochloris asiatica
CCACATAGTTGTCTTGGGGGAGACCAAGAGGGGAAAGGATCAGAGAAGCCACGGATGTCTGACAAACCACAGAGATAAAGGTGTGGACATTCTTTGTGTGTGTGTGTGTGTGTGTTCATTGGTATTTCACTGTCTGTGCACCTCCATTCTGATAACTAGAGGGGGTGCCTGAGCGTGTTGACACCCTACCCTCACCCCACCCCTGGAGGTTTCTACTACACATGTACACAGATCTCCTCAAAATTTAAAGTGACAGTTTCCACCTAAAACCAAATGGCAGTGCAAAACGGCCACAGCCAGCCCTGAACTGTTTATCACTAGGAAGAAGACCTGGAAGGGGATTGTGGAGCATGACAGGCAGACTAAAAGGAAATAGGCTGAAAATTAAATCCTGAGTTACATTCCAATGGCCAACAGTGGCACCTTGAAATTTCTCAGGAAGAAGAATGAAATGGGAATCCCATCTCCTGATCACATCTACCTGGAGGCAATCAGAAAGCATAAAAATACCAAAATACTTACCCATCTAAGTATTCAGGCCACTGATAACTCCTGAACATGCCCCCAAAACAGAAACAAATGACTTTACTATCAGCACTCATGGAAGCAGCAATCAAGAAATCAAATGACGTATTGCATTAGGCAAATTTGCTGCACAAGCCCTTTTTCAAGTGTTGAGGAACAAAAATGTCAGCTTGAGGACTAAGGTGAGCCTGACCCAAGCCATGATATTTTCACTAACCTCATATGCATTCAAAAGCTGGACAGTGAATAAAGAAGACCGTAGTTAAAGTGACTGAGGCAAATGAGCGGGAAGTAGACTTACACTCCATACTGGAAGATGGGCAGGCTTTCTTTGGCAATGCCTGAGAAGGTATTCAGAAAAATGATTATAAGATGTATCAAAACACTATACAATCCAGAGAGGGAGAGGGACTGTGTGAGGAGGACCGGGGTGCAGGCTTGTAGTGTATACCCTTTGTTTGGTTGATGATGCAGGGAGGGGATTGTAACTATGGCAATGAAACAATATACAATAGAATGAATGTAAAACTAATGTTCTCCCATATAAACTATCACATAA
>NW_006408583.1:15386019-15422799 GCF_000296735.1 Chrysochloris asiatica
ACTGGACCAATAAACAACATTCTTATCAATGGAGAAAAGATTGAAGTTGTCAAGGACTTCATTCTTCTTGGATCAACTATCAACACTCAATGAAGTAGCAGTCAAGAAATCAGACTACGTATTGCATTAGACAAATCCGCTAAACAAGACCTTTTGAAAGTGTTGAGAGAGCAAAGATGTCAGCTTGAGGACTAAGGTGCTCCTGACCAAAGCCATTGTATTTTCAATAACCTCATACACATCTGAAAGCTGGACAGTGAACATGGAAGACTGTAGAAGAATTGATGAACTTGAGTTGTGGTGTTGGAGGAGACTATTGAAAGTGCCATGGGCTGCCAAAGGAACCAATAGATCCATTTGAAAGAATTATAGCCAGAATGCTCCTTAGAGAATAAGATGGCCAAACTTCGTCTTTCATACTTTGGACATATTGTCAGGAGGGATCAGTTGCTAGAGAAGGTTATCATGTTTGTTAAGGTGGAGGGTCAGATAAAAAGAGGAAGTCCCCCAACCAGTTGGATTGGCCAAGTGGCAGCATCGAAGGACTCAAACATGGCAACAGTAGTGAGGTTGGCCCAGGATCGGGCAGTGTTTCCTTCTTCTGTGCATAAGGTCGCTATGGGTCGGTCCAGACTCTATGGCACCTAACAACAACATTCTAATGTATAATCTACCATTCTTAATTTTTTTCTAGACATAAATTTTGCATAACTTGCTTCATTCTGATATATAATTTGATATCAAGACAATTTCCCCACTAGCCTTAACCTAGATATTCCAGAAAACAGAACCTAGGGCTTTATTTTGGATTATTATCTTTGTAGCAGGCGAGAGAAGTAAAGGCAGTAAAACAACATAGAATTAAAGGCAACCTGGCCGCTTGAGACCAAGTTACTACAAAGCTGTGATAGTAACACATGCACTGATGACTTGGTCTTTGAATTCAACCTACAAGAAATTTTGTGAATGGAATTTTAAGACATTTCATTTAGAGGGAGAAACTGGAAAAATGATACCCTGGTTTCATTGCCTACTGGCCAGTTTCCCACAGGGCATGAATACCCCTGTACTTCTGGGTTATGTGTGCATAGTACCAAATGGCGTTCAGTGGGGTCTGATTGTATCTCACACCTTGATGTCAACAGATAGGAGGCCAGAGGACACAGGATAGGCTTGAAGCTGCCAGGTTGCATTAGTCAGAACACACACACACACACATATCTTATTCCCACAGAGGCTTCTGGAACAAATGGCAGATGTGGCAGAAAGAATCTGAAATATCTCATGCTTCTGATACAGTATTCCCCTGACCCCAACAATATCTCCTAGTGTTCTCCACACTTTAGCCCTTAATTTTCTTAAGTGTTTTGTTGTTTTTTTTAAAATATCTTCACTATCCTGACTTCTTTGTACATTAGGCCTCAGATCACTTTCTCTGTTACTTAGGCTGAACTATCTAATACTATTCACCACCCTGTTTTTTAAAGCCACCCTGAGTGGTCTTTAACATAGCAGTAATTCATTTCTCAGCAATATATTGTGCTAATGCATCTAGAAACCAGTCCCAACTTCATCCCTTCTCTAGCTGCTTATTATAAAAATCCTTTATTATGGCCATGGGTGCGAGTTGAAGAAATGTCAACATAATAGAGGTCATTGTTATGAGAGTATACTCAGCTGTTACTCAGGCTTTCTAGAATTGATCAGACCTCATCCCAAATACACAATTTGTATCATGCAACAGGGATTCCTGGTGTGGCGCTGTAGGATTAGCACTGGACTGTGAGCCATTAAATCAGTGGTTCAAACCCACCAGCTACTCCTTGAACACCTTAGAAAAGGTCACTATGAGTTGGAACCAACTTGACAGCATTTCACAATAAGAACAGAACAATTACAAATCACATAACAGAACCCTAATCTGGTAGCATAGTGGTTACAATTCGGACTGCTAGCCTCAAGGGCAGTAATTTGTAAATGCCAGCTATTCCACAAGAGAAAGATGAGGTTTTCTGTTCCCATAAAGATATATAGCCTCAGAAACCCTATGCAAGGTCACTATGAGTCGGAAGCAACTCCATAGCATGCAACAACAACAACAACTCTGCTCCTCTGAGTTAAAAATGAGACATGGTACCACTCAGTTCATGAATGAGCAGTTCCATTTACATAGCCACTTTGTAACTGTTAGTCACTCAGTTTCTACAACAATCCAGGGGACCTAGGCCATGTTTTTCAAACAGAGTATGGTATGTCCAAGAAGGTATAATCTTGCTCCAGAACTCCAGGGCTCTGTACTACATACTTCCTACTGGGGTTTTCCAGACACTCAATCCGGTATCTTTGCCCAGCAAGGATTGAATTAGCTGACATTATGGTCAAAGTGGCAGATGACCCTACACCAAAGTCTGGACCTATTACACATCCCTCCTTTCCTGTGAGCACCATTCATAACTATGCATATGATACGTCTCCAAATAAATAGGTTTCAGCACTAGTATTATATAGATTCTCTCTAAAGTCAATAGATTTATTGATTGGTCTTTTTATTCTTGCTATGAGGTGCAAAGTTAACCAAATTCTTTACCTTAGAGGCTCCAAACCACTGGACTCTGAAGAACTTATCAAATACAGCAGACACCTAACTATTCATGGAACTTATGTTTTATTCTCTCACATTCCTGGATTGGTCTAGAGTAACCAACACACATTCCCCTTCCTGCTCTCCTAATCAAAATCATAGGATACCATCAATTTAATGGGCCGGTATAGTATTCAGAGAAATGTCAATGGCTCTACAATCTACAGCATAATAGGGAACAAAAGACGAGCACATCTCTGAGAAAAGACCTTGAACGTATACTATAATTCCCACTATGTCATATGACAGAAAGCTGTTCTCATTACGTGAAGCCAAGACATATGTTCCATCCAATAAGAGGGCATTTGACCCTCAAATCCAATCCTAAAATTCTTCCTTCTAAAATCATTCAAAATGTCTTCCCTGACTTCCTCAGAAAGCAGAACCTGAGGCAAAGGCTTATTTGGTGCTATTTCTTTAGGGGGTAAATCCAGGGACCAGAATTATGAAAGGAGAGTAAAGTAGAGAAGGAAAAAAAGCCAATATAAACTTTCATCATCAACTTAGCTGCTACTAAGTTCACTGCGTGAACTTAGTCTCATGGGAACATTCTTTAAGAAGTCTTGTGAACTATACTATAAGGTTGTCAGTCATGGGGATGAATAAAGAAAGCATTTATCTTCAGTTACTCTTTCCCACAGCTCATAGTTTGCCCCATGGGATATTAACTTGCCTGCTTGCGTGTGGGCTTGAGTGAGTCTCTTGGTGAACCATGTCTCAGTGTCAACAGGAGAGCATTGGGATGGAGAGGAACCAGCTTTAGGTGGGATGAAAGCAGCCTCTGTCAGCTTGAGTTTATGTGGAGTCAGCTAGAACTCAGGAGAGCTGGTCATCACCAAAGAGGTGGAAGAAGAGATAGACAAGGTCACTCTGTCAATAGGATCTTTATGCTGCATGAGGCATTTGATACATCTGACTAGAAGACTCTTAAAAACTAATATTTTCCACGGTTATACAATATTCCAACTTATTTTTGTGTCCTTATCCATTTCACCAGTTGTTAGATGGATTCTGCTTTATTATCACTATATGGAAAATGGTGGCATTGGGCTTCGAATCACAAGGTCTGTGATTTGGGTCCATCAGTTGCTCTAAGGGAGAAAGATGAGGCTTTCTGGTCCCATGAAGATTTAAAGCAATTACAGGATTGTTATGAGTTGGAACCAAGTTGGCAGTACTGAACAATATTGTTACTATATTACTATAATCAACAAACTTAATTTTGAATACTTTGTCAACATTTTCTTAATATTTAACCCAGACTTAACTCTCTGGATTTGGGCAGTAAGTACCATTGTGTATATGCTGTGTTCTTATGATGTTGGTATGTGACTGAAGTAGAAAAATCCAAATTAGGTTGTATTTCACTTTCTAATGGAAGGGAGTCAAGGGTCTCCTACTCTTTCCGTGTGGTGCTTCACTTGGGGTCTATTAATATTTGTTGAGCTCTTATTGGTGGCAGATGTTATGCCAACAGCTAGAGATACAAAATAAATGAGTCATAGTCACTACTCACAAAATGCTTCTAACCCAGTGCAGAAATAATCCTGGAGCTACAAATACTGACAGTTTTCTGAAAATTATTTCCCACCTGCATAATAATTTTTAGATGAGGAAAACAGAGCAATTTATTTGCAATTGCAGAAGAGGTACAGTCCAGAAGAAGAAGTCTCATTCTAAAAATTTGGGTCAGACAGAAAAGACAATGCAGCTTTGTGGCAGAGTATTTTTCAGTTAGGGAAGATGTAATTCCATGTGGTCTTCCAACAGTATAAGAGTACCACATAGAAGGAAGATAAAACGTTATTTTCCAAACCTCTCATTTTGTAATTGTTTTGCCTAGAATGTGTTCTCTCTGCCAGGAGGGAGCTGAACCAGTTCTTTATTTTGTTCTGGAGTGAGGTTTCTAGTGAGAGTTTAGACCTTTATGCTGAACATTCACGTATTCTAACATTGCTACTGGGGCAAAACTGAAAATCCTACGACCTGAAGATCAGTTACGATGAAGGACATAGCTAAACTGTAATCTGAATCCCTTATTGGAATCTGTGCAACTGATGAAACACTTATTAAACACTGCTCATTTTGTGGTTTAGCATCTTTCTGCAATTTGGCACAATGTAAGTGTTGCCTATAATACCCAACACAACAATGGGCTCTCTTTAGTGGATATTTTTCATAAGATAGTGATGATGTCTATTCCATAATCCTGACCAGGATCTCACAGGAACTACTGGAGTCTGTATTTAGGAAAACTCACACTGCTCTATTATTGCACTTCCTTCCCTAAAGTGATTAAAGCCATAAAGTCTTATAAAATGAGACAGAGGAAAGGGAGAAGCTGCCAAATTGATATTGGTTGAGGGACTTCTCAAAGCAATAAGGCAAGATTCTCATAGCTCTTTCTCTCTTATTCACTTTCTTTCTTTTTTCCTTTTCTTTCCTTGTTTAAAATGTCATGATTTTGTAATATTGTTCCCATTGCTAAATTTAAAGGCGGGGTGGGGGGGTGTGCTATTTGTCTTACTACCTCCAATTCCCTATCTCCCAAATGATGTTATAAGAGAATAACTTAGAGATATTTTGTAAAAATTTTGTAATTGTAACAAAGAAGGTGACATTACAATTTATTCTGTTGTTCATGTGATATAAGAATGTTTTGTTAAATATGTGCCAATTCTTGAAAACCCTTCAAAGGAGCTTCAAAAGCTTCAAGGGAAAATTCCATTATTCTTTGATTCCTTTTCCACAATTTTTTTAAAGCCTCCTAGTAGGAGCATTTTGCTATACTTATTACATGACTTCATCTTTCAAAATTTACGGCCTCTGCATTATAATTTGATAAAATCAGAAAAACAGTGATTAAGATGATATTTCAAACTTCCATTTTCTGTAGTTTATGATTTGTCGATGTGAGTGAACTGAATTCTTCATTACTGTAGTTTTTTCTTCAAGTGTTAGTTTTTCTTTATTGTCCAAATGGCTTCTTGTCTTCTTGGTCCTATAAGGAAAGTCTCTGCAGTTTCACATCAGATAGTCTGGGACAATTGAAACTGTGTGTTCTCCCTCCCGGTTTCTTGTGTTTGTTTCCAGGACTATGGCACCTGTCCAACAATGTGTCCAATTTGTCAAGAAGAGCTGACTGAAGCCCTTCATTATCCTACCTCAGTGAAATAATTTGCCTGAAGGGGAAATGGTGCATTAATAAGAAGAATGAATCACTCATTGTTTTTGCCTAATATTCACACAGCATCTTCCTTGTAACATACATTCCTGGCATTTCTTCAAATGATCTACCTGGTTAGTGAGCCTATGAATTAGAATTGGATTAGCAGTCTTGAAGATGTCGAGGATGCTAAAGCTTCCTGAGGGAACGGGATCACAAAGTAGATCAGAGAGCCTTTTGTGTTCTCTCTTAGAGGGGCTAATCATTCCAAATATGTCTGATTAGGCTTATGAGCCTCTCCTCAGACTCTAGGACTCCAGTCAAATTGAGAAGGAAGGGAGCGATAAGCGTGCAGATAACTACTTCAAGAAACAAATAAGCTCATTTTGAATAATGTCTCTTGTAGTAGGTGTGTTTAAGGTATTTGATTTTCCTACAAAACCATTTCTCACACCTGTCTGAAGAGGCTGCTTTCTAGCAGCCATGTTTGTTCTGAACTCTGATAATGACTAACGTTGAAACCCTAATGGTATCGTAGCAATCTCTTCCGATCTTTTATATTGAGAATAAATACTGAGAAGGAGTAAACAAGACTGTATATGTTGATCTTTATCTTAAAAACATAGGAGCATGGGGTAGTTGTAGTCTCCTCTGTGGACTCAGAAGTAAAGAAAGCCAGTCTTCACAGAGAGATGAGCAGAAAGTAAGAAAGTTAAGAGAATCCCACTAAGGCTTCCGAGGGCCATTTCTTTCTTTGAGGACTGGCTGAATTCCTATTTCTTTTATTTATTTATTTATTTTACTTGTGTTAGCTTCATTAACTGTCAATTATTTGTGGTCCAAGAGTTTTGATTATTACTGAAGTAAATATAGTTAGTCCCCTTTTATATTCCCATTAGAAATTGGAATTGATTTACAATTTTGCACAGAAACTGGCCAGAGGGAAAGCATGGTACTTTAATAACATGCAGTAAGTGGGGCACAATAGTTAAGAGCCAACCAATCCCTTGTCATTGCAAACACATTGGCTTATGCAACTGTCAAAGATCCAGAGAACAGGAAACATAGCAAGAAACTGAAGTTCCTCAGCAGATACATCAAGAGCACCTTTAATTATAGCAGGATAAATATTTACACAGAAGAAAATTCAGCATTGCAATGTTATAACCATCATTATTTGTGAAAACAGATGTATTGCTACAAATTTCAGTCCCAGAAGACAAAATTTATAGCCAAAGCTCATTTCATTGTTTTGTACCACCCTCTTTTGTGATTGCTTTATTGGGGAAATGTTGTCAAGAAAAAGTGTATGAAAACAAAGAGCTCTTCATTTGGATGGGGCAGAAAATAGCAATCTATGAATCTTTGCAACCTGTGAATATTACATGGACACTGGAAAGTACTCTCCGATTTTTCTCTTTTCTTATCCAGGCGTTCTAATATAAGGCTATATTTCAAAAATAATTTGTATCTAGGCATCTAGCAAGTATGAGTTTCTTTCACCTAACTTTGAAAATAAATTTAATTTTATATTTTAATTTCTTTAAGTTTGCTATGAGGAGTGAGGTGGCTTTGAGGATAAACATTGGACTTCAAGGTCAGTGGTTGAACCACAGGGTCAGTGGTTCAAGCCCCCCAGATGCTCCTTGGGAAAAAGATGAGGTTTTCTGTTTCTGCAAACATGTACAGCCTCAGAAGTTCTGTACAGGGTCACTGTAAGTCAGAACCAACTCAATGGTACTTAGCAGCAATAACAGGTTCACTATGAATAGGAATTGACTCGCCAGCAGTGGGGTTTAATTTTTAAAAAATTTTTATTTGATAAAAGCAATATTGGAGGCACGATAGCGCTGTAGGATAAACACTGGAGTACTAACCACAAGGTTGGCGGTTTGAGCCCACCAGCCACTCATAGGAAAAAGCAGGTTTTCTGGTCCCATAAAGTTTAGTTATTGTTCTTAAATGTTGTCAAGTCAATTTAGACTCATAGCAACCCTGAACAGGATTTCTGATGAACAGCTGGTGGGTTGGAACTGCCAACCTTGTAATTCGAAGTCCAGTGTTTATCCTACAGAGTCACACCGGTTAAGATTTACAGCCTTGGAAACCCTATACATAATTTCTCTGAATAGGAACTGAATCAATGGCACTTAGCAACAACAACAACAACAATGGCAACATATGAGTTTCTAGTTTTTATATAACTTTTAGGAATAATGACATTTTAACATGAAATTAACAAGTATTTACTAATGTTAAGTCTTTACACATGTAGCAGTTGATTTTTAATTCCCTTTGCTATTTATTAAGAATGTACCGTTTCTTTCCTGAAAATTAGAAATGGATTTGCAAATAAATCATGGAACTGGTCCATACTTCTTATGGCCAGGCTTATGAAGGAGGAGACACTAGGCATGCATTTATTAGAGAATATGTCTCGATAACAGGGCCTACCCAGGAGGTGAACCCATACTCAGTCAAAAGGTAAATGAGAGAAATTAAAGCATCCAAATTGGCAAAGAGGAAGTAAAACTCTATTTGCAGATGATATGATCCTATATATAGAAACCCCTAAAAACTCAGCAAAAAAAAAACAAAACAAAAAAACTACTAGCACTCATTGGAAGATTCAGCAAAGTGGCAGGGGACAAGATCAACATACAAAAATCAGTCTAATTCCTCTATGCTAATAATGACAGCACTGAAAATGAAATTAGGAAAACAATACCATTTACAATAGCCACTCAAAGGATGACATTTGTTGTTGTTGTTGTTAAGTACCGTCGAGTCAATTCTGACCCATAGCAACTCTGTATAGGGTTTCTGAGGAGTGACTGGTGAGCTTGAACCACCGACCTTGCAGTTCAAATGGCTTTGCAGTCTGGTGCATTAACCCACAGTGCCACACCAGGACTCCGTATTTAGGAATGAATCTAACCAGAGAAACAAAAGACCTATACAAAAAAAAACTACAAAACACTACTATGAGAAATCAAAAGACTTACAAAAATGAAAGAGTATACCATGTTCCTGGATAAGAAGACTTAACATTGTGAAAATGTCAATACTACACAAAGCAATCTACACATATAACACAACCACTATCCAGATTCAAACGACATTCTTTAAAGAGCTGGAAAAAAATGATTATAAACTTTGTATGGAAAGAAAAGAGTCCCCAGATAAGCAAATCACTACCTAAGAAGAACAAAGTCGGAAGCCTCTCACTTCCTGATTTCATAGTTTACTGCATGGCTACAAGTGGTCAAAACAGCTTGGTATCCGTACAATGAAAGATACATGGATTAATGGAATAGAATTGAGAATCCAGAAATTAACCCATCCACATACAGCCAACTGATCTTTGACAAAGGGCCAAAGTACATTGAATGGGGAGGAGACAGTCTCTTCAACAAATGGTGCTGGCAAAACTAGAAATCGATATACAAAAGATTGAAACAATAACTTTATCTCACACCATATACAAAAACCAACTCAACATGGATTAAAGACCTAAATGTGAATCTCAGAATTATAAAGGTCATTAATTTAAAAATAGGGACATTAATTTAAAAATAAGGAGCTCTGGTAGCGTAGTGGTTACGAATCGGGCTGTGAACCGAAAGGTCACCAGTTCGAAACTACCAGCTGTTCCGCGGGAGACAGATGAGGCGTTCTGCTCCCGTAAAGATTTCCAGCCTCGGAAACCCTGTGCAGGGTCGCTATGAGTCAGAACTGACTCCACAGCATTTAACAACAACAACAACAATGCAGGGCACACATAGATTGCCAAACATTGTGAGAACTGCTCAAACAAAAGAAGACAAAATAGATGACTGGGACATACTAAAAATTAGAAACTTATGTGCATCGAAAGATTTTACTGAAAGAGTAAAAATGGAGCCCACGTAATGAGAAAAAATCTTTTACAACAACGTATCAGTCAAGCGACTAATTTCTAAAATATACAGGAAACTACAACACCTCTACAATAAAAAAGACAAATAACCCAATTTAAAAATGGGTCCCTTCTAACTCATGGCGACCCTGTATAAGATTTCTGAGGCTGTAAATCTTTCCAGGTGCAGAAAACCTCATCTTTTTCTTGCAAAATGGCTCTGGTGGGCTCGAGCTGCCGGCCTTGTGGTCCCCAGTCGAGTGTTTATCCTACAGAGCCACTAATTCTCCCAATACCATATTTACTTACATTTATTCTATTAATTCTTCAAATTTCAGTTCATATTTTATTTTCCTCAAGCTAATGCTCTGGACCACAAAATTGGTTTGAACTACAAGATGTGTGGTTCAAACCCACCAGCTGCTCCTCAGAAACCCTAAACAGGATCGCTATGAGTAGGAACCTTCTCAACAGCACTTAACAACAACAACAACAAAAAAAAAAAAATGGGTATTTTGAGTTCTTTTTTAAAACTTATTATTGTAAAACATATAATACCAGATACAAGGGTACAAAGCACTTTAAAAACCGTCATCTTTGTAAGTACTACCATGATTAAGAATAGTACACTATCAGAACCCAGGCAGCCCCCCATGTGATATGTACCTTTACGATCACAACCCTGCATTGTTCTTTGGTTGGAGGTCATCTCTGACTTCATGTTGTAATAATCATGTCTCTTTTTCTGGACTTTTACTGTGTGTGTATATACCCTCTCTTAAAAAAAAAAAAAAAAACAAGTTTGTCTGCTTATGTCTAACTCTATATAATTGAATCATACTGTGTGTATTTTATTTTATGATTTATTTTGCTCTTCATTGTGTTAATAACTTTCATCTATTTTGTTGCTTGTAGCTGTAATTCACTTAATTGTGTATAAGATCCCATTGTCTAAATATTCCATGATTTATTTATTCATTCCACTGCCTATGGACATTTGGATTGTTTACAGTTTAGGACTATTAGAAACATTCTTGTGTAGATATCCTGGTGCAGATGTGAGTGAGTTCATTTACTATTGAACTTCAGATTCTTTATTTAACTCATGTTTAAAACATTATCAAAAATAAAATTTCAATCATAGAATTGAATTCTAGGTCTAGGCGAGGTTATAGTAAAATGCACATAATGTGTACTCTACTTTAAGGGTTTTTGGGTTGTTCTGAATTCATTTCTATTATAAATAGCATTATAATGAACACCTCAGGGAATGAATATATATATTTCCCTATACTAGGCTATTTCTACAGAAAACATTCATTTACTGGAATTCTCAGGGCAAAGGGTCTGAACATTTACAAATTTTTTAATTCAAAAAAGGCAGATGACTTGCTAACGTCAACATGCACATTTATGTTAACTCTTTGTTTTCAGTAGAGAATTTTCAGACAGGAAACTCAGTATATCAATTGACTTTTAGGATCAAATGTTCTTCACATGTTAAACATTTATCCATGTATTTTCTCTTACCTAAACCAAGAAGGGTCTGCTTTTCACTTCTTCTGCCTGCTTTGTTGTTGTTAGGTGCCATCGAGTCGGGACCAACCCATAGCGACCTTATGCACAGCAGAATGAAACACTGCTGGATCCTGGGCCAGCCTCACTACTGTTGCCACGCTTGAGTTTATCAATGCTGCCACTTAGCCAATCCATCTCATTGGGGGTCTTCCTCTTTTTCTCTGACTCTCCACCTTACCAAACATGATATTCTTCTCCAGCGACTTTTCCCTCCTGACAATATGTTCAAAGTATGAGAGACGAAGTTTGGCCATCTTGGCCTCTAAGGAGCACACTGGCTGCACTTCTTCCTGCTAGACCCTGACTAATTCTCCCTCTATGACCACAATTTTTGCAAGCTGACCTTATGATTTTGTAACAGCCAGCTTACCAAGTGAAAGATAAGGAAGATTGATTATATGAGGATAAGTAAACAAAGTATTGCTACAAATTTATAGAAAACTTTATTAAACAAAAATATCACAGTGTGAGACTATTGTTTCTATCTAATTCTATACATTTCTGAAGACAGTGTTTTCAGCTTGCTAACCATTTCCTGAAGGATTCTGCAGGCTTTGGTTCACAACACATCAAAATGGAAATTCTGGCATCCTTGATGGACTCAAATCATGTTCCTTTTAAATGTTTGTTTTAGTTTGGGGAACAAAATGTAATCTTAAGGGGCAAGAACAACACTGTAGGGTGGGTCAGGTAAGGTTTCCCAATGATGCTTCTGTAGACTAACCCTTGCTACTCTGAATAATGAATAGGTACATTGTTGTGATGGAAAAAAATTCTCAGCACAACTTTCCTGGCCGTTTTCTCAACAATATAGTTTTCTATTTTCTTACAACTTCATAATTACCCCTGTGGTCATCTCTTGTCCTTTGAGAAAACCTGTCATGATTACTCCTCTTTGTTGCTGGTTATTCTAACTCATAGTGACCTTATGCACAACAGAAAAAATACTGCCTGTTCCTGTACCATCCTCACAATAGTTGCTAAGCCTGAACCCATTGCTGCTGCCACTGTGTCAATCCATCTCATCAGGGCTCTTCCTCTTTTTCACTGACCTTCCACCTTACCCAGCATGATACCTTTCTTGTGACAGTATGAGAGATGAATTTTTGCCATCCTGGCTTCCAAGGAGCATTCTGGTTGTACTTTTTCCAACACAGATCTGTTTGTTCTTCTAGCAGCCCTTGATACTTTTAATATTCTTCTGCAACACCATAAAAAAAAAAGCATCAATTCTTCTATGGTCTTCATTATTCACTGTCCACTTTTACATGCATATGAATCCATTGAAAATACGATGGCTTGGACAAGGCGCAGTTTAGTCTTCAAACTCATATTTTTGCTTTTGGACACTTTAAATACATCTTGTATAACAGATTTGCCAAGTGCAATAGATCATTTAATTCCTTGACTGCTGCTTCCACGAGTATTGATGGTGGAGGTAAGCAAAATGAAGTCTTTGACAACATCAGTCTTTGCTCCATTTACCATTTATTTATTGTTCCAGTGGTGAGAATATTTGTTTCCTTTACACTGAGGTGCAACTCATACCAAAGGCGTGGCCTTTCATCTTCATCAGTAAGTATTTTAAGTCCTCTTCATTTTCAGCAAACAAGGTGTGTCATCTGCATATTGCAGGTTGTTAATGAATCTACCTCCAATCCTGATACCCCATTCTTCTTCATATTATCCAGATTCTCAGATTATTTAATCAGCATACTAATTGAATAAGTATGGTGAATGAATACAACCCTGGCACACACCTTTCCTGATTTTAAATCATTCAGTGTCCCCTTGTTCTGTTCAAACAACTGCCTCTTGGTCTATGCACAAGTTTCTCATGGGCACAATTAAATGTCCAGAGTACTTATACTCCACAATATGGTTAACAGTTTGTAATGATCCACACAGTCAAAAGCCTCTGCATAGCCAACAAAGCACAGGTAAACATCTTTCTGGTATTATCTGCTATCAACCAAAATCCATGTAACATTTGCAATGATAATTCTTCTTCCAAGTCTTTGTCTGAATCCGGCTTGAACCTCTGACAGTTCCTTGTCAATATACTGTTGTAGCCATTATTGAATTATCTTTTGTAAAATTCCACTTGCATGTGGTATTAATGATATTATCGGATGATTTCCACATTCTGTTGGGTCTCTTCTCTTTGGAATGGGCACAAATATGGATCTGTTAGTAGACCAGGTCTTCTAAATGGTATCCCCCAAATCAGATGTCATAATATTCTGAGCTCACCTGTCTGACTTGAATTTTAACTAGTCCAGTGAATATCCTTGGAAACCATGTTTTTGATTGGGCCTTTTTTTGTAGGCACCCTAATGAGACTAAGACAAGTGTATTACTGACAGAAATTGTCTGCAGCCATCCAATGATTACAAAGAGACCTATTCAAACATATTTTGTTTACATATATGAAAAGGAACACTAGTAAAAACACTTATTGACTTATCCTTGTATGTTGTTGTTGTTGTCATGTGCTGTTGAGTCGGTACCGACCCATAGCGACACTGTACAGGGTTTCCGAGGCTGTAAATCTTTATAAGAGCAGAAAGCCTCATCTTTCTCCTGAGGAACAGCTAGTAGTTTCGAACTGCTGACCTTAAGGTTCACAGCCCAATTCATAACCACTACACTACCAGAGCTCCTTTATCCTTGTATATATCCTTGTATATAGTAGCAATCATCTTAGTGAAAAAAAAAGTCACATTTGGATAAATATGTATTTCAATTGGCTATTAAACAATTAAACATATTTTAGAAAATACCCCTAAAATATAATTCCTTGTTTAGATTGATACACATACAAACACACACACACACAGAATCATACATAAAGGGAAATGACAAATGCTTAAAACTAAATATTAAGGAAGAGTCTATTGTGTCCTTTTCCAGAAACGGATTGCATTCTGTCTAAATCCATTTGCCTGTTTACAGCATCTGAGAAGTACCAGACTTCTCAGGCTGACCACAGTTGTGCATCTAGTTTACTTCCCTCCGTGAGCTGGAGCAAAGGCTCAATGTGAAAAGAAAAGATGATGAATGGCACTGCTTCTTCCCCAAAATCAAACATCTGCAAGCTGCTTTTTTGTCTGTGCAATTGTGGTATTTGTGGAAAGGAGCAACAAGACAATGATTATGAAGTGAAGTGTCAGTTCCACACCTAATAGTGCAAACGAAAAGAGTTCAGTAGTTCTGCCTCTAACTTTCTCATAGAAGCTTTCACACAATCACATCTCATTTATCTTATGTTTGTGTCTTCCAACCAGAATGTGACCTACTTTCTTTCTGCACCAGTTCTTTCGTTTGTATAACAAACAGACACATATATGCATACATACATGTGTGTGTGTACTTGTTGTTGTGAAGTGCCATTGAGTTGGTTCTGACCCATAGCGACCCTGTATAGAGTTTCCGAGGAGCAGCTGATGAGTTTGAACCGCTGACCTTGCAGTTCAAACGGCTTTTCAGTCTGGTGCATGAACCCACAGTGCCACACCAGGACTCCATATATGTGTGTGTGTGTATATATATATATATATATATATATATATATATATATATATATATTATTGTTTTTGTTAAGTGCTGTCATTCCAACTCATAGTGATCCTGAGGGTTTCTGAGGAGCAGTTGGTGGGTTTGAAATGCTGACCTTTTGGTTAGCAGTTCAGTGCTCTTCCACAAAGGCACACCTACAGAGCCGCACCAATGTATATGTATATAGTCTCATATATACATATATAAGTTTGTGTGTTTTTATCTTATATGAAACTAGAAATCAGTACTTTTTATTAACACAAGCTTTAGATTCCATTTTGGATTTTGTATATGTTTATTAAAACATCATACTTACCACTTGAGTAGACTAATAAGTTAATGTTAAAAGCTCAAGTTCAATGTTTTTTGCTTTAGTATCATTGAAAGGGATTGTTTCTAATGGGACCCCCAGTCTTCTCTGTAGAGGTCTTCAGTTCTCATAGCACAGGGATGGCCCTTCACCCTGGGTAGTGTAGCTTTCTCATTCCAGTGGGGCTTCCTGGAGTTCCTGGAAGATAAAGGACTTAGAGGATGCAATATGATAGAAGATAAACCTCTAACCCCATAATTTATAAAAGAAATCCAGACCATTTGAACATAAAGAACCAACACATGTGTTTGCCCATTTTTCAAGAAGTAAACTCTAACAAATCTAAGAACGAAATAGTAGGAATTGAAGTTGAGCTGTCTGCATAGCTTGTTGTGAACTTGGGCACATTCTACCAAGATTTACAATGGAATGGAGTCATTCTTGTTTAGGGAGGTTAAAATGAGTCTTTATGAGTAATCTTTGAGAGAAACACTACTTCTACTCCATTCCATTCTGGTGAATCAGATTAAGTACGAGGCATTCAAGGGCAGAAGTCAGCAGCAAAGCTTAGCTTGTACTACCACTATGTTATAAAGTGGTGTGGTGCTGTCGGATAAAGTACTAGACAGCAAGGTCAGTTTGAACCACAAGTTCGGTGGTTCGAACTCACCAATTTCTCTTTGGAAACTCTATACAGACTGGCTATGAGTAGGAACCAACTCCACGGCACTTAACAACAACAACAAATGTCATGAAATACACAAGCTCATCATGGTTCAAATAGCATTTTACTCAGAATCCTGCCATTTTCTTGGAGCACAGGAGAAGACCAAGATGCCAAATCTACCCTTGGGGCAGAATCTGAATTTCTGTGTTTCTTTCCTCATATGTATGCTTGGAACAAAAATAAATCAAAACATGCATTTCTGGCACCCACTGCAAGAGAAGAAAAAGCACTACCTGAGAAAAAATTTGCTTTCACTGTCTTCTTTGATTTAAGATTTTAACAAAACTAATGCATTAAATTAATGTGAGTTATCTATAAAGGAATAACTAAGATGGAAGTTAGTTTCATAACCTACAATAAAATGGAAAGGTAGAATTGAAGGCTTTCTGCTTACAAAGGCTAAGGCAGTGGTTTATAATCTTTGCATGTGTGTGTCATTGGGAATTTGGGGAAACTTCATTGAGAATCTGAAGAAGAAATGTTTCCTCTCTTTGTAATCATGCACATATGCATATCCATACACAATTTTGAGTCTATTAAAAATATTCATAAATCCATCCTCTCAAAGTCAAAACATAAACCCTCTTTGTGTCTCTTCTGAGATCTAGACAATTTTTGAAAACGGTGGTGGTGGTGAAGAGATGCTGTTGCATCCACCCTCCAACATATAACAATTATAAAATCTGATCAAAATATTAATTATAACTGCTTAGAGACATTAGAAAGAATAAAAAATTAATAGAAGCTGGAAGAGCGTACATGCTTGAAAACCTGCAACTGGAAGGGGTAAGTATTGTGTATTTGTAGCTTTCATACCCAAAGGCACCTTCTTATTCCCAAGGCTACAATTGTTGAGCACTTTGGCTTTACTGTCTTGCCTTATGGTAGCAAAGAAAGAAGTTCAGTGCTGAAAGATCAAGTAGAAGTTTGTTTCAAGGGATTCTTAGAAGCAAGAGAACTAAGAGATGAGACCCCAAATCTGAATATAATCTCTGTGGAAACCCCTGGCTGACTTCTAACTTCTGTGATACAAGGGAGATAGAAAAGACCAACAAAACAAAAAGAGAGATAGAGACCAAAGAAGAATTTAAACATGAAAGACACAGCTGCAGTGCTGAAAAATGAGAGGTTTTCATTTTTAGCCTATTTAATTGAGTTGTTTGAACTGCAAGGTTGACAGTTCAAGCTCACCAGTATCTCCTTGGAAACCCTATACAGGGTCGCAATGGGTCAGAACCGACTTGACGGCACTTAACAACAACAACATTCTCAGAACACACTTTCTCTGTTACTTTTTTTTCTTTATCATTGGGATAATCATACGGTCAATGTATTTTGGCATATTATTACAATAACAAGAAAAATCCATATGAGTGTCTCAATAGAGGAATAAAAAGATTTGGCAAAATTAACATTTACTCACCAAGCTAAAAATTGGTAAGCAATCAAAAAACCTGAGGAGAGACATTCTTACTGTCTCAGACCATTCTGGGCATCATCTGAGTCTCCTGAGTGCCAGTACCCTTAAAGCTTGCTATTGGGTAAGAGCCATGGTTGGGTGCCTCTGATTTTATAAGCTGATCTTTGGCTTGTGCTAAACAGGTGCACCACCAAGGTAAACTGACCTCTGGTTATATGGACTAATAATATTTTCTAGGAGAAGAGGACTTATGTACATCATGTCCTCAACAGGACATCACTGGTTAATAAGCAGTTAAATAATCCCCAAAGGTAAGGATTTATGAGGCAGTTTCCTAGAGAATATTACATAAACTCACCTTGGTATAAAAATGGAGCTATCTCATAATACAGACACTCCTCAGTAAAGAAAATCTCTGTCAAAGATATGAATAATTACCTGAAGGTCATTACAAGGTACCGGTCAAGGTACCCTAGTGGTGCAACAGCTTAGCACTATGATGCTAACTGCAAAATTGGTAGTTTAAACCCTCCCACCAGCTCTGTTGGAGAAAGATCTATTCATTACAGCCAAAAATAACCTACTCTGTTACATGAGGGTTGCCATTAGTTGGAATTAATGACAATGATGCAGAATCCCTGTGACTATGCTGACAAAGAGATTAGACAGAGTTCATCTTCCTTCTTTCATCTTGAAGCATCCCCTTGGAATGGGACTGAACAGATCACAGACTACATGTTTTCACCCTACCTCTCCAGAGGGAAGTTCCTCATCTGATATAAAGGGACCATGAACAACCCAAGTTAACACAGTACCGGAAAGACTGAGTTCTTTCCCCTAAATTTCAGGAAGCAGTGAGGAATGTTGGCTCTCACCACTTATACCCTACAGTGCACTGAAGATCCAATGTAATAAAACGAGAAAGAGAAACAAGTCCTTATAAAAATGGAAAATATAGACCTTTTGCATATAACAGAAAATTCTATGAAATCTATACAAATGCTACTAGAACTAATATATAGATGCTGCAGATGTACAAAACTCAAAGTCCATATACAGTATAATTGTACATTAAACATACTAGCAATGAAAACTAGAAAATAATATCTTAAGTACCATTCTATTTACAATAGCACCTAAAAAATGAAATACTTAAAAAGATTAATTTATCAAATTATGTGCAAAGGAGCAAAAAGAACCTAAATTATGGAGTGTACTGTACCATGTATGGTATATAAATGTTGAAATAGTTATGATACTCAAAGCTACAGTATGTTTTCAACAATTTGACAAACTTGATTCTAATTTTTACTAAAAATATGAATAATTTGAGGAGCCTAAACCATTTTTACATCTGGTGAAGTCCATGTGTATAATCGTCTGTTAAGTTGTTTAAAAAAGGAGGTATTTGCAATGAAGTAATCATTGGTCTTGCAAAACCCTATCTCATGAGCTTCAGGATCATTTTTATCACCAAAGCCATATTTTCCAAATACTGATCCTTCTTTTTCATTTCCAACCTTTGTATTCTAATTACAAGTAATTATTAATATATCTTGATTACATTCTTGATCTATTTCAGACTGAAGAAGTTGGTAGAATTCTTCTATGTCACCATCACTGGCCTTAGTGGTTGGTGTGTAAACTTGAATAATAGTTGTACTAACTGGTCTTCCTTGTAGATGTATGGATATGATCCTATCACTGATAGTTTTGTACTTTAAGATATATCTTACAATGCTCTTTTTTAACTTTTTTTTTTTTTGAAATGTTCTTCTTTATGCTTTTCAACTTGTCATTCCCAGCACAGTAAACTATGTGATTGGCTGATTCAAAATGCTCAATGCCAGTCCATTTCAGCTCACTAATGCTTACGATATCAATGTTTATGCATTCAATTTCATTTTTGATAACTTCCAATTTTCCTAGATTTTTACTTCACATATTCCAAAAAGAAATGGCTGATATTTGACCATTCCAAGAGGTAACATATGCTCAAGAGCCAGTGGTACTGATGGAAGAAGTCCAAGCTGCACTGAAAGTATTGGCAAAGAACAAGGCTCCAGGAATTGATGGGATACAGATTGAAATCCTTCAACAAACTGATGTAGCACTGAAGACACTCACTCAGTTACCTGACCAACTGACTGAATAAGACTCATATTTATATCCATTTCAAAGAAAGGTTACCCAATGGAATATAGAAATCATGGAATAATATAACTAATATTACATGCAAGTAAACTTTCATTAAACATAATTCAAAAATGGCTTCAACAGTACGTTGACAGGGAACTGTTATAGGTTCAAGCCCTATTCAGGCAAGGATGTGGAATGAGGGATATCATTGTTGATGTCAGATGGATCTGGGCAGAGAATACCAGAATGATGTTTACCTATACTTTATTGACTGTGCAAAGAATTTTGACTGTGTGGACCATGATAAGCTGTGAACAACACTATGAAGAATGAGTATTTAATCGTGCTCATGAGAAACCTGTATATAGGAAAAGAGACAGTCAATCAACCAGTACAAGGGGACACTGAGTGATTTTAAATCAAGAACTGTGTGCACCAGGATTGTATTCTTTCACCATATTTATTCAATCAGTATGGTGATCAAATGATTCCAGAATCTGGATTATATAAAGAACAACATGACATCAGAATTGGAGGAAGGCTCATAAACAATTTGAAATATGTAGATGATACAACCTTTCTTTCTGAAAATGAAGAGGGCTTAAATACTGATGAAGATCAGAGACCACAACCTTCAGTATAGGTTGCACATCCATGTAAAGAAAACAAAAATCTCCACAACTGGACCAATAAATAACATTATGATAAATGCAGAAAAGGTTGAATTGTCAAAGACTTCATTTTGCTTGGATCCACCATCAACACTCATGGAAGCAGCAGTCAAGAAATTAAATGGACTATTGTATTAGCAAATCTGCTACACAAGACCTCTTTAACGTATTCAAGAGCAAAGATGTCAGTTTGAGGACTAAAGTGCACCTGACCCAAGCCATGGTATTTTCAATAGCCTCATATGAATGTGAAGGTTGGATAATGAGTAAAGGAGACCATAACCTAATTGATGCATTTGAATTTTGATGTTGGAGAAGAATACTAAAGATATTATGAAATGCCAGAAGAACAAACAAATCTATTTTTGAAGAAATACAACCAGAATGCTCTTTAGAAGCCAAGATTGCCAGACTTCATTTCTCATACTCTGGACTTATTATCAGAAGGGACCAGTAGCTGGAGAAGGACATCATGCTTGGTAAAGGGAGGGTAGTGAAAAAAAAGGAAGTACCTCAATGAGATGGACTGGCACAGTGACCACAGCAATGGTCGCAAGTGTAGCAGAAATTGTGAGGATGGCGCAGTAAAGGGCAGTGTTTAGTTCTGTTGTATATAGGGTCCCTATGAGTCTGAATGAACTCAACAGCATTTAACAACAACAAAATAATTTAGAAAAAAGGAATAAATTGGGAACATTTATATCTTATATCAAGACCTATATTAAAGTCACATTTTGCAAGATAGTGAGATAATGGTGAATGTGTAGACTATAGATCAATAAAACGTAATAGTGACTTCTGAATCTATGGTGAATTGATCTCACAAAGTTATCATGGCATCTCAGTGGAGAAAGATATTTATTTAATAAATGGTTGTTGTTAAGTGCCATTGAGTCAGTTCTGACCCATAACGACCCTGGATAGGGTTTCCGAAGAGCAGCTGGTGAACTTGAACTGCTGACCTAGCAGTTGAAACGGCTTTGCAGTCTGGTGCATTAACCCACAGCACCACACCAGGACTCCCTTTTTAATAGATGGTATTGAAAAATTTAATAGATTAAATAGATGGTGCTGAAAATTTTATTCTTATGAATAAGTACCAAATCTATAGTTACTACATTTCAATAGTCATCCCATCTTCTAAATACATTCCTTTTAGTCACAGGCCATTATTTAAAATTGTACTTCTTTTTAAAGCAAACCATTCATTTATAGGTAATTGGTGCTAGCTGTGTGTCATTGATTCAGTTCCCACTCATAGTGACCCTGTATAGGGTTTCAGGAGTTATAAATCTTTACAGGGGCAGAAAGCTTCATCTTTTTCTCATGAAGTGGTGGGTACATTTGAACTGCTGACTGAATTTGTGGTTAGCTACCCAAGTTGCAATCCATGATGCTATCAGGGCTCCTTATTCATTTATTATTATTCATTATTTTTAGCTACACGTTGAAGCTTATTTAAAGAATGACTTGTTAGGGTAATATTAATCTTACTTTTCCCCCCTAACCACTAGTGGAATGTCTATTTTCTTTGTGGGAGGATGTTTGCAGCTCACTGTTGCCATAGTAAATCCAAAACTATCATAAGAAAGTCATACTTGAAGTGTCTTAGTAACATCTGGTTTTATTTTTAAGTGAACAAAGTTTATTTCTAAGAATTGGCAATTAATTTTCAGGCTCACTGTTGATAGATCCAATGTATCAGGGAAACATTTAAATTTTTTCTCTTTTTTGTTTGCTTAAATTATAAATGTGGGTCATGAAACAATAACTCTTGGTTTGTCTACAAAAATCAACTAATTTACATTATTTACATTTGGTCTTAAGTTTCACTCTCCTATTCTATTTGAGAGAAAATATGTGACATATTTTTTTACTTCAGCAAAATCTAATGAACTCAAGTTGCTATGTGAATAGCTTTCCCCACTGCCCATACAACTCCTTTTCTTTACTCTCTACAGCAAAAGTTCAAATATTTTAGCATGCCACAATTGGATACTAACCCATTTTATCATTGATTTTATCTTCTAATACTCTGTAATATCTCAACTTCTTAATCAAGATACTGTAGTCTCTGAGTGGTGAAAAGGTTAATGTGCTCAGCTCTTAACTGAAAGATTGGAGATTGCAGTCCAACAAGTGGTGCCTCAGAATATAGGTCTAGGGATCTACTTTTGAAAAAATTAGTCATTAAAAATCCTATGGAAAATAGACTTCCTCTGTAAACCTTCACCCAGTGAAAAACAATAAGTTCAAAAGCAAGTGAATACATAAAGATTACACCTTTGGAAAAATAAAATAAAATAATTAAAATACTTAAAACCGTATTACGTTTAAATCCCTCAAACAAAACCCTATGGTGCACAGCTCAATTATGATAAACATGGATTGCCTTGAGTCTGAATCAATAACAACTTGTTTAGATTTTTAATTTTTGGTGTCCTAAGTTGCAACGCCACCACTCATCTGTCAGTTTGATGTACTGTGGTGGCTTGTGAGTTGCTGTGATTCTGGAAGCTATGCCATGGTTATTTTAAGTACCAGCAGGGTCACCTATGGTGGACAGGTTTCAGATGAACTTCCAGACGAAGACAGACTGGGAAAAAAGGAGTAATGAACTACTTCTGAATATTTAGTCACTAAAATCCTTATGAATAGCAGGGAAATACTGTCAGATATAATGCTGGAAAATGAGCCCCTCAGGTTGGAAGGCACTCAAAATGGTACTGGGAAAGAGCTGTGTCCTCAAAGCAGGGTTGATCATGATGACGCAAATGGAGTAGAGCCCATGGGAGAAAAGCCCATGGGATCTTCATTTGCTGATGGGGTACAACTCAAAATGAAGAGAAACAGCTGTAAATATCCATTAACAATTGGAACATGGTATGTATGAAGTATGAATCTAGGAAAATTGGACATTTTCAAAAATGAAATGGAATTATAAACATTGATAGCTTAGGAATTAGTAGGCTGAAATGGATTGGTATTGGCCATTTTGAAACTGACAAACACGTGGTTTACTATGCTGGGAATGACAATTGAAGAGGAATGGTGTTGCATTCATTGTCAAGTAGAACATATCCAGATCAGTCATGAGGTACAATGCTGTCTGTGATACAATAATATCCATGCACCTACAAGGAAGGCCAGTTAATACCACTACTATTCAAATTTATGAACAAACCACTAAAGCCAATGAGGATGAAATAGAAGAATTCTACTAACTTCTTCAATCTGAATTTACTCAAACATTCAATCAAGATGTATTGATCATTACTGGTGATTGGAATGAAAGATTGGGAACAAAGAGGAAGGATGAGTAGTTGGAAAACATGGCCTTGGAGATAGAAATGATGTTAGAGATCGCATGATAGAATTCTGCAAAATCAACAATTTGTTCGTTTCAAATACCTTCTTTAGACAGCATAAGAGATGATTATACACATGGACCTCACCAGATGGAATACACAGAAATCAAATTGACTACATCTGTGGAAACAGACGATGGAAAAGCTCCATATCATCAGTCAAAACAAGGCCAGGGGCAGATTGTGGAACAGACCATCAATTGCTCATATGTAAATTCAAACTGAAGCTAAGAAAATGAAAACAAGTCCAAGAGAGCCAAATATGACTTTGAATGTATACCACCTGAATATAGAGATCATCTGAAGAACAGATTTGATACATTAAACACTAAAGACCGAAGAACAGAAGACTTGTGGGATGACATCAAGTACATCATACAGGAGAAAGCAAAAAGTCATTAAAAAGACAATAAAGAAGGAAAAGATCAGAATGGATGTCAGAAGAGACACTCAAACTTACTCTCCAGGGTATAGATGCTAAAGCAAATGGAAGAAATGAGAACATATATGAGCTGAACAGAATATTTCAAAGGTCAGCTCAAAAGACAAAGTCAAATATTACAACGAAATGTGCAAAGATCTAGAGTCAGAAAACCAAAAGGGAAGAACACGCTCAGCATTTCTTGAACTGTGAGTATTTTAATATAAACTGATAAAGTAAATAAATAAATAAAAGTAAATCTGCAATATTATGTCATTTCAACAGTAAGTGCTTCAATACAAATCTGACAATACCCTTCAATATATATAATCATTCTCTACATACGCACCTTAGAAAATTGTCTCCTAAAAAGGTGTTGTTGTTTTTCAGTTTGATATGTTTCAATTTAGCTCCACCAATGTCCACATATTGTATTTTGGACTATGTAGTTACACAGTTTTTCTTCCCCCTCTTTCTCTTGTTTCCATACCACTGTTATCTTATAAAAACCTGGCCATTTTTCCTCTTGGTAAGTGCCTTCGAGTTGGTTCCAACTCATAGCAAGCCTGTATAGGGTTTCCAAGGAGCCACTGGTGACTTTGAACCACTGACCTTACAGTTCAAACTTACCTTGAGGTCAGGTACTTATCTTACAGTGCTACATCAGGATTTCTCTAGAATATTTTTATTCTGGTTTAGAGGGACTACATTTTCATGTAATTTAGGTTCTGAAAACTCACCAGCATATTTTTACACATAGTCTTGTCTTTTTGTGACTACCTTTTGAAAACTTTCTTTCACTCCTCCCATTTGTTTATAGAAGAAGTAATTTATTTCTCTCTTTTCCCATAATGCATCAAACATTCCCAATAGTGCAAATGTAAGTGGGAAATCTTGAACAATTCAGCTGTTTGTAAGGCCAAGCCCAAATGTATATATGCACCTATTCATAGAAAAACACACAAAGATGTCTAACACAACTACTGAAGAACATTAATCCTTGCTGAAGGATTCTTAATAATGCAAAGTAGAGTACAATACTTTCTAACAGTCTTATTTCCTCTTACTTTATTCAACTGAAGTTTCACCCTTAATGTATAATAACTTCCTCATAGTTCTATTGGACTATTCATTTCTAATTCTTCCCTCCCTTCATTGTCCCAATCCTTAAAATTTCTCGTCAGCTCTTAAATATTTTTTTCAGAGTCTTGAATTTTTGCATTAGAATCACTTGATGTCTCTTTGACTTCACCATTTCAGCAGCTCCTGCTATGCCTAGTCTCTTAAAAACTGTGATCAGACTTTGCTTATAAATGATATTTTGTAGAAGGTAGAAAGAAAATAAAAGTTTTTTTTTTTTAAAGTATTACTGCAATTTCTGCCACACTCACTAAGCATTTATCATTCTAATTAAGTGATTGTTAACCATTTAATATCATGTTCTACAGGGTTTTTTTTGTTTGTTTGTTTTAATTTTTAAATTTATCTCCCACACAATACTCAATCAGTTAAATAATATTAGAAATATGTTCAATGAAAGACAACTTGAAAGATATTTTTCTTCCCAAATTGTGTTTCTCTTTTCCTATGTTGCCTGTTCTTCAAAATATATATGTGTACACTAGTTTTATATGTTGAGGAGTGTGGTGGCTCCATACAATACATGATAAGCACTGGACTGCGAACCACATTGTCTGTGGTTCAAGCCCACCAGCCTCTCCAAGGGAGAAAGATAAGGCTTTCTGAGTAAGAAAATACTTAAAAAGCCTATACAAATCCTATGAGTTGGTACCGACTCAAAAGCACTTAACAGTAAAAACAAATGATATTTTTTATGTTTTATTAGAAAAATCCCATACAGCATTTTTACTGAATGTAATAATTTTTAATTCATAAACACAAGGAATTCTACCAGATATTTGAAGTTAAAATTAAGTTTTCATTTATTTTGTGCAGATTTGATTCATGTTAAATCCAAGCCTAAATTACAAACGGAATTGGCAATTAATATTGTAAATACTTAAGAAACATCCATAAATAGTTAAACAGACACTTTCAAATGAGTACACATTCGGTGAGAACTATTTACTCTAAGTTTAATTATGAAACAAAACAGAGCCACACATGAATAATACACAAATAAAAAGGCAGTTGTGTCAGTGTGAGATCGCCAAAACACTATTCCAAAATCAAATTATAAGAAATCAAATGATGAACTTGATTTGAAACTGTTATTATTAAGAGACGTCCAGTAGGTTCTAGCTCATAGCAACTGTACGCACAACAGAATGAAATGCTCCCTGGCCCTGTTCCAATTGTTATGTTTGAGCCCATTTCTACTGCTCCTGTGTCAATCCATCTTGTTGGGAGTCTTCCTCTTTTTCTCTGGTCCTCCATTTTTCCAAGCATGATGTGCTTCTTCAGGAACAGTATGTACAAAGTATGAGAGAAGATGTCTTACCATCCTTAATTCTAAGGAGCATTCTGGCTGTACTTTTTCCAACACAAATTTGTTTGCTCTTCTGGTAGTCCTTGGTAATTTCAATATTCTTTGCCAACACTGTAATTCAAATACATTGATTCTTCTACAGTCTTCCGTATTCTTTGTCCAACTTTCACATGCATATAAGGTGATTGAAAACACCATGGCTTGAGTCCTAGTCCACAAATTGAGTATCTTTGCTCTTGACCACTTTAAAGAGGTCTTTTGCAGCTGATTTGGTTAATACAATTTCTTGTCTGATGTTTCCATGAGCACTAATTGTGGGTCCAAGCAAATTGAAGGTTTTTTTTGCCAAGTTCAATCTTTTTTCCATTTATCATGATGTTATTTATTATTCCAGTTGTGAGGGTTTTTCTTTTCTTTTTCTTTGTATACAGGTTCAATCCATACAGAAGACTGTAGTCTTTGATCTTCATCAATAAGTATTCCAAGTCCTCTTTACTTTCAGTAAGCAAAGTTGTGCCATCTGAGTATCACAGGTTGTCAATGATTTCCTCCAAGTCTGATGCCACATTCTTCTTCATATGATCCAACTTCTCTGATTATTTGCTCAGCATCAGATTGAATAATATGGGGAAAGGATACAACTCTGGTGCACATTTTTCCTCATTTTAAAGCACTCAATATCACCTTGTTCTGTTTGAACAACTAACTGCCTCTTGGTCAATGTGCAGGTTACTCATGAGCACAATCAAGTGTTCTGTAATATCCGTTCTTCGCAAGGATATCTGTAGTTTGTGATGATCCGCACAGTTGAATGCCTTTGCATAGTCAATAAAGTCCAAGTAAACGTCTTTTTGGTATTCTCTACTTTCACCCGAGATACATCTGGCCTCAGCAATGGTATTCATGGTTCCACATCCTCTTTTGAATCTGGCTTGAATTTCTGGCTGGCACCTCCCTGTTCATGTACTGCTGCAATTGTTTCTTAATAATTTTCAGCAAAACCCTACTTGCATGTGATATTAATGGTATTGTTCCATGATTCCCCCATTCCATTGAGTCACTTTTCTTTGGAAGGGGCTCAAATATAGATATCATTCAATCAGTTGGCCAGGTAGCTCTCTTACAAATTTCTGACATGGATAAGTGAGCACCTATAATTTAAGTGATGAATCAGTTTTTTGAAAACATTTTAATTTGTATTCCTATCAATTCCTGGAGCCTTGTTTTCTGCCAAAGTCTCAGTACTGTTTGGATTTCTTTCTTCAATACCATTGCTTCGTGATCATATATTACCTCTTGAAATGGTTGAACATTGACTAGTTCCTTTTGTTACAATGACTCTGTGTGTATTCTTTCTATTGTCTTTCGCTCTTTCTAGCATAATTCAATGTTTTGTCCATAGAATCCTTCCAATATTGCAGCCGGAGACTTGTATTTTTCCTTCAGTTCTTTCAGTGTGTTCTTACCTGTTAGCTTTCTAACTCCAGTTCTTTGGCTATTTCATTGCATTTGTTTACTTTCTCTTCTCAAGCTGCCTTTTGAAATTTCCTGTTCAGCATCTTTGCTTCATCATTTCTTCCAATCGCTTTAGCTTCTCTACGTTCGAGAGCAAGTTTCAGAATCTCTTTGGCATTTATTTTGCTCTTTTATATTTCTTCCCTGTCTTTTCAATGATCTTTTTCTTTCTTCATTTATGATGTTCTTGATGTCACCCCACAACTCTTCTTATCTCCAATATTAGTGTCCAATGCATTAAATTGGTTCTTGAGATAGTCTATAATTTCAGGTAGGATTTACTCAATGCCATATTTTGGTTCTCATGTATTTATTTGACTTGTTTTCATTTCATATTGAACTTGCATATGAACCATTAATGGTCTGTTCCACAGTCAGCCCCTGGCCTTATTTTGGATTATTATATCTCTTTCCAAAGATGTAGTCAATTTTATTCCTATTTATTCCATCTAGTGAGGTCCATGTTTATAGTCACATTTCATGTTGTTCAAAAACGGCATTTACAATGAATAAGTCATTGATCTTGCAAAATTCTATTATGTAATCTCCAGTAACATGTTTGTCACCAAGGCCATGTTTTCCAGCTACTGATCTTCTTTATTTGTAACTTTTGTATTCCAATCAACAGTAGTTGTCAATGCATCTTGATTACATTTTTGATCAATGTCAGACTAAAGAACCTGGTAGAATTGTTCAATTTCATCATCATTTGGTTAAGTGGTTTGTGCATATATTTGAATAAAGTGGTATTGACTGGTCTTTCTTGTAGGCATAAAGATATGATCCTATCATAGACAACATTGTACCTCAAAAAGAAAATGGAAATGCTCTTTTTCATGATGAATGTGATGCCAATTCTCCTCAGTTAATTTTTCCAGGGAGAGTAAATTATATGATTATCTGATTCAAAACGCCAAATGTATCCATTTCAGAATACTAATACTTAGGATATATTATGTGTTCTGTTTTATTTTTGAGAAGTTCCAATTTTCCTGGATTTATACTATGTACATTCCATTCTCCAATTATCAGTGGATCTTTGCAACTATTTCCTCTCATTGTGATTGTATTACATCAGGAAATGAAGGTCCTAAAAACTTTATTCCATTCATGTCATTAAGGTCAGTTCTACCTTGAGGAGGCAATTCTTCCCCAATCGTATTTGGGTGCTTTCCAACCTGATGAACTCATCTTCTGGCACTGTATTAGCCAGTATTCCAGTGCTATTCATAAGGTTTTCATTGGCTAACCATTCAGAAATGGCCTGCTTCTCCTTTATTCCTAGTCTGTCTCAGTCTGGAAATGCCACTGAAAGCTGTTCACCATCAATGGCCCAGCTGGCATTTAGAATACTAACGGCATAGCTTCCAGAATCATAGCAGCACATGCCACCACATACAGTACAAGAAATAACAGAGTGGTAGTGATTTAAAACTAA
Source organism: Chrysochloris asiatica (assembly GCF_000296735.1). Classification (NCBI taxonomy): domain Eukaryota; kingdom Metazoa; phylum Chordata; class Mammalia; order Afrosoricida; family Chrysochloridae; genus Chrysochloris; species Chrysochloris asiatica. The sequence goes on from NW_006408583.1 coordinate 15,415,319, forward strand.
GCAAACACTATGGAAAGGTTTTTAGAAAATGACCGATCAGTGATACATTTTTTCTGGTCTTAATCCAACAATATGTACTTTGCTAGTATTTACAATATATTTAGCACTAGGTTAAACAGATTCAATCTGATTTTGTTAGCTTAACAAGGTGTTTTCGTGGATACAGATCAGATATTCTTCAATGAAGAGCTCAGTGCATAAAACTAAAATACATTAAGCTTAGGTTTCAATAATAGTTGATAATCTTACCTAGCTTTTTCCTGGAATTATGGCATTTTTAGGGTATTCTTTAGGCAATGTTTTATTTGGTAAAGTTCTTTGGTGTACAAAATTTAAAAAATTTTATGAAGTACTATTTATCTCTTTTCCCTTTTGTTGCCTGTCTTTGGATGTCCTTTATAAAAATCTATTTACAAAAACCTAGTTTTAACATTATATTACATCTTAACCTATCTAAGAGTATGACGGGACTTGTTTTGATTTACATTTAGGGCACTGATTCATTGCGTGCTCATTTTCATATATGGTGTGAGGTATGAGTCCAACTTCATGCTTTTGCATCTGGAGATATGGTTGTCTCAGCACCAGTTGTTGAAGAGACATTCTTTCCACACCAAATGGATTTGGTACCCATGGAGAACATCAACTGATTGTAGATACATGGATTAAGTCATGACAGGTTCTGTCTTTTTCTTTTTTTGGTTAAAATACATACAGCAAAACCTGCTCCCATTCCACATTTTCTAGACATACGATCAGTGACATGGTGACATTTTTCACATTGTGTCAACACTCTTCTTATTTCTGTTCTCGTTGTTTCAATTCTATTGACTTAATCTGCCTTCACTTCAACCTGTCCACTCTGGTTTTATTTGTTGTTGTGTTGTTAAATGCCATCGAGTTGGTTCTGACCCACAACAACCCTGAATAGGGTTTCCAAGGAGCACCTGGTGAGCTTGAACTACCAACCCTACAGTTCAGACAATTTTGCAGTCCAGCACTTTAACCCACAGCGCCACACCAGGACTCCATCCATCCTCAGTAGGGCCCATAAATCTGCATTCTTTAAGAATTTGAAGTTTTGATCCACATCTCCCCCCACCCTTTTTATAGCAGAATCCATCTATGTGTTCCTAATGAGAACACTCAGTAGTGATATTCGGGCCCCAGCTAGTTCTGGTCTCACGGTGGATTAGGCAGTGGTTCCTTCTCTGATTCTTTTCTTCTATCTCTTTGTTACAGACAAATAAAGACTCACAGTTGTATCATACGTAAGCTTTTAAGACCCCAGACACAACTCACTATACTGGTAAGTTGGAGAAATTTTTAGAACTTTATAGTATGTCAATTGTCCCATGAGACCACAGCCGTAAGCCCCCAAACCAAGAGAACTAATCCCAGGAGATGAGTTGTTGTTTCTACTCATACTTAGTATACGAATCTGTAACTACCACTAACCCTTTTGTTGGTGGTTGTTATTTTTGCAAAACCATGCACAACCTAGCGTTTGTCCTTTCATCCCTTTTACTTATTTATAGCTTATTGACATCAATTACTTGGGTCATGCTATGCAGATTCATTACATTTGGTTCCACATTTCCCATTCCTATAAGCAAAATGTCATGATACATTTTTATGTATAATTTGGTGAACCTTTTGGAATGAAAACAATCTGGTGACATGTGGTTATATGGATATCACCAGTCATTCTTTTGTCACTTAGTCTTTTCTCACTGATGGGTCTGATAAATTATTTGGAGGTGTGGTATTGTGGGTTTATGTGCTGGACTGCAAAGTCTGTTTGAACTGCAAGGTGAGTGGTTTGAACTCACTGGCTACTCCTCAGAAACCCTATACATGGTTGCTTTGAGTTGGAGTTGACTTGATAGAACCTAACATAGGACTTCTGGTGTGGTGCTGTAGGATCAGCACTGGACTGCAAACCATGAGTTCAAATAAATATACCAGCTGCTCTTCAGAAACCCCACACAACATCACTATAAGTCAGAACCAACTCGGTGGCCCTAAAACAACAACAACATAGCAACATTTATATTTATAGTTATATAGACTACTTTAAAAATACAGTAAATCTATTGCTGCAAGTCATCAACATTTATTTTTCATTATATGCAAAAGAAATTTGGAAGAAAGTGACATATTATATAAATATTTCTTTTTCATATTTTTTAGTATAGCTCCAAGTGAAATTTGAGACATTAATTAACAACGCTTCTGAAAGTCTTGCTGTTTAAAGAACACTCTGTGCTCCCTAATCACTTTCAGAAACTAAATTTCAGACAACAGAACCTGAGTTTAGCATCTTCTCTTCATTTTAAGACCTGATTGTCATCCCAGAGTATAAACCATTGTGACTAGAAATTTTTTTTTTTGTTTTAAGTATACAATTAATAGATAAATTAATTAAATTCCCAGATTTATTAGTTCCATTACGGTGACTCTGAAGACTAAAGAAAAACAACTGTGTTCAGTTTGTTTCATTCACTGCTGGCTCTATGTGTCAATAATCCTAAAATGCAAGTTTCACATTTAATGTAATTTCCTGCAAGAATTTTACAACTACCATAGGAAATACAGATGTAAGAAACTGAAAATATTCTGAGTTCAGGAATGGTTTATATAAACAGTTCAAAGTTAGCAAATGATCTTCCAGAAGTCATTAGCTCAGCTGATTGGCCAAAACTTTACCCCATAGCCATCTAGAGCTAAAAGGGAGGTTTCAAATGTAACTATTTAGCTTTAGCTGCCTCTGTAGAAAAGATTAAAAGAAAAAGCAGTTGGGCAAGGTGATCAGATATATACAACAGTATGTCTAGCTGAATTATTTGTTCTGTGTTGAACTAGTTTTCATTTCTCTTTTTCTAGACGTAAACCAGACTCTTACATTTACTTAAATATTTATTGGAACGATAATAATATTATCTATTAAGCACTTCCAAGAAACAGCAGTGTGTTCTTGACAAAACAGAGGCGACCTGAAATAAACGTTTTTATACATTATATTTATTGCCGTTGAGTCAATTCTGCCTTATGACAACCACGTGTGTTATGGAGAGGAACTGAATGTTATAGGGTTTTCTTGGCTGTAAACTTTTATGAAATTAGATGATCAGACTTTCTTCTGTGACCCCAATGGGTGGGATTGATCCACCAACCTTTTAGTTAGCAGACATGAGCAAACCTAGAGATGTGCTAAAACATTATACTGACCTTCTAATTACTAATTGTGAGAGAAAGATGAGGAGTTCTGCTCCTACAAAGATTTACAGTTTTAAAAATCCTAAATAAGGTTGCTATAAGTTAGAATGAACTCGACGGCACTTAACAACAAACAATATACCATGGATTAACAACTATTCATTTGTCTTTTAAATGAAACCATTTTTTTTTTTTGAAGTTGTACAAAGTTATTTCATCAACATTGAAAACTGTCCACAAAAAAATGAAGTTCCAGATTCACACTTCCACAAAAACGAAAGCTATTGACCATTTTGCATCAGCTTATGCTAAAATAGATGGAGACCACATGGAATACTGGAAGTAGCATCGTACTGACCTTAGGGTCGCAATGAAAACAGACGTGACCTGGGTTAGTCTGTACTCATGGATGTCTTGAGTGCACACATGTGGTCCTCTGACCCAATGAATCAGAATCAGGGAGGCTCATGTCAGAAACTGTGGGTTCTGATTCTGTATTTTGAATAAACCTTGGTTAATTATCATAACTCACTGAGGTTTGAGAACTGCTAGTGTGTCTGAAACCCATTATTTTTGTGTATTTGTTTTGTATTTAAAAACCTTGAGTCATATTTCACATCAAAATACAGAAAATAGAAAGTGTTGATGAGGATGGGGTGAAATTGGAACCCTCATCTAATTGTTGGTGGGACTGTCAAATGGTGCAGCTTCTGTGAAAAACAGCTTGGCATTTCCTCAGAAAGTTAAATATACAATTATCATATGACCCAGCAGTTTCACTCCTACTCAAAGATTTAAAAGCAAAGACTCAGACAGATACTTGTACAAACAGATACCAACATTTATTGTAGCATCATTAACAATAACCACAAAGTGGAAACAACCCAAGTGCTCATCAACAGATGACGGTATAAACAAAAATGTGGTATACACATAAGCTCACATGTTATTCCGCCTTAAAGAGAAATGAAATTCTGATATTTGCTACAGCTGGGATATAACTTCAGTCAATCACAATAGGACAAATGTATTATGATCCTTCTGATAGGGTGTTTTAGTTATGTAGTGCTGTTATAACAGAAATGCCACAAGTAGATGAGTTTAACAAACATGAAAATCTATTTTATCACAGTTTAGGAAACTAGAAGTTTTAATTCAGGGTACCAGCTCTAAGAGAACACTGTCTCTCTCTGTGGGCTCTGAGGGAAGGTCCTTAACTCCTTTCTATCTGGTGTTTCGTAGAAATGTTTATGTGTCTTGGTATCAGTTTTCACCTAAGTCTAGGAGATTCTCAGCACAGAGACCCCAGGTCAAAAGCAAGAGCACTATCCCCAACTTTTCTTTTCTGATGGTACTGAAGCCTGAAGCCCCTCTACTTTCTTTTTCTCTCTCCTTTTTTCTCTGGTAACATAAAAAGCGATACCGGCCATACCCTAGGGAAACTCCTCTTGCATCAGATCAAGACTATGGACGATAGAAGGGAGCTGCATCCCAGCCTAATCCTCTTACAATTGATCTGATTGGCTGAATACATCAGATAAGTCATGGAATATGGTTACACAATTACATGAACTGCAATATTACATCATTATAGAACTGCCAAACCACTGAGAACTATCGTCCAGCCAAGTTGACACATAATTTGGAGGAACACAACTCATCAAAGACCTAAGCAATATCCAGAAAATGTATAGAAGGCAATTGTTTATTGAGTGATTACCAGGGTCTGTGGATGGGAGTAATGGGCATTATTGTTTAAGGGGTACAGAGTTTCTCTTTGAGTGATGAAAAACTTGGAAATAGATTGCAGTGATGATTACATTAAATGGTGCAGTACTGTCACATCAGCACTGGATTGCAAACCACAAGATCAGCAGTTCAAACCCACCAGCTCCTCCTTGGAAACTCTATACAGGGCTGCGATGAGTTCAAACCGACTCAACGACACTTAACAACAACATAATTAATGTTGGGAGCACAGTGGGTCTGATGTGTAGGATAATTAATGGGCAGCAAATCAAAAAGTTGGTGGTTCAAGTCCACCAGTTGCTCCTTGGGAGAAAGATGAGACTTTCTGCTCCTGCAAAGATTTATAGCCTCAGAAACCTTATACAAGGTCTCTAATGATTTGGAATCAGTTAGAGGGTACTTAACAATAGTAACAACATAACTAAAGTTATGGAGGTATGCATTTAAAAATGGTTAACATGTCAAATTCTGTGTTATATATTTCACCACCATAATATTAAGAAAAAAACAAACAAAACAGAAAAATTGAGTCATTCACACCGAGGCTAGTCTAGATTAGATCACTTTCTGAAGCATGATTTATGAAGACAAGTTGCCACACTATGTATCACACGGTGTCTAAGAAAAAATCTATTCTCCTTGTTTTACAAACAGGTTGGCTCACATGTCCTCTGGCAGCCCTTTTTAACATAATACAATCTCTTAAAAAAAAAAAAATCTGACCTTTGAGAGCTTGGTAGATTATAAACATCTCAGTCCATTAAAAAAAAAATTTTTTTTTTTGATGAACAAATTTTTTGGAGATTGCCAGAGGAGTCATTTCTAGCAGTCTCCATAGATTTTCCAATGAGAAACACAAAGAGACAGGAAACTGGACTGCATCAGTGATAAAGGAGTATGGAATCTCTGACCCCTCACATCTATTCCTTAACATGAGAGCGAAAAAATGCAAAGTTGATTGCTACAACTATGTGTGATTTATAGGTGGATTTAGCCTATGTCAAAATAATTGCAATAAATTACTAAGTGAATAATCTAAAACCATCAAAAATGTCTGCATTTCCTGATTGGTACATGATCTCTCATTAGTGAAGAATGAAATAATGCAGGCTTTAAAAATTCTTCCTCCTACATCAGGCAAACAGCCTTGTACATAATGTTAACAACTTGAAGAAATGCCAAAACTGGGTAATGCTTGGAATTTAGTACTCATAAATACGGATAGATGTGATGCGATCCCAACACCAGCTTAGTTTGACCCTTATCATACACAGGTTAGCTTGCTACACAAAGATTATCCACTGCAACAGCTGAGAAGATTTGAAAGAGAGTGTTGGTAAGTGTTTAATGCTCAATTCAACTGTAAAACAATGATGTGTTTGATTAAACAGTAGTAGAAGATTGGATTGATGTATATAGAGTCAATAAAATACATTTCAAGAAATAGAAATTATACCCTGCTGGCAAAGAATTCAACCCTTTTACAGATTTAATTCTTTATCCCCTTCCAATGGCACTTAAGAACAACAACAACAAATTATTCTTTTACTTATTCCCAGATGCACTTGGGAAATCATCTGATTGCTGGGAAACTGAATTTAAGTCATCTAAATACAGAGGTGGCGTTGTGGGTTAATGTGCTGGACTGCAAAGTCAGTTTGAACCGCAAGGTTGGCAATTCAAGCTCACCAGATGCTCCTAGGAAACCTTATACAAAGTCACTATGGGTCGGAACCTACTCGATGGCACTTAACAACAACAACAAACTACAGGATAAGCACCGGGCTGCAAGGTCAGTTTGAAACACAAGGTTGGTGGTTCAAACTTACCAGACACTCCTTGGAAACCGTATACAGGGTTGCTGTGAGTCGGAACCAACTTGACAACACTTACCAACAACAAGAGCAAACTATATAGTGAAGTCCTGTTGCGATGTAAAATAACCACTGGACTGGTAACCAAAATGGAGATTCAAACCCACCAGCTGCTCCTTGGAAATACTATATAGGGTCCCTGTGAGCCAAAACCTACTTGACAGCACTTAACAACAAGCACAATATTTGACCTTATGATAAACATACTGGCTATGTTGTTATTATTTAGTGCTGTCGAGTAGGTTCCAACCCACAGAAACCCTATATAGGGTTTCCGAGGAGCGGCTGGCTATAGACATGACATCTATATAGATAAATCTTTTCTTACAAAGTCTCAGGCCCAGAATAGACAGTCTGAGTCAAGTATAAGAGTCTTGTGCTATAAGCCACGTGTTGTGGAGGTTTTGAAGTCTGGAAAACCTATTAAAATCTTAGATCTGATCTTCTCTATTTGAATGAACACGAAATAATAATTTAGACAAGATACATCCCATTCTCTTATTAAAGAAGAAAATCAAAGCTTAAGATTCTACCTCCCACAGATGTTATAAAAAATAACTTGAAGTAATGTATTAAAAAGCAAGTAGTTGGGTGCATGCTTTTGATACATGAGAAGTTTGGGGTGGTGGGGGTGGTGTG
>NW_006408583.1:15422899-15469256 GCF_000296735.1 Chrysochloris asiatica
GTTTCCGAGGGTGTAAATCCTTACGGGAGTAGAAAGCCTCATCTTTCTCCCGCGGAGCGGCTGGTAGTTTCGAACCGCTGACCTTAAGGTTCGTAACCACTACGCTACCAGAGCATGACTACTTTAAAAATACAGTAAATCTATTGCTGCAAGTCATCAACATTTATTTTTCATTATATGCAAAAGAAATTTGGAAGAAAGTGACATATTATATAAATATTTCTTTTTCATATTTTTTAGTATAGCTCCAAGTGAAATTTGAGACATTAATTAACAACGCTTCTGAAAGTCTTGCTGTTTAAAGAACACTCTGTGCTCCCTAATCACTTTCAGAAACTAAATTTCAGACAACAGAACCTGAGTTTAGCATCTTCTCTTCATTTTAAGACCTGATTGTCATCCCAGAGTATAAACCATTGTGACTAGAAATTTTTTTTTTTGTTTTAAGTATACAATTAATAGATAAATTAATTAAATTCCCAGATTTATTAGTTCCATTACGGTGACTCTGAAGACTAAAGAAAAACAACTGTGTTCAGTTTGTTTCATTCACTGCTGGCTCTATGTGTCAATAATCCTAAAATGCAAGTTTCACATTTAATGTAATTTCCTGCAAGAATTTTACAACTACCATAGGAAATACAGATGTAAGAAACTGAAAATATTCTGAGTTCAGGAATGGTTTATATAAACAGTTCAAAGTTAGCAAATGATCTTCCAGAAGTCATTAGCTCAGCTGATTGGCCAAAACTTTACCCCATAGCCATCTAGAGCTAAAAGGGAGGTTTCAAATGTAACTATTTAGCTTTAGCTGCCTCTGTAGAAAAGATTAAAAGAAAAAGCAGTTGGGCAAGGTGATCAGATATATACAACAGTATGTCTAGCTGAATTATTTGTTCTGTGTTGAACTAGTTTTCATTTCTCTTTTTCTAGACGTAAACCAGACTCTTACATTTACTTAAATATTTATTGGAACGATAATAATATTATCTATTAAGCACTTCCAAGAAACAGCAGTGTGTTCTTGACAAAACAGAGGCGACCTGAAATAAACGTTTTTATACATTATATTTATTGCCGTTGAGTCAATTCTGCCTTATGACAACCACGTGTGTTATGGAGAGGAACTGAATGTTATAGGGTTTTCTTGGCTGTAAACTTTTATGAAATTAGATGATCAGACTTTCTTCTGTGACCCCAATGGGTGGGATTGATCCACCAACCTTTTAGTTAGCAGACATGAGCAAACCTAGAGATGTGCTAAAACATTATACTGACCTTCTAATTACTAATTGTGAGAGAAAGATGAGGAGTTCTGCTCCTACAAAGATTTACAGTTTTAAAAATCCTAAATAAGGTTGCTATAAGTTAGAATGAACTCGACGGCACTTAACAACAAACAATATACCATGGATTAACAACTATTCATTTGTCTTTTAAATGAAACCATTTTTTTTTTTTGAAGTTGTACAAAGTTATTTCATCAACATTGAAAACTGTCCACAAAAAAATGAAGTTCCAGATTCACACTTCCACAAAAACGAAAGCTATTGACCATTTTGCATCAGCTTATGCTAAAATAGATGGAGACCACATGGAATACTGGAAGTAGCATCGTACTGACCTTAGGGTCGCAATGAAAACAGACGTGACCTGGGTTAGTCTGTACTCATGGATGTCTTGAGTGCACACATGTGGTCCTCTGACCCAATGAATCAGAATCAGGGAGGCTCATGTCAGAAACTGTGGGTTCTGATTCTGTATTTTGAATAAACCTTGGTTAATTATCATAACTCACTGAGGTTTGAGAACTGCTAGTGTGTCTGAAACCCATTATTTTTGTGTATTTGTTTTGTATTTAAAAACCTTGAGTCATATTTCACATCAAAATACAGAAAATAGAAAGTGTTGATGAGGATGGGGTGAAATTGGAACCCTCATCTAATTGTTGGTGGGACTGTCAAATGGTGCAGCTTCTGTGAAAAACAGCTTGGCATTTCCTCAGAAAGTTAAATATACAATTATCATATGACCCAGCAGTTTCACTCCTACTCAAAGATTTAAAAGCAAAGACTCAGACAGATACTTGTACAAACAGATACCAACATTTATTGTAGCATCATTAACAATAACCACAAAGTGGAAACAACCCAAGTGCTCATCAACAGATGACGGTATAAACAAAAATGTGGTATACACATAAGCTCACATGTTATTCCGCCTTAAAGAGAAATGAAATTCTGATATTTGCTACAGCTGGGATATAACTTCAGTCAATCACAATAGGACAAATGTATTATGATCCTTCTGATAGGGTGTTTTAGTTATGTAGTGCTGTTATAACAGAAATGCCACAAGTAGATGAGTTTAACAAACATGAAAATCTATTTTATCACAGTTTAGGAAACTAGAAGTTTTAATTCAGGGTACCAGCTCTAAGAGAACACTGTCTCTCTCTGTGGGCTCTGAGGGAAGGTCCTTAACTCCTTTCTATCTGGTGTTTCGTAGAAATGTTTATGTGTCTTGGTATCAGTTTTCACCTAAGTCTAGGAGATTCTCAGCACAGAGACCCCAGGTCAAAAGCAAGAGCACTATCCCCAACTTTTCTTTTCTGATGGTACTGAAGCCTGAAGCCCCTCTACTTTCTTTTTCTCTCTCCTTTTTTCTCTGGTAACATAAAAAGCGATACCGGCCATACCCTAGGGAAACTCCTCTTGCATCAGATCAAGACTATGGACGATAGAAGGGAGCTGCATCCCAGCCTAATCCTCTTACAATTGATCTGATTGGCTGAATACATCAGATAAGTCATGGAATATGGTTACACAATTACATGAACTGCAATATTACATCATTATAGAACTGCCAAACCACTGAGAACTATCGTCCAGCCAAGTTGACACATAATTTGGAGGAACACAACTCATCAAAGACCTAAGCAATATCCAGAAAATGTATAGAAGGCAATTGTTTATTGAGTGATTACCAGGGTCTGTGGATGGGAGTAATGGGCATTATTGTTTAAGGGGTACAGAGTTTCTCTTTGAGTGATGAAAAACTTGGAAATAGATTGCAGTGATGATTACATTAAATGGTGCAGTACTGTCACATCAGCACTGGATTGCAAACCACAAGATCAGCAGTTCAAACCCACCAGCTCCTCCTTGGAAACTCTATACAGGGCTGCGATGAGTTCAAACCGACTCAACGACACTTAACAACAACATAATTAATGTTGGGAGCACAGTGGGTCTGATGTGTAGGATAATTAATGGGCAGCAAATCAAAAAGTTGGTGGTTCAAGTCCACCAGTTGCTCCTTGGGAGAAAGATGAGACTTTCTGCTCCTGCAAAGATTTATAGCCTCAGAAACCTTATACAAGGTCTCTAATGATTTGGAATCAGTTAGAGGGTACTTAACAATAGTAACAACATAACTAAAGTTATGGAGGTATGCATTTAAAAATGGTTAACATGTCAAATTCTGTGTTATATATTTCACCACCATAATATTAAGAAAAAAACAAACAAAACAGAAAAATTGAGTCATTCACACCGAGGCTAGTCTAGATTAGATCACTTTCTGAAGCATGATTTATGAAGACAAGTTGCCACACTATGTATCACACGGTGTCTAAGAAAAAATCTATTCTCCTTGTTTTACAAACAGGTTGGCTCACATGTCCTCTGGCAGCCCTTTTTAACATAATACAATCTCTTAAAAAAAAAAAAATCTGACCTTTGAGAGCTTGGTAGATTATAAACATCTCAGTCCATTAAAAAAAAAATTTTTTTTTTTGATGAACAAATTTTTTGGAGATTGCCAGAGGAGTCATTTCTAGCAGTCTCCATAGATTTTCCAATGAGAAACACAAAGAGACAGGAAACTGGACTGCATCAGTGATAAAGGAGTATGGAATCTCTGACCCCTCACATCTATTCCTTAACATGAGAGCGAAAAAATGCAAAGTTGATTGCTACAACTATGTGTGATTTATAGGTGGATTTAGCCTATGTCAAAATAATTGCAATAAATTACTAAGTGAATAATCTAAAACCATCAAAAATGTCTGCATTTCCTGATTGGTACATGATCTCTCATTAGTGAAGAATGAAATAATGCAGGCTTTAAAAATTCTTCCTCCTACATCAGGCAAACAGCCTTGTACATAATGTTAACAACTTGAAGAAATGCCAAAACTGGGTAATGCTTGGAATTTAGTACTCATAAATACGGATAGATGTGATGCGATCCCAACACCAGCTTAGTTTGACCCATATCATACATAAGTTAGCTTGCTACACAAAGATTATCCACTGCAACAGCTGAGAAGATTTGAAAGAGAGTGTTGGTAAGTGTTTAATGCTCAATTCAACTGTAAAACAATGATGTGTTTGATTAAACAGTAGTAGAAGATTGGATTGATGTATATAGAGTCAATAAAATACATTTCAAGAAATAGAAATTATACCCTGCTGGCAAAGAATTCAACCCTTTTACAGATTTAATTCTTTATCCCCTTCCAATGGCACTTAAGAACAACAACAACAAATTATTCTTTTACTTATTCCCAGATGCACTTGGGAAATCATCTGATTGCTGGGAAACTGAATTTAAGTCATCTAAATACAGAGGTGGCGTTGTGGGTTAATGTGCTGGACTGCAAAGTCAGTTTGAACCGCAAGGTTGGCAATTCAAGCTCACCAGATGCTCCTAGGAAACCTTATACAAAGTCACTATGGGTCGGAACCTACTCGATGGCACTTAACAACAACAACAAACTACAGGATAAGCACCGGGCTGCAAGGTCAGTTTGAAACACAAGGTTGGTGGTTCAAACTTACCAGACACTCCTTGGAAACCGTATACAGGGTTGCTGTGAGTCGGAACCAACTTGACAACACTTACCAACAACAAGAGCAAACTATATAGTGAAGTCCTGTTGCGATGTAAAATAACCACTGGACTGGTAACCAAAATGGAGATTCAAACCCACCAGCTGCTCCTTGGAAATACTATATAGGGTCCCTGTGAGCCAAAACCTACTTGACAGCACTTAACAACAAGCACAATATTTGACCTTATGATAAACATACTGGCTATGTTGTTATTATTTAGTGCTGTCGAGTAGGTTCCAACCCACAGAAACCCTATATAGGGTTTCCGAGGAGCGGCTGGCTATAGACATGACATCTATATAGATAAATCTTTTCTTACAAAGTCTCAGGCCCAGAATAGACAGTCTGAGTCAAGTATAAGAGTCTTGTGCTATAAGCCACGTGTTGTGGAGGTTTTGAAGTCTGGAAAACCTATTAAAATCTTAGATCTGATCTTCTCTATTTGAATGAACACGAAATAATAATTTAGACAAGATACATCCCATTCTCTTATTAAAGAAGAAAATCAAAGCTTAAGATTCTACCTCCCACAGATGTTATAAAAAATAACTTGAAGTAATGTATTACAAAGCAAGTAGTTGGGTGCATGCTTTTGATACATGAGAAGTTTGGGGTGGTGGGGGTGGTGTGCGGTAGAGTCGATTCTGACTCATAGCCACCCTGTATAGGGTCTCCGAGGCTGTAAATCTTTATGGGAGCAGCAAGCTGCTGACAATGAGGTTAGCAGCCTGACTTGTTAACACTTTGCTACCAGAGCTCCTGATATAAAGAAGCATAACTGATCTGAATTCCTAACAAGAAAAAGTCCTAACGTAGTTGTAAGTTGTTACGAGTGTTTTCACATGTTGAAATGTCATTCAAATTTGAAGCCAATGACAGTCCTGATGTCTTTTTCTACATTGTAATTAGTGACATGCTCATTTTACCTTTAACAGTGACAAAATAAATAAACAAAAAGATTGCTAAGCAATTTAAGTTACATTGCTAAGCAATTTAAGAATAAGTTGGGCTCTACATTATTTAGTAATTTAGAACAATAACCTTTAATAACACTGTGAAAACATCAATTTGTGTGAAAAAAAAAAAAAACAGAGACTTTATATTACATGGTCAGAAAAGAAGCTAAAAATCACTCTCTAGAGCATATTCCAATCTTGAGTCTAGAGGAGGAGCCCCTGCAATTCTTAACCTACTAATGAAAAAGTCTCTTGACTTGAGCTTAAGTGGTTGAAAATTGTATGAGTCACTAACTTTTCCAATTAATTAAAGGGTTAATAGGAAGCGAGAATCCCCTGAGTTCCAGCATTAAGCATCATGGAACATTAAATGTATAGAAAGAGTAATTTCTGCCCACAGAAGGGTACTTAGGGGAGAAGAGAATTCCACAGAAGGACAAAGGAAAATTCAACAGTCATAAGGACCATCATCAAATCAGTTGTATGCTTCCTTTTCCTGCTATCATCAACCCAGCGAAGTATGATTTGTTTGAACGGTTCCTACGGCCTGACAGTAAACATTGCCTACATGTAGTCACACAAAGAAGTGAAATCTGTGTGCTGGAGATTTTCAAGTAGATGTAATTGAACAGGGATATGGGATAGGAGATTCTTATGGAAGAGTGCATCAGAAGACCGTTAAGCTCAAGAGAATGGAAAAGAAGACAAGTATTAAATCCTCTTCATTGACTGTAGATATTACATATAAATCTTACCCTTTGACCTTAAGAATTTTTCTACAAACATGAGTAAAAAAGACAGAGATTTACCAAAGATGGAAATAGCATAGATTTGCTACTAAGTGATGCTATTCAAAATGGTGGAAGATCAGACAGTGAATAAAGGTCTTGCAGACCTCACAATCTTGAGTAGGAAATTGGAGTTGATGCTAAGTGCCTTCGAGTCACTTCTGACTCATAGCAACCCTGTATAGGGTTTCTGAGGAGCGGATGGTGGGTTTGAACTGCCACACAAAAAACATGGACTGGGTGATAAGAGTTGTGGAGGATGAAGAGTTTCAAGAATGCTACATATAAGAAGCTTCTGAGATAAGGTGCCATTGATTGCAGACTGAAAAAAACGTATGAATATTTGGGAGAACATTCCAGGAAGATTCTAAAGTGAGGACATGCCTATATTTTGAGATTTTTCGAGGCATACCAAGGATGCAGCAAATCAGGCTGCACATTGAGAAGGGAAGAATGTTACAATGTGAAGTCAGACAAGCAAAGGGTGACAGATGGCACAAGGTTCTGTCATCTGTGGTAGCATTTGACTTCTGCCCTGTGGAAGATGGTAATCCAATACAGGGTTTCAACAGTGGATGTAGTTCCAAGATGGAGCTCATGTATGATTTACATGACAGAGTAGATGTGAATTATCAAAGATAAAGAGCAATTAACAATGACTTCAAGAATTAGGACTGTGTTTTGAAGAGTGGAGGCACCATTTACTGAACTGGAAAAAAAAAATTGCAAAATCAGAGCAAGATTTTGTTTTCAGATTTGTTAAGAATTAGATGCTTATTAGACATCAAATGGGCATGCTATGGGTGCAGGTGGCTATGGAAGACTAGAGTTTGGGGGAAAGACCTTCACTAGAGACAAACTTTTAAGAGTCACAAGAACACAAATGGCTTTTCAAGCTGTGAAAGTGGATGAAACCTCCAAGTTTGCTTTAGAAGGGAAGTGTCAAAATTGAGCCCATGGCCACTTCGGTTGAGACATCAGAAATGTGAGAAGAGAGCAGCAACAGAGTCTGAAAATAGGCAGGCTCCAAGAGAGTCGTATCCCAGAAGTCAAGTGAAGACAGTGTTTCAAGAAGGGAGAAGATAGCAAATGTAGTCACTAAATTGTCAAGACAAAGACCATGAAATAACTGCTTAACAGCATGGAGGTGGTTGTGTTTTGATGGAACTGGAGATACAAAGGATATGAGATTATTTATGCAGCTCCAAATTCTTTTATAATCCTTTCAAAACGTAGAAATCTTTGTTGCCTTTCTAAATGCTGACACATACTTAAAATTTTGTTTTCCATTTGGGGACTGTTCGTATAATTATTGGGGTTCCTTGGAAGTTTATTTAAGACATCTAGTTTCTTTATTTGCAAAACTTTACAGATGCACTGGCTTTAACTTGTCTAATTCCTTACCTCCAATTATTTCCTTCCCATTAGAAAATAGATGAGTTCATAAAGTTGGAGAGATTAATGTAACAGGAAAATTCCATTTTCTCTGGGAAATACAACTCAGTTCAGACAGAATTGTTTGAAAGACATTTTTACTTTAACTATTTATCCCATTTCCTCTTGGGGCTGACAGAGATCAAATATCAAAATGCTCCAGGTCAGAAATTAGTTATGGGTGTTTTTTTTTTTTTTTTTGACCAAAAGCAAAGTGCTTATATTAATTCATTCTCTTGAAACCAATAATGTGGTAGTAATTAGTGCTGTTTAACTGTGTACTCCCCTCTTCTTAAAACAGTTCTGGTTTATATGACTCTGTATATCTAAGTCATAGATCCTATATTTGCTATCCTTTGGAGAAAAAAAAAAAAAGAGAGAATAAATGTGAACCATATAAAGAATTGAAACTCATATAGTCAATATAAATCTCTTCAAGTACCCTGTAAATGTTCATGGTTGTATTGTTAACAACAAACTTCAGTATTGACTCATGGCGACCAAGGAGAAGTTTTCCAAGGAGAAGCTGGTGAGCTTGAACCTCCGACCTTGTTGTTCAAACCAACCTTGTGGTCTAGTGCTTTAGCCTACAGCGTCACAACAGGTTATAAATGAAAATGACCCTACATTTCTTCCATATTCTTAAGCTAATTTATTTCCTTTCAACCCATAATCTAGAGTAGAAATTTATAGAGGGCATGAAATTAGCAAACAGTAGGGGTAGTTCATTGGAAAAAGAAGGTATCAAAGAAATTTACCAGATTTAACTCACAATTTGAATTGTGAGACCTGAGAGAAGAATTCATCTTTCTTGTATATGGTTTATACAGGTAAATTTTGGTTTTGAATGAGTCAGAATTTGCTTTTGATGCCTTCAGTATGTCTTCTCATTGACCTTTGTGTTGTGAATGTTCTTGCAATGTGGTAGACATTTGCTTAAATATTTCGTTATCCTTTTTGAAATTCATCAGTCATTGTTAGAAGGATGTATTCTATATTATATTCTATATTATGTCACAAGGCATGCTTTTGACTTTTTATCTAGTAAACAATTTGTGCTAAAATTTGGATGTCTTAATTCCAGATTCAACTCAAACAAAATAAGCAATCAACTAATCTTTACTAAGTTGAACATAAACGAAAACAGAGAAGTGAAAATATATTAGGAACAGTATGTATCCAAGAACCTATTTAAGCTATAGACATCAGACTAACTGGACTGTTTCTGACCCTGAATTGTACCCTACTCACTTTGTTAATAGACCCCATGTTCATTAAGTATCATCAATGAGTTTTGTGTGGGCAATGCAACAGGTGTATGCGTTTTTCCTTCATTTTGTTGTTTAATTTGCAGCAAACAGAAAATAAGCTGGGTTTTCTTTTGATCCAAGTATTGATGTTTTAAAGGTTGTACACAGTATTTGTTAAAAAGAACTTATAAGAGTCCCCAGTGAATAGTTTTCATCTTGTCTAGATGGGTCTGGTAGAAAGACATGGACATAAGATTCTTATGATTCAACAGTGAGTAATTGTTATCATGACTAATTGCGACTCTCACAATTGTAAAGGTAGAAGTTTTGTGACAAAAATGGGGGAGTAATCTTACAGTCCAGTAACAGAGGACCCTAGGACCATCAAGGGAGAAGAGCACAAACAGAATGTGGGACCTTATCCAGAGAAGCAGCAACACCAGAGACGGAGACAGAGATGGGGACATGGAGAGAGGGAGCAGCTGAGGACTCTAGATTCATGGGAAGAAAGGGACTAATAGCTGGTGGCCAGGAGGCAGGCTTGCAGAATGTGCCCTTTGATGGTTTAAATTATTATATATGCCTGAGTGTTTTTTGTTTTTGTTTAAAAAAAAAAAAACAAGCTAAAATGAATAGAGAGAAATACTGTTAACTGATAGTACATGGAGGGGATTATAATCATTGTAATGAAACAAAGTATATGATTTGTTAAGTGTAAAACTGATGATCTGCCCTGTAAACTTTCACTCAATTCACAATAAAAACTTTTTAAAAAAGCAAACAAAAACTGACTAGACATGTGGTCTCAAGAAAGGGCTCAATAAATTCAATATTGAAAGACACAAGTCCCATAGATAGAAGAGAAAAAGCTTGGTTATATTTGGAGTGATTTTGGTTATGACCTGAAAATTATGTTTTTACCCCTGTTTTATTACTCAACTTTGGTGGGTACCAAATAAACTATTGAGTGTTATTACAGATCAAAATTCAAATCTTAATGTTAACATTCACTGGGAGATTTGAGTCAATTAACTACCTTCTATGAGTTTCTGTTTCCTCAACCATCAAATGGCAACATCCTAAGAATATTATATAGAAGACAAATCAAACAATGCAGGGAAAATCATGATACAAAATATGTTAGTTGTTATCAAGTCAGTTCCAACCTATGTTAAACCCAAGTGTATAAGAATAGAACTGTGCTCCACAGGGTTTGTAACAGCTGATTTTTCATAAGTAGATTACTGAGCCTTTCTTCAGAAGCATCGCGGGTTCGAACCTCCAAATTTGTGGTTACCATTTGACTTTGTTAACTCTGCCACCCAGGGACTTGAACGTAAAATATAGGCCCTGGTAAATTTTAGTTGGCAATGAAATAATGTATGCTATGGAAACAGATACTAAATTTGACAAATGTAAAAAAAAGCATGTAATAGCACAAAATATTTTGAAACCATTTTTTGAGTTTGAATATTTATCAGTTATAATAGAAAAAGTTTTATTCATATTCTAAATGCTTAGCATAAAAACATATATGACTGTAAAGAACAGTTTGGAATTTGATTCCATCATTAGGAACCATCAAGGGAAATGAAATTTAGAGGATTAATAGTATGATAAAAATATAGCTAATTCATGATATGAATGATAATATTTTAGGTACCATTTTAATAAAGAGATTATTTATCCACCCAGTATGAAAAATATCATATTGAACTTTATAGGTGAATAATGATTCTATTTCCTTACTATTTAGGATTTCTATGTATCTATCCATCCATATGTATGTGCTTGTATATCCTATCAGAAAAATGTATATGAATAATTATTAACAATATCTCAAAGTATAGCAAAACTTAGAATACAGTCACTTTTAGCTACCTTTGAACCTCACCTTCATTATACTGTGACATGGGAGAAACATGTGTTTTGCCCAACAATTTAATCTGTGGTTTGAGTTGAAATCACTGCTGATAAATTGCTAATCTATAATACAATCTCAGGGTTGAGTTGAACAGATTAAATATACTTGAGATCTCTAAGTGACTTCTGCATAGGTTTGTGGGCCTAAAAATGCTGTTGATTATACACTGCGATGTACAATTAATGACTAATTGTATTCCAAGCATTTTGTTCAAACAAATATACACACGGCAATAAATCCCAATGTCTTCTGAGGATGATAATTTGAATAATTTAAGCCATTGCAAACCCTATAGGACACAATTTAGCTCAACAGCAATTGGTTTGGTTTACATGAAGATGTAAGACAACCTTAGTACAATCATGAGAAAAAGCATGGTCCAAGAGCAAGCTTGCTTTATAAATGACAAGATGGTGTGGTGTCTTAAAAACAAAACAAAAAAACTGGCTACAAAATTAAGTGTTATCAGACTTTGGTTTATTGTAAAATTTATCAAACTTTTTCATGTAATCCCTGACCCCTTGCTCTGAAAGCAAAAGCAAAATCATAATTATTGCTTATTCATTTCCCCCTACTTAACTTGTGCCATTGTAAAAGAAGGGAGAGAAATCATTGTAATAAATAAAAACACAGAAGCAAGAGAAAAAAATAAATCAGTCCAGAAGAGACACAGCAGGAGTAACAGAAATACTATTAAGCCATTTCAAAATAAGCCTCTCTTAAAAAAAAAAAAAAAAAAAAATCACACCAAAAATAATAGCAGCAGGAAAGAAGGATAAAAACAAATAAATTGCACACCAGTCCCATACAAAAAACTAGGTCATTAGCCAAAGCAGTAGTACTCGGAATCCAACTTGGGATGCTTGTGTAGTGCCTGGGAGTCTTCGATTATGGAACTGTCACTGAACTGGTCCAAGTCTGAAGGGGTCTGATGTCCTGGGACATCATCTGCCAAGGTGTCCAGATAGCTCCCCACGGAGATGCCATCCAGCCCATCACTGCCGTCATGTAGGCTGTTGTAGCTGCCACGTAAGGAGGTGCTCTGGCTCTCCAGTAAACTGCACAGGCTGCCACTGAGACTGCTGCCTCGACTGGTAATGGTGGCCTTCTCTTCAATCATCCACTTGATGGACTCAATGCTCTCATTAATAATCAGCAACTGGCGCATGAGCCTGACGTCGGTGGCTCTGAGATTTGCCTGTGAAGAAGAGGGAGACAGGCAAACCGCTCTAGTTATTATGTGTTACAGAAAGACGCATTTCATTTGGATCTTATATCCTGTAGTTTTTAAATCACAGGATAAAATACAAGCTCATTTCATACTAGGATCTTTTTTAAAACCACAGAGCAGTGGCAAGTTGTTGTTGTTGTTATGTGACATGGCGCTGACTCCTAGTTACCTTATATAGGGTTTTTCAAGGGCCGGCTGGTGGGTTTGAATTGCTGACCTTGTGGTAAGCAGTCAAGTGCTTATCTTATAGCATCACACCAGGATTCCTATATTATAGAGGCAGCGGTGGTGGTTGGTTTCAACTCACAGCGATGCATAATAGGGTTTCTAATTGTGAGGTTGGTCCAGGATCGGGCAGTGTTTCATTCTGTTGTGCATAGGGAAGCTATGAGTTGGCACTGATTTGATGGCACCTAACAACAACAACAATAGGTTATAAATCTTTACAGGAACAGAAACCTTCATCTTTTTCCTACCCAGAGACTGGTAGAGTCAAACTATTAACCTTGTTGTTAATTACAAGCCCAGCTTGTAATTTGCTAAGTTAGCAGGACTCATACATTATAGTTGTTGAGTGCCTTCTAGTTGATTCCAACTCATAGCGTCCCTCTATAGAGTTTTTGAGGAGAGTCTGGTGAGTTTGAATCACCTACCTTGCAGTTCAAATTGATCTTATAATCAAGTGTTTATTCTATGGTGCCACACCAAAACTCGACATTATAGCAGTAGCTACTATTTCTAAGTGATAATATATATATATATGACAAGCATCATTACAAAATCTCAACCTTTGTTAATAATTCTAGCAATATTATATGATTAATGGTATAAATCATAAATAAAGAACTCACTCCGCCATTTGTCTTACAGTTTGTTGTACTATGGTGTCTTGCATGTTGTTGTGATGCCGGATGCTAATCCACTAAATCTACTAAAATACCCTGTTGGTATTTTAAATAACAGCACGGTCATCCATCAAACACAGGTTTCAGCTGAGCTTCCAAAGTAAGTCAGAATAGGAATAAGGACAGGCAAACTACTTCTGAAAGTTTAGCTACTGAGAGCCTTAGAAATAGCAGCAGAATGTTGTCAGATATAATATCAGAATAAATGAAAACTTTATGAATAGCATACAAATATTGTCATATGGAGTGCCGGAAGATGATCCCTTCAGGTAGGAAGGCACTCAAACCATGACTGAGGAAGAACTGCCTGCTCAAAGTAGAGTTGATTGCAATGACACAATTGGAGTAAACTTTTCGGGACTTCATTTAATGATGGAGCCCAACTCAAAATCAGGAGGAATAGTTGCAAATGCTCATTAATAATTAGAACATGGAATGTACAAAGTATGAGTGTAGGGAAACTGGCAACTGTCAAAAATCAATGGACTATATGAAGATAGATATCCTAGGCATTGTTGTTGTTTACCGCTGTCAAGTCAGTTCTGACTCATAGCAGCAACCTTTCATAGGAGCAGTTGGTGGGTTTGAACTGCTGTCTTTGTATTAGTGACTGAACTGGACAGGTATTGGCCATTTTGAATCTGGCAATCATATGGTTTACTATGCCACAGCAACAAACTCAAGAAAAATAGTATAGCATTGATCATCAAAAAGAGTATTTCAAGATCTATTTTGAAATATAGTTGACAGAATCATTATCCATACAGCTATAAGTTTAGACCAGTTAAAACCACTTATTCAAATTTACACACCAACCAGTAAAGTCAGTGATAATGAAAGTGAAGAATGATACCAACTTCTTTAGTCTAAAATTGATCAAACATGCAACCGAGATGTATAGATAATTGCTGGTGATTGAAATGTGAAGGCTGGAGACAAAGAAGAAGCATCAGTGATGGGAAAATATGGCCAGGGTGATAGAAACAATGCTCAGAACTTTGCAAGACCAATGACTTCTTCATTGCAAATACTTTTTTTAAACAACATGAAAGATGACTATACACATGGACTTCACCAGATGAAATACAGAGAAATCATTATAGTAGTGATAATTATGTGCCTAGTGTGGTGCTATACAGTAAGCACTGGTTGGAAGCTCAAACCCAACGGCTGCACCTTGAAAATCCCATACGGGGTTGTTATGAGTCGGTACCAACTTGATGTCACTTAACAACAACAATATATGTTCTAGGCATCATTACTAAAGATCAAACTTTGTTAACAATTCTAATAACAGCTATATAACAGGTATTGTTAATTTCATTTCTGTTTTACAGATGACAAACTGAAATCTGCAGAAGAGTTAAAATAATATGGAAAAGACTTGCACTCCTTTTTACAATGTTGACATAAATCACAGTGAATAATGCTTTTATTTTTAGGAGAAAGAACAAAGTTGCTCTACAATTCCCTTTGCCATTTTACCTATCTGAGTTCAAAAGTGTGCTGATACATGTAGCTGGTACAATTTATAAGATAGTGTGTACACATGTTTCTGTCGATCTGATTGCTTGCTTTAGCTTTGCTGGGGCACACCAGTCAGACTTAAGGAAGCTCCTAGAATGTCCTTAATTGATTTTTGCATGTCCCTTTGGACATCTCTTTTTGTCTTCACAACCACAAAATTGAATCTCTTGTAGATCCCACAGTTCATTGTGAACATCTGCTAACATCAAGAGTCTAGTAGTTGAAAAGTGGGGGGAGCTGTAAGAACGTTCATGATTGTCCCAGTTAATTTTGGAATTTAAGAAATGTGGTGCTTTTAATATTCCAGGCCTGGGCCTGGAAGGGATAACCACATTTAGCCACTAGAGGTCCTAGTCACTCTCATTATGGGTTGGAAACTGATTTTTTTTTTCTTCCGTTGGCATGTTAATACAAGAGGCTGGGTCATGCTAATTCTCTTTTTAAGATACATGGTTGAATCAGATTGATGGGTTCCTTGATTTATCAGAGGCCATTAGACTTAAGTGACTCAAACTGTAGGAAAGAAGGGAACTTATTGTCTTCAAAGTATGTTGTAAGTATTTCATAGTGTTCAAATACTGCCTCTTTAGGTGTTAATTCAAAACTGAAGACAAATTGGATTCAGTGAGTGTGAAGAAAAAATATGAGCATGTAACTAATAGTATAATTATTTCAGTTTTCTTATACTATAGTTTCTGAAACTGTAAAAATATAAATATAAAAAGCATAAAAGACAATTACAAATCTTTAGTTTATCTAGCAAGGAAAAAAAAACCACCAAAAATAAATTGCATAGAAACAGATCATTTCACTATGAGGAGGTATGCAGGAGTACGGAAGTCTTAAGATCCATCTCTATTTTTGGTATTGTCTCAACGATCTTGAAACAACCTTGTGTTGAGGAAAGAGGCCTTCTGGCAGTCTTTATATTCAAACTCATCCATATACTCTCTGAACCATCAAGATTCTCCACTCAAATAATACAAGTATTTACAAAATGCCACACTTTGCCTAGGTTGTGAGAAGACTAGAAAAATCAATATGAGTCAAAGTCTGATAAAATTTTTTAGTTAGGCATCTGTAGCTGATAAAATGTGATGTGCCCATTGTAGGCATGAAGCAATTTCAATCTAACCATTTGCCAAAAGTTCCCCAAATGAACCACAGCTGAATTTGCTCATGTTCCCACCCTGTCTCATGAAGCTGCTCCCACACATGTCCAGCTCTGGGAGTGTTCCTCTCTTCTCCATTTCCTCCACATTCTTGAAGTCCTACTTCTCCCATCAACCACTGCTTTCTGACTCTAGCCTCCCGGGCTGGTTCATTTAACCCCTACAGTCCTGGTAGTCTGTATTTCTTTGTATGACATCATATTTTACTGTCAATATGGCCACCTACAAGTATATTGGAAATCTTGTTGTGGCATTGCTGGATAAGCACTGGGCTGCTGTATGTAGAGTCGGTGGTTCAACCCCACCAGCTGATCCTCTGAAACAAGTCTGCTGTGAGTTGTGACTGACTCAACAGCACTCAACAACAACTATGTTAGGTTTGTATCCTTTAGCATACTTATTCACTCTGAATGCTGAGCAAATACGGTGAGAATCTGAACTATATGAAGAAAAACACAACAGCATCGGATTACAGGAAGGCTCATTTAAAGCCTGTGATATCCAGATGACAACATTACTTGCTAAAGCAAAGAGGACTTAAAGTACTTAGTGAAGACAATAAAAGACATTTACTATGGATTACACCCAAAAAAAGGAAGAAGAAAAAAACCATAAATCCTCACAACTGGACCAATGAGCAACATCATGATAAATAGAAAAAGACTGAAATTGTCAAGGATTTCAATTCCCTGGTACCCACAATTAATGCCCACAAAACCAGCAGTCAAGAAATCAAATGACATATGGCATTGGGCAAATCTACTGCAAAAGATCTAAAGTGCTTTTTTAAAAAGCAAAGATGTCACTGTGAGTGCTAAAGGTCACCTGATCTAATTCATGGCATTTTTCAACCACCAGATGAAAACTATACAATGAATTAAGAAGACCAAAGAGGACTAGCTGCCTTGAATAATGATACTGGTAAAGAATATTTAATATACCATGGACTGCCATAAGGACAAACATATATATCTATATATCTCTATATCTATCTGTCTATCTGTCTGTCTGTCTGTCTGTCTGTCTGTCTATCTATTGGAAGTACAGCCAGAATGCTCCTTAGAAGTGAGGATGGTAAGACTTTACCTCACATACACTGGACATGCTTTCAGGAGAAACCAATCCCAAGATAAGGACATTATGCCTGGGAAGCTAGAATGTCAAGAAAAAAGAGGAAGACCCTCAATGAGATGGATTAAAATAATGGCCACTATAATGGGGTCCTGTGGGACAAAGATGAGGCTTTCTGCTCTTGTGAAGAGTTACAGCCCTGGAAACCCTATGCAGGATCTCTTTGAGTCAGAACCAACTCCACAACTCAAAACCAATCAACCAACCAACCATAGTGGGTTCCAACATAGTAATCAACAACTGGGAGAATGTGCAGGATTGGTCAATGTTTCATTCTGGTAAACACAGGGTTGCTATGAGTTGGCACCTAGTAGTTGTGTCTTTCAACACTTTCTTCAATGAAATTGAAAGTTCCTTAAAGAAAAAAGTCATGTTATATTTATGATGTTAAGGTCTGTGCTAAGCATTGAGAAGATGTTTAAAAACAGTAATGATATTAGGATTTGAAAGTTTAGCTCTCAAGACACTAACAACACATGATTTTGCAACTATGTGACACCTGGTTATAACATATTCAAAATAAATATTCTTTTCAGCAGTTTTTATCTAAACTACACAGTGGCTGCATCAAACACAATGTATTTAACCTTATTAGGTAATAAGAACAACAGGTGAGTAGACAAAAAATGAAATAAACAAAACTTAATTTGTCCATGAAACGGTTCATTTATATTTTAAAATCTTGTTTCTAAATGTAAAACATTCACTGGGCATTGGGCAACTATCATGGGGTGTGATGCTAACAGCAGTCAGAACATGTTGGTGTGACACGCTAGTCAGATAGTGATTACAGATTTACCAGTGTCCTCTTGGTGACTAAGATTAAACAATTTTCTACTGTGGGAACTTGGGAGGGTCAGCTGGTTCACACAGCTGCAAGGCCACCAGAATCAATGCTTTATGTGCAGGGCAGTTTCTCCACAAAACTGGATGCTTCGCACTGCTTTCTTCTTCAACTGAGTAGTTTTTCTACTAATGCAGTTTAATGCTTGAGCTATCCACCAAAGACCTAACTCAGAATATTGGTTCTGTCTTCAGTAACTGCCCTATTCTTCCTCAGTTATTAATTTCAGTTTCTAGGACATCTGGACATCAATTAAGAAGAGAGTAGATTTGTACTGGGACCTGAAACTCTACAACAAGACCTAGTGACTTATCCATAGATACAGATAGAGATTCTCCTTGTGGTCTGTCTAAATATCCCTTCCTTGACTAGTCAATGTTAAATGTCCCATCCTTGGCAAGCTCCATGTTAATCAATGATGACATCCAATTCCCATGGCTAGCTGTGTGCTACATTTCTGTGTATTTTGTTTATTTTATCATGATTATGACTTTCTTGTTGTTGTTAAGTGCCATCCAGTCGATTCTGACCCACAGCAACCCTGTATAGGGTTTCCAAGGAGCAGCTGGTGAGCTTGAACCAACAACCTTGCAGTTCAAACGACTTTGTAGGCTGACTCATTAGTCCACAGTGCCACACCAAAACTCCATGTTTATGACTACCTGGAATCAATTTTTGCTTATTACTTGTTTGGGAAGTAGGGCTTAGTCACTGGTAGCATGCTCACCTTCTGTGAAAGAGACTTGGTTTCAATTTCCAGTCAATTCACCTTGTGCATAGTCACCTCCTGGCAGTGAAGGCTTTCATGTTGCTACAATGCTGAGCAGGTCTCCACAGAGCTTCTAGGCTAAGACAGATTAAGACAGAAGACCTGATGACCTACTTCCAAAACTCAGCCCATGAAAGACCTATGGATCACAACAGTCTAATACCCACAACTGACCATGGTGAGGGCACAGAATGGGACAGTGTCCTGTTCCTTTGTACATGAGACTGCCAGGGAATGATTTGAAGGCAGCTAACTCTGGTAGCATAGTGGTTACGAATTGGGCTGTGAATCTTAAGATCAGCAGTTCGAAATCACCAGCTGTTCTACAGGAGAAAGATGAGCCTTTCTTCTCCTGTAAAGATTTACAGCCTCAGAAACCCTGTACAGGGGTCACTAAGAGTTGGGACCAACTCTAAGGCACATACCAACAACAACAGCAATGGATATTTGTTTCCTTTTATTTTCTATGTTCCCTATAAGTATTAAGTTCCGCAGAATATATAGGACTTGGTTTCTCTTGTTCATCTCTCTATACCCAAAACCTAGATGAGTCCCTGGCACTGAAGAGTTCAGTTAATATTTGTCGAACAGCTGAAAGATTAACTGTGAGTAGCCCCTCACCCTTGGGTTTGGCTGTAGATCAGTGACACATGACTTGAAAGGAAAGAAGGAGAATATCTACCAAGAGTCTTTTAGTTCTGAAGCATTTCCAACACACAATCCCTTTCCCTTCACTCAAAGAATTCAAACACTGAGTTACTGGTGTAAGGTTATTGTTGTTGTCACTAGAGTGCCATCGAGTTGGTTCTAACTCACAATGACTCTATATAGGGTTTCTGAGGAGCAGCTGGTGAGTTTGAACCACCAACCTTATGGTTCAAACGTATCCTACAGAGCCACACTAGGACTGGGGGTAAGATTATTCCAAACTTAAATTTCCAGAATTTAAGTGCCAGCAGGTTGGTTTTGACTCATAGCGACCCTGTATATGATTCCCAAAGAGCATCTGGTATGTTTGAACTGCCAACTTTGTGGTTCATAGTCAAGTGCTGATCCTACAGAGCCACGCCATATAGAATATCTAAAAGGAAGTAGATTTCAAGGTGTGAGTCACACTCCAAACAGTGTTCTGTTTGTTCAGAGGCGATAACCCAGAACTAGAACAGCACAGGTGCTCTGTAAACATGTGGTGAAATGAATGGAACAAAGAGAATAAACACATAGGGTATGAGGTTTGGACTGACCAATCTAAAGAGATGTGAATATCCTTGCCTCATTTCTTCTTCACCCTTACTTGCTTCCTTACCATCATTGTAACATGGCTCACCTTCATACAAACCTAAATCTCTTGTGACTCAGATTTGTGGCATAAAAGGTCTTGGCAGAATGCTGAAAATGTGTGTTATCTGTTGACAGGTGATGAACTGGGTCTGTTGTAGAACTTAAATGAGGAATCTTAAAAGAGAAAATTCTCAATTATAAAATTTTCTGGATCTATATTTTGTTCTAGAATTTAGCATTTTAATATTGACCAGATACAACACTTATGAATTTAACATGATGGGATCCAACAGAGAGAAAAGGTCATCAAATTTTCACTTAATGTGGTAATTACTAAATAAGTATCTTTTGTGGTATATATAATACGAGGGACTTAGTACAGGTTACTAGTCTACCACTGTCATCATCTAGCTATGTGACCTATTGACAAAGTGGCCCAGCACACATGACCTCAAGCTTCCTTTATCCACAGAAGAAATCATAGGGCTTTAGTCTGAGGGCCATTGAACCACAGGACTCAACAGAGGTGGGAAAATGGTTTCATGGACAAAGATTAATTTCTGCCAAATAATGAAGATAAAATCCAATGAAGGAAAACAAAACAAACAAACCACTATCAGTTTTGTCTGTTTCTAATATTGAGCTTTCATTTAAGATCTTATTTGATACAATGAATTCTACAGATCAGGTAATTTCAGATTTCCCTCCATTCTAACTATTCTTTGAATCTTTGTCATTTGGCCAGTAGATTACTAAATTATTTGTGCTATGAGAAAATTATGCTAACTACAGAAGAGACAGAGCTATGAGTTGGAACCGACTCGGTAGCACTTTACAGTAACATCATATTACTAGGTAAGAAAGGATCCCTGGTGATGCTATAAAGTAAGTTCTAACCCACCAGCGGCTCCTAGGAAAAAGATAAAGCTATCTGCACCTATAACAATATGTAGTCTCAGAAAACCTACACGGAGATCTCTTTGAGTTGGAATCAACTCCATGGCAGTGGGTTTGGAGTATATGTATAAGAAATCTCTAGGTGGTACAAACAGTTACATGGTTGAATACTACCGGAAAGATTGGCAGATTGAATTCACCCAGAGGTGCCACAAGAAATGTCTGGCAGTCTATTTCCAAAATAGAAATGGAGTGCAGTTCTGCTTGGACACACATGTAGTTGCTATGACCTGTAAGTGACACAATGGCAACCTTTTTGGGTTTTACGTACTAAAGTGAGAGACTCTTGGAAAGTTGCTTGGAATACTGTTTTTCCACTAGAGTATTCTAGCTTGGAGTCCTTGTGTGGTGCTGTGGGTTAAAGAGTGAAAAGCCATTTGAACTGCAAGGTCGGTGGTTCAAGCTCACCAGTTTCTCTTCAGCAAACCTATTCAGGGTCACTGTGGGGCACAACTGACTCAATGGCACTTCACAACAATTCTAGCTTACTTACTTGATTTCTTGCATCAAACCGCTACTTGGAATTCAAACCGCTACTTCTCCAAATTCACCACATCCTCAATTTAATGATCACATAAGATTGCTTTTTATCTCCCCACTACTCTGGTAGTGTAGCGGTTATGAGTTGTGCTGTTAACTCTCAAGGTCAGCAGTTCAGAACCACCAGCAGTCCCATGGGAGAAAGATGAGGTGTTCTTTCTATTCCCATAAAGATTTAAAGTCTTGGGAACCCTATGCAGGGTTGCAATGAGTCAGAATGGACTCCACAGCACATAACTACCAATACCGTAATGTTTCCTGATGGGTTCATGTGCTTCAATATCACTTTGAACTCCAAGGTCGGTGGTTCAAACCCTCCAGCTACTCCTCAGAAACCCTCTACATGGTCGCTATGGGTTGGAATGGACTCAAGAACAACAACAATGTTAATGTTTCAGGCCGTATGATGAGCAGCTCTATTTCTACAACAGACCCACAAGGATGTCATTGTCCCTTTGCAGTCTGAGAAGACGTAGTCAAACACTTCCATCTACTTCTTTGGTTTAAAAGGCTTGAGAAGAAAACCCTGCTACCGCTGCCAGGGCAACGCTGCCACATCACCACTTTCCTTCGGCTTTTTGGGCCAGTTCAAAAGTGACAAAACAGTTTGTCTCTAATTAGGCAAGAGAGGATTCTGTGGGCTGTTTTTAATTTTCATTATTATTATTATTTATATAGGTCAGCTTTGCCGCCCTCTATTTGTGCTGTTTACACGTGAAATTGAACAATAACTAAAACAGCTCACCAAGCCCTTCTAACAGAATAATTTCCCCCAAGACTAGTTCAACTGCGTACATAGAAACCCTGTCATCAGCACCACTGACGGATTGATGTTGTTGTGATAAATTTGAAAACTACATCTGGTTTATTTGAAAGGAGCACATGTGACTCTCCGGAATCTTAGCTATAAACTGCTGACACCAAGCCTGCAGTGAGATCTGTACAGTTTCTGCTGGTGAACAAGGAGGCTTCCCTAAAGAAAGACATGAAGCTTTTCTAGTCTGCTCCCATCAGACGCCAGGTCAAGGTGATCCTGAGATACCTGCAAAGTCAATTCCGTTTCTATATCCTAAGACCATGAACGTTGTTTCCCTGAGTACAAATACACAGAGGGTGGTTTTAACTAACGCAAAAGCCGGGAAAGCACCCAAGCCATGATTTCTTTGGAATGGTTTAACAAAAATATGAATTCATCTCAAATGGTGTTTACTATGGGCCTATAGCAAGTGAAAACTGTTGTAGTGCTGTGGGTTAATGTGCTGGGCTGCAAGTCGCTTTAAATGACAAGGTCAATGGTTCAAACTCACCAGCTACTCCTCAGCAGTGTTATACAGGGTTGCTATGGGTCAGAACAGACTCGACGGCACTTAACAACAACATATAGAGAACATTGGGGTGGGAAGACTAAATTACTCTTCATAATATTCACTAATAATTCATTGACTTATAATATTCACTAATAATTCATTGACTTATAATATTCACTAATAATTCATTGACTTTCTACTCTATTGATTTATTCAGTTACATTTCTTTTTTAAAAACAGCTTTAGGAATACTAGCCAATAGAAGTATCTGCCATTTATCAAACAACCCCTATGTGCCAAGTTTTTGTTGTTGTGGTTGTTAAGTGCTGTTGAGTCAATTCCGAACCATAGCAACCATATAGGGTTTCTGAGGAGCGGGTGGTGAGCTTGAACCACTGACCCTGTGGTTCAAACTGACCTTGTAGTCCAGTGCATTAACCCACAGCTCCACACCAGGACTCCATGCCAGGTATTTAGGTATATGCTTTAAATATTAACTAGTTAATTTAATATAATCATCACAACTCCTTTGTGAAGCTGATTACAGTTCTGAAGCATATAAAGGAATAGAAACTAAGAGAAATAAGATTTCTAAATTCTCATAGTTTTATGTGACAGAACAAGAATCAAGCAAAAGTTTGATTAACTACAGTTTCTACTCTTTCCCTCAGGCTGTCTTGCCTAGAAAAAGCCATTTTCCCCCATACTGGTGGTGGTTATGTGCCAAGGAATCAGTCCTGACTCATAGTGACCTTGTACAGGATATCCAAGGCTGTATCTCTTCATGGGAGCAGAAAGTCTCATCTCCCTCTTGGAACAGCTGGCAGTTTTGAACTGCTGACCTTGCAGTTCGCAGCCCAATTTGTAACCACTATGCTACCAGAGCTCTTCTAAACCTTGCTAATAGATTACCAATTATCTTTTTCAGTTTCATTTTTTAAAGACGGTTTACAGCCTCAGAAACCCTTTACAGGGTTGCTATGAGTTAGAACCGACTCCACATACATAACCAGCAGCAGCTGTCCAGAAGACCAGGGAGATAATCTAATAGAGGTAATAGGGCTGAAAGAAGAACAAGAAGGTCTGTGAGCATTTATGGACATCCTGTCGGACTGTGGCAGAATAAAGACAGCATGGACTGGCATTCTGGTTGAAGAACTTTACAAACTGAAAATTCTTGGGTGTCAATGAAATCTTAAAACCTTTTTCCTCTAGGCTATGAGTCAAAATTAACTCAATTGCAATAAGTTTGGTTTACTGGTCTAGGCCTACTAGACTGCCAACAGAGATTAAAAAGTGGATCTCTATGACCCACTTTTATCAAAATTTGTCAACACTACCTGAGATCATAAGGAGCTCTGGTAGCAAAGTGGTTACGAATAGGGCTGCTAACCTCAAGGTCAGCAGTTCAAAACTACCAGCTGTTCCATGGGAAAAAGATGAGGCTTTCTGCTCCTGTAAAGATTTATAGCCTTGGGAAACCTGTACAGGGTCGCTATGAGTTGGAACCGACTCCACGGCACATAACAACAACTTGAGGCCATCTGTAGACCTCTAGAACTATAATAATATAAAATTGCTATGAAATATTATCCAACATTAAGAAATAAAAAAAGACTGAGTATCTCTCCAATGACACATTGAAGCATGGTCTAAGAAGTCCATCAAAGCTTTATTTAATTATCTGAGAAGGTATACCTTTAAGTGACCTGCTCTTTACTATTGATTTGGCCCAGATTTATGAAGTTATAGGTTAACTTTGTAGATTTGTATTTGGAAGAAAAGCAAATAATTTCTGTAAAGTTAAAAAAAAAAAAAGGAAATCTCAGAGTTATGGTTTTATTTTCCTTTTTCCTGTTGGGAATGAAAATTTTTGGTCTCTAATTGAAAACATGGATTTCATACGCTTTTCCTTGAAATAAATATGACCCATTCTTTGAACTATCCTTTTTGCACCAGGTTTATCATGCTGCTGGCCCCTCATAAAATGACTTAAATCCACTGTCAGCAGGTACTCTATATTGTATAACAATCATGGTTTCAAATTTTGAAAGCTACACACTGATAGATTTGAGGTTGCCCTAAAGATGGTCAGGTGGGCCAACCTGCTAGATTTGGTTAAACAGGGTTGTACAAGAAATGGAGTCCATAGTTAATTACAAGCAACAACACACCTTTAACTTCTTGACTCCTTAATTTCTTCTTTTTGATAAGGTGAATTTTGTTTATTTGTTTCTGATTCTCTGACCATATCTATCCATGTTTTGCTTGATTCATGATTTAGGATACATTCGTTTCTATAACTGGATACTGGCAACAAGGCTGACTTTGATTGTGTAGTCAAGAGGACCCTTCCCCACCCTACCCCCACACACACATCTTACTAAAACAGTCAATTCCAGGGACAAGTGGGTGCTGAACTAGACTAGTCAAGCCACGTAGTCTATAAATGATTTCCCATTTGGGTTAATGATATTTGGCAGTCTGGTTTCATGAGGCAATCCCTAGTGATCTCTACTGGAACAAAGAGAATGTGTTTCTGTTGGGTGAGAGATGACCGAGTATCTGGTGAGTTCATCTATTTGCTTATGAGTCTGTTTGCCCACTGATATCAGAGAAAAAGAGAATCCATTTCCATCGAATAGCAGAACAACTCTTTGAGATCTGAACGAGTGACTTAGTTGTTCCATGTTGTCTAGTGCCCTGTGCCTGAAGTTGCAGCACTGAAGCTGTAGGTCCTGTAGATTATTGTGTTATTTAACTGAGGAAAACCTTTATCATTCATTAATAAGAATATGAAATATTTTCCTACTTTAAGAAAGTATCAATAAATAAAATTATGAAATATTTTAAGTTAAAGTGGCATGCCTAATTAACATGTTGTTGTTGTCGTTAAGTGACTTCAAGTCAGTCCCATTCATAGCAACCCAGTATAGGGTTCCTGAGGAGTGGTTGGTGGGTTTGAACTGTCAACCTGCAGTTAACAATACAGTGCTTATCCTACAGTGCTTGCTACACCAATACTCCAACTAACATATAAAACAGAGGTGGAGAAACTTTTCTCTGGCAGGGGCAATTTGGATATTTATAACATCATTCATGGGCCATACAAAATCATGAACTTAAACATTAGCATGCTATATTTGGTCAAAAGTTTAATTAACTCACTCTTAATGAAGTGCTGTGGGATAAAACACTGGATCATAGGTCGGTTTGAACTGCACGGCTGGCAGTCACTCCTCGGAAATGGACTGGATGAGGCAACCCTATACAGGGTCACTATGAGTCAGAACCAACTTGACAGTACTTTATAACAACAACGTGATGGCTAGAACTGAGGTTGCCTTGGCAGGGTCAGACCAAATGATTTCTCAGGCCTTACATGGCCCATGGGCCAGATATCCCCCACTCCTGATCTAAAGATTAATAAATATTTGCATAAATTTAATTTTTCTAGAATTTTAACAAAATAGAGAAACAACTCTAATATACTGAATATGCTGATCTTTTAAGAAAATATTTTTTGAAAAAAGAGTTTCTCATAGAAAATGTTAGGACAGGAGCATTTTTATACAAGAATAATCTTCATACATACTAGACTGGTTCAGTAATTTGATTTCACAACTAAATATCTTTTTCTTAATTTTATCAGTATAGAAAAAAAGCATATAGTTTTAGTTTAGTTTAGCTTTGTTTGTTTGTTTTTTCCTTGGTTGGAATGAAACATTGGTACAGGAGAAGCCAGTTAACAAAAGAGTAAAATAGCATTCACTTGTGTAATCTGCTTAAGTAGCAGAGATTCCTTATCTAACTTGAATAATTTTCTGTACTTTGTGCTGACTTGGTTATGCCCTTGATGATTAAAAGATCAGTAAATAAAACCTCTCTACTTCTTTCAGATAGATTTAAGTTTCCTTAAAGGTGTGTTGAGTCCCGGTGTGGTGCTGTGGGTTAATGTGCTGGACTGCAAAGTCAGTTTGAACCGCAAGGTCAGCAATTCAAGCTCACAAGCCACTCCTTTGAAACCCTATACAGGGTGGCTAGGGTTCAGAATCAAGTGGATGGCACTTAAAAACAGCAACAACAAAGTTGTGTTGTATTCTCATTCTAAACTATAACCATTCATTATTTCCAGACACACTTCATAGTGGCTGAATCGAATAACCAAATATATTCTGATAATATTAAAAAGTTTGCCTTCCAAGACCCTAAAGACAAGGGGGGAAAACCTTCAGATATCTTCATTTGTGGCTTTCTCCAAGGGTCCCTTCAACAAAGTTCCTGGAAAGCAGCCTTAGACATGTAATTACACGGAAATGGTTGTGTTCCAAAGACAGTATATACAAAAGCAGGTGGGCTGGTTATGAGGGCATAGTTTGCAGAGATCCAACATTACAGGTTTAAAGACAATAGGTGCTTCCTGATGATTTTAATTCAGTATGCCTTTCCCAAGACTGTTTAACCTTTATTCTTCAAAGTCTTTTAATACCTTTTCCATCCTACATGTTTCCTCATAATGAGTTAAACATAACTTTAACATGTGGATGTCTTATATTAACAAGCCTTGATGGTTAAGGTGTTTGGTTGCTACCAAGCAGCTCCACCAGAAAAAGATAATAACAGTCTGCTTCCTAAAGCAAATAGTCTTTGGAACCCTATGGAGCAGTTCTACTCTGCCCTGTGTTGTTGTCATTTAGTGCTGTGGAGTTGGTTCCTACCCATAGCAATCCTGTACAGGCTTCCCAAGGAATGATGGGTAAGCTTAAACTGCTGACCTTGAGGTTCAAAACAACTTCGCAGCCAGCACAATAATCCACAGCACCCTATAGGGTGACTATAAATCGGAACTCACTCGAAAATGGTTTGGCTTTTTGGCTTTGTGCTATATTAGTATGAGTTTTGTTCCTTTTTATAAAATGTACTTTGAAAGGTTCAAATAACAGAACCAAAGAAAGAAATCTTACCAGAAATTGCACAAACGTATGTGGTCCCCATATAAACAATACAAATGATACCAAATGAAGTTATGAAATGACTGCTATGACCAAAATCCCTGTTAACTTTCCATCTCTAGGCCATCCATACTTTTTAACTTTTGATTCACCACCTCTTACCTCTTATTTATTAAAAAAAAAGTCACCCTTATTACATAAGAGAATACTCATACATAAAACTCAGTACTTCAAATAGGACTAAACAAGCTTGATCTTTACAACATGAACCAAAGTGAATTTCATGAGCAAGGAATCAATTCACTTTTTCTTTCCCATGGATCTATCTTTTAGTTTAAAAATGGATTATTCAGCACATTCCAACAATTTTGATGGTTCCGTGCTCATAATCTTACGCAGCCATTTCTATTTTTCCTAGTTTACTGATATCTCTGTCAACACAGATTGATAACTTTTATATACTTTCATCTTTATTCTTTACAAAAGAATAATCCAACTCTCTATTTGCATCCCTACCATTTTGAATAACTATCGTGTTTTATTTTAAATTAAATTAGTTACATCACGGAAATAACATGGGTTAGAACATTTCATTTATTTAGTCAGTTTGGTGTGTTCTCTCAGAAACCCTCAGTCTAAGATGGTTTTACCTGAACATGTGAGAGTTTACACTCCTTTGAATGTGATACTATTTGTCATTTTTAGTAATATTCAGAGAATTTTAAAACAGGCATGTTGAGGGGACTTCTTATTTATTCATACTCATAATGTCCGATGACTAAACTACCCTGTTTAGTAGAACTGGCAAGGAAACTGGATTTTGGACCTAGTCTTGGTCGCCTCAGTAACAAGTTGCCAAGTTTTCCCATGACCATGCTTTCTTGTCAGGTGAGAATGTTGGAGATCATCTTTAAAGTCATTTAAATCTCCAAAATTCTATAATTCTGATACAGCACGCTAATAGAACATCATCAATGTAAGTTGTTATTGTTAAATGCCAGCAAGTTGGTTAGGACTCACAAAGACTCTGTATAGGGTTTTTGAGGAGCAGCTGGTGAACTCGAACCACCAAATTTAGAACCTAGCACATATATCCAGAGCACCACACCAGGACTCATCATCAGTACACAGTTTGTAAAAAAGTAAAGAAAGTATAAAGCTAACTCCATGAAAATACAAGCTCTAGGATCTCCGAGCTGGATTCTGAGAGAAGACTGCATTGGTAGACAGGATTTATACATGAACAAGGGAAGGTTTCAGGATATGGAATTTTTCAAGCTAAAGGAGAAACCAACACATTGGTGACAACTAAAAAAAAAAAAGACAAGTGACAAAGAAGTAATGTGTATGAACTCTTTCAGTGCAGGGGTTTTATACTTCCCATTAATCCTAGTTTCCACCACAGGAAGTGGTATATCAACAGAGGTATGCAGAATGAAGAAATGAAGGAGAAGAAAAGCAGGAACATAAGGAAGACCATAGAAGAATTGATGCTTTTGACTTACATTGTTGGAGGAGAATAATGAAATTGCCAAGGGCTGCCAAAAGAATCAATAAATCCATTTTGGAAGAAGTGCAGCCAGAGTGCTCCTTAGAGGCTGAGATGGCCAAACTTCGTCTCTCATACTTTGGACATATTGTCAGGAGGGACCAGTCGCTGGAGAAGGATATCATGTTTGGTAAGGTGGAGGGTCATAAAAAAAGAGGAAGACCCCCAACGAGATGGATTGGCCCAGTGGCAGCATCGATGGACTCAAGCGTGGCAACAGTAGTGAGGTTGGCCCAGGATCAGGTAGTGTTTCGTTCTCCTGTACATAAGTAAGTACCGACTCGATGGCACCTAACAACAACATTATACATATAACTAATATGTATAACATGAAGTAAAGTCCTCATGTGGTGCTGTAGGAAAAGCACTGGATTTCTAACCACAAGATTGGCAGTTTAAATCTACCAGCTGCTCCATGGAAACCCTATACAGGGTCACTGAGTTGGAACCAACTCATAGGTACTTAACAAACAAGATAATATGTAGTAACACAATAGAGAGTAAATATGAAAGAGTTGTATTGGAAAATGAAGACATATGTCAGCTGAATAAGGAAGCATAGATAGATTTTGATAGACAGAAAAGAATGTGGACAAGAATATTAGAATTTGAACTTACTCTTGCTAAGTGCTGTTGAGTTGGGTCTAACACATAGTGAATCTGTATAGGATTTTTGAGGAGTTGCTGGTGGGTTTGAACCATTGACCTTGTGGTTAGCAGTCCAGCGCTTATCTTACAGCGCCTCACCAGGGATCAATAATGTGAGCCTGTTGTTGTTAAGTGCCATGAAGTTGATTCCGACTCATAGAGATCCTGAATGCAGGGTTTCTGAATGCAGCCAGTGAGCTTGAACTGCTAACCTTCTATTCAAATGACCTTGTGATCCACTGCTTATCCTGTACCACCTAGAATGAGCAAAATAAGCAAAGGTCCACAGATATAATTGCTTATTTTGTGCTCAGAAGTGGCAAGCCAATTAAAAGCAGTGGATTACGCAGGCGGCAAGTACATTTGGAATCATATCCTAAAGCATCAGGAGTGTTGAGCAAGGATAACCTTGAGAAATGCTGTGACCGTCTGTTCCTCAGTGAAGTTCTTTCCATTGCTCTATACAGAAACTGGATCTGAACACATATTTACTGCTCAGGAATTGCAATAATCATGGTCCAGAAATAATCATTTGGCTGGGTAGGGAAATTTAGTAAGGGCTACTGCTTAAGACTATATGATAAGCACTGGACTGTGAACCATAAGGTTGGCAGTTCAAGCCCACTAGCTACTCCACAGAAGAAAGATAAGGATTTCAGTTCCTGCTAAGATGTACAGCCTTGGAAACCCTACACAGGGTCACTATGAGTCAGAACCAACTTAACACCACTTAACAACAGCAACAACAATATAACTTAAGACTAACATTGAGTCCAACTTTATCATGTGAATCTCTTTCTGAAATGGATGTGAATTCTTCCAGGATTAATTTTGCTAAACAGTAAGTAACCTACTATTTCATTCTCATGAATCCAAAATGGCACATTCACTTTTACCATGACTCATTCTCGGAATTCCAGAAGAATCCATAAGGGTAAGTGAAGCAAGGCTGTTGTCCATTTTTCAATCCAAGGCAACGATGAGACAGAATACTTCCAACTGTACGGTCACAGAAACGCTGAAAGGGCTTGACTCCAAAGTCTTAATCTGATCTCCCATCTCTTCCCCATAAACCCAATCTAATGTTCTTCAAATTATTATGTTAGACACTTTTTCCTCCTCTTGGGTTTGACTTGTTCACTCTATTTCGGAATACTCTTAAGCTTCTCTTAAATTTGTATTTATGCCATTTTTTAAATGGACACAAAGGGAAGTTTGCCATATGACATTCAAATGCAATAAAACTCATTGGTCCTAATTTTAATCCCTAAATATATTTTACATTTAAAAATGTTCCTAAAGCAATATTCCTCTTTAACATTATATTTTTACAGCAGTTTAATGAAGTCAAAAAAATTCTTAAAATGTTGGATGATTTTAGAACCACATGTGTTCCTCTAGGGTTAAAAAAAAAAAAAAAGAAAGAAAAATACAGCTTGCTATTTCATTCTAGGAAGTAGGGATATAGATTTCTAGAATCCACATCCAAGAACACCCAATTCACAAATTAACCATAACCAGGTTTCTTAACCGTTGAACCATTTTTAACATACTTAACTGTCTTTCAAATAATATCCTGAAGGTACTCCAGAGACATGAAGCTACATTCAATTGTGTATAGCCTATGGACACCAGACCTGGTCTTGGATGAAAGATGTTATGATATGGAACTGCCATATGATAATTATAGTTCAAATACATTCTCAAGCTTAGATAACTAGCTGGGAAAATATTTTTACAGCAAGGATTTGATTTTTTATTCTTACCAGTGAGTAACAGCTCTGAATATTTATAGTTGTTTTTATACCTTAGGTTTCACAATGAACTTGAAGCCAAGTCAAAATGCAAATAAGCAGCTATTACAGAGATTATTAGAAGCCACAATGACCATACTTCATCTTTCCTACTTTGGACATTTTGTCAGGAAGAGTCAGTCCCGGGAGAAACACATCATGCTTAGTAAAGTGGAGGATCAATTAAAAAGAGGAAGATCCCAATGAGAGATATTGACACAGTGGGAGCAACAATAGATTCACACATCACATAGCAACAATTGCAAGGTGGACAATAGGCTTAGCAGTGTTTCATTTGGTTTTACATAGGGTTGCTATGAATTACAACTGAATCAATGGTCCCTAACAACAATAACAACATGAGTTCTCAGTCTATATTTGAGATTGTCAAATGAGACTACCATCCTGATACTTTTTCTTTTTCATTGTAGAAGATACAAAGATATTATTCATATGACTTCCATGGATCCTTGCTTGCTGTTTTTGCTAGGTGTCATTGAGACAGTTCTAACTCATAGCGACACGATGGACAGCAGAACAAAAGACTGCTGGGTTCTGGGCCATCCTCACAATTGTTTTTATACTTAAGCCTGTTGCTGCTATCACTGTACCAAACCATCTCATCGGGGTTCTTCCTCTTTTTCTGTGACCCTCCACTTTAGCAAGCATGATGCTCCTCTTCAGGGACTGATCCCTTCCAGTAACATGTCTGAAGTATGAGAGACAAAGTCTGGCCATCTGGCTTCTAAGGAGACTATTGGCTGTACTTCCTCCAACACAGATTTGTGTGTTCTTCTGGCAATCCATGGTACTTTCAACATCCTGCTCCAATACCATAACTCAAATGCATCAATTCCTCCGCAGTTCTACTTACTCACTGTCCAACTGTTACATGTATATGAGGTGATTGAATATACCATGGTTTGGGTCAGGTATACCTTAGACCTCAAACTGGTTTCTTTGCTCTTGAACACCTTATAGGGGTCTTGTGTGGTAAATTTGCCTAGTGCAATATGTTGTTTGATTTCTTGAATGCTCCTTCCATGAGTGTTGATTGTGGATCCAAGCAAAATGAAGTTTCTGACAATGTCAATCTTTTCTCCATTCAACATGTTATTTATTAGTCCAATTGTGAGGATTTTTGTTTTCTTTACATTGAAGTATAGTCTTCGATATTTATCAGTATTTGAAGTCCTCTTCACATCCATCAGTACACTCCAGATTGTTAATGAGTCTTCCTCCAATCCTGATGCCATATTCTTCTTTACATAATCCAGTTTCTTGAATTGTTTGCATACAGAATGAATTAGTATAGTGAAAGAATGCAACTGTGAAACATACTGTTCCTGTTTTTAAACGATTCAGTATCCTCTTGTTCTGTTCAAACAACTGCCTCTTGGTCTATACACAAGTTCCTCATGCGCACAGTCAAGTGTTCTGGAATTCCCTTTCTTCACGATATTATTACAGCTTGTCAAAATCCACATAGTCAAAGGCCTTTGCATAGTCAACATGTAAATGTATGGAAAGCACAAGTAAACATCTTTCTAGTATTCTGTTTTCAGCCAAGAACCATCTCACATCAGCAATGTTATCCCTCTTTCCACGCTCTCCTCTGAAGCTGGCTTAAATATCTGGCAGATCCTTGTCAATGAACTGTTGCAGGCATTTTTAATTATCTTCAGCAAAATCTTATTTGCACGTGATATTAATGATCTTGTGTGATGATTTCAACATTCTGTTGGGTCACCTCCCTTTGGAATGTGCACAAATATGGATCTCTTCTAGTCAGTTGGCCAGGTAGCTGAGTTCCAAATTCCTTCACATAGATTAGGGAGCGACTCCAGAGCTGTGTTTGTTTCTTATAAGGTTTCCATTTGTACTGCGTCAGTTCCTGGAAACTTGCTTTTCACCAATGCCTTCACTGAACTTTAAACTTCTTCTTTAAGTACCATTGATAATACTATAGTCTATAAGACAAAATGTAGACCCAAACCTTAATGATTTGCCCTAAATTATATAACCACTTTGGCTAGACATATCACTAATACCTCAATTTTCTTTAGTCCAATTTACTGATAATTTCCACAATACTTACAAACAAGCAAATAACTATTTTTATTATGGTCTGATCAAGTAGTATTAGTCTTTAATTGTTCATCAAGACTTTTGATGATGGTTTAGGAGTAGATGAAATGAATCATCTTTTTCAAGAAAGGAAATATTCTGCAACTTGGATTAAACAGGCTCTGACCTGCAGTAGCATTCATGAACCATTCTACCCTATTCTATGTGATACTTACATTTTCTTTGAAGTAAATTTAACAAATATTTTACTAGCAAGACTCACTCCTCATATTTTATTGATAAGGAAATGGAGCCATGGAAGAATTACAATTATTTAAAATTCAGACACTGATGTGAAAAGGGTGGCTGGTTATAAAACTACATTTCTGATGTCTAGTCTTATCTTTTGGTATATCCTATACCTGAAAACAACTCTGCCACATTAAATGATTTGCAAGTAGCTGTTCTCACGCTAAAAAAATCAGCATAAATTCAATGTTAAGCCATCACTTCTAGCTTTGAAGAATTACAAATGAGGGTGATAAAAGCAAATGTTTGGCATGTGACAACAGATGGGTCACTGCATTTGAAAAGACCCATTGGGAATAGGATGGTTCACTTTTTTAAAAGCTTATTACTAAACGTGAAATGGATAGAGAAGAAAGTATGAGCAATATGTTATTGTTAGGTACCATCGAGTCAGCACCGACCCATAGCGACCTTATGCACAGCAGAACGAAACACTGCCTGATCCTGGGCCAACCTCACTACTGTTGCCATGCTTAAGTCCATCGATGCTGCCACTAGGGACCTCATCATCCTATGATTTTTAAGTATCCTTTTAAAATATAGGACTTCTTCTTTGCTAGTTTGTCTCACAACATAGTGTAGGCCTTATCCAGACAGAAAAATTCAGAATGGAAGCAACCAAGCAACTACAGGCAGGATGCTACAATACACGCTAGCCAAATATGGCTGCTGGTGGCAAGAATTCTTTGAGCAGAACACACATGATGGACTCATCAGGACATGTCTAGACAACCAACTGACAGTAAGAACACGTTTTATTGTTCTTGTGAGATGAAGCCCAAAATTACACCTATGAAGCATTTAAAATTTTATATTATAATTACAGATGTGCTTTATCATGAATTAGAAATAAGAATGATCCATACAGTAAAATTTTGACTCAGTGCTATAAACACTACAGATACACCCTAAGATGGGACACGTGCCCAGTAAACTAGTATTTACATTTAATCATTGTTCATTTTTTAAAGGAATATTCCATTATCCATTTGCAGTTAGTTCCTGAAACACAATTCCTAAAAAGAAAAAAGCATAAAAAACAGCATTTATATTCACACATTGTTGTTGTTGTTGTTAAGTGCCATCAAGTGAGACCCATAGCGACCCTGTACAGGATTTCCGAGGGTGTAAATCTTTACGGGAGTAGAAAGCCTCATCTTTCTCCCGCGGAGCGGCTGGTAGGTTTGAACCGCTGACATACGCCCTACTAAATACTGGCTGGATAAATACTGGATATAGTTGTTTGTCAAAAATTAGACAAGATGATGCCAAATCTCATGATTTTCCTTGGGTATGAATTTTCTAAATAAGGTACTATTTGAATTAATTCGATACCTTCCTAGTAAAGCAAATATATAATTCCTGTTCTTGTTAAGTGTTGTAGAATTTGTTCTGCTCATAATGTACAGGGATTCTGAGGAAAGAGTGACGGGTTAGAAGCGCCCACCTTGCAGTTAGCAGTCCAGTGCTTATCCTACAGCACCACACCAGGATTCACTCAAAT
The DNA here is from genome assembly GCF_000296735.1 of Chrysochloris asiatica. Lineage (NCBI taxonomy): Eukaryota > Metazoa > Chordata > Mammalia > Afrosoricida > Chrysochloridae > Chrysochloris > Chrysochloris asiatica. The sequence goes on from NW_006408583.1 coordinate 15,458,636, forward strand.
AAAATTCTTAAAGAATTTTTTGAAATGAAAACAAAAACTAAGAGCTTATTCTAAATTACAATATAGGAAAATAAAACAAAATTATGACAAGGAAAGCTCAAACTTTGGTTCAAATCCCACTAGAATTTGAGAGAATTTTCCACTAACTGAAGTTCTGGTTGTTGTTGTTGTTAAGTGCCATCAAGTCGGTTCCGACCCATAGCGACCCTGAACAGGATTTCCAAGGCTGTAAATCTTTATGGGAGCATCTGGTAGTTTCGAACTGCTGACCTTGCGGTTCGCAGACCAATTCATAACCACTACACTTTTGTTATTGTTGTTGTTGTTGTTAAGTGCCATCAAGTCAGTTCCGACCCAAATCGACCCTATTAACTGCTGTCAAATCGGTTCCGACTCACAGTGACCCTGTATAGGGTTTCTGAGGAGTGACTGATGAGTTTGCAACACCAACTTTGCTGTTCAAACTGACCTTGCTGTCCAGTGCTTATCCTACAGCACCACTCAAAAGGCAATTTGCATGGTATCAAAGCTCTTCTCAAAATAACTGGAAAGCCTATTTTTCCTTCCCCACTGTAGATTCCTTGATACAGAAATGTATTCTGCAACTGCCAAAGACAAGCATCAGTTGCTTTTCAATGTGCTTTTAAAAGGCAATCAACATTATTGTCATAGTCACTCTTCATCAGTTTCAGGAGCATCTAAGCCAAACTTGGAATGATCAGAATTCACTGTTCAGGAAAAAGGTGAATGAACCATCAGAGGCGATGGATTGATTTCTGTGAAATATGGTTCTTGTAAGTAAAGTCATGTGGGTGGTGGAAGCAGCCCTGGTGGTGCAGTGAGTTCAGCACTGGACTACAAACCAGAAGATCAGTGGTTCAAACCCACCAGCCACATTGCAGAAGAAAGAAAAAGGGAGTCTGCTTTTGTAAAGGTTTACAGCCTAGGAAACCCTATGGAGCAGTTCTGTTCTCTCCTGTTGTTGTTGTTAAGTGCCCTTGAGTCAATACTGACCTGTAGCGACCCTGTATAGGGTTTCCAAGGAGCAGCTGGTGAGCTTGAATCACTGACCTTGCAGTTCAAATGACTTTGCAGTCTGACACATTAACCCACAGCGCCACACCAGGACTCCCAGAGGGTTAATCGTAGTAGGTTTTGGTTAGTGGCAGAAATAGGTAAGGTTCTGGAGATTAATTTTAGGATTTGTGGAAGTTTTGTTGCCGATAATTTGTTTTTCTCTTTTTTTTTTTTGCAATCCGATAGAAAATTTTTTATTACGCCAAGTTGACTTCTATAGTAACAGTAAGGAATTCCAACAATAATAGAAATAAAATCACAGCTAGCCTTTAATAAAGCACCACGACAAGTGTTTTATATACATTTTTCCCAGTCCTGGTATAGCGCTAAAGGATACACATTGTACTGCTAACTACAAAGTCAGTGGTTCAAACATACAGGCCTGCTGGGAGTAAAAACTGACTCAGTGGCACTTTAACAAAAATGACAAACATCTTCATGTGAATCTTAAGTAGCAGATGCTATTCTCTTGAAATTGCAACTCAAGAGAAGATGAATAACTTGTCCAAAACACACATCAAAAGTATTGGAGCCCAGATTCAACCTAGATCTGTCTGCTTCCTTTCCCTCAGCAAGAGTTCAGAAAATACATCATCCATGCATTCTTTTGAAGAAGTACTAGAATATTCCATCTGAGCAAAGGAAGAAAATCAAGAATTAAAAGATTCTGTTTCCTTCATAACTCCAGACTAGGAATTATTAAGAAAAGAACTTGAAGTGTTGTAAAGGTACGCATCACTACCAAAATATAAGAAACAAATTAAATATCTTACATTAAAGAAATACATATAAAATGGAATATGGACTATTATTCAGGCAATAAAAGTTAAGCCTTTAAAAAATTCTTATAGGAAAAGTTTTATAATACAATGCCAAAAAAAAAAGTTATATGTTTTTTTCAAAAATGAGATGTGAAGTACATAACATCAACAATGCAAAAGAAAAAAAAAAACTTCCCAAAGAAGACTTAAAATGGAGCAAAAATGTTAACAGTAATGACCTCTAGCTAGGTTATGTAATTAGGATTTCCCCTTCTGATTCCTTATAGTTTATGTGCTTTCTAGAGTATCGATCAGAAGTGTATATTACTTTCTAGTAAGAAAAAGAAAACATAATTACAAAGTAAATCAAACAATCATATATACAAAGAAGTATATGAATAGACAACCATGGATAGATGTCATTTGGATAATTAAACACATTTATATTATTCAGAAAATATCAACATACTAATAAAGGCAACTTTGATTAATTTACTGACAGTATATTTTGAAATTTTAAACCTTGTATAATGTGTAACTATACTTGTCAGAAAACGAAACATTTTGAATTATTTATATCTTTATAAAGTATAATCTTTTCACTCTCTTTCCTAGTTTCAAAAGTATTTTTTGGTCATTTTTCATTTATTACATATTTTCATTCCTCAGTAATCAACATTGTACTTTCTTGTCTATGACTAGTTCAAAAGTACAACATACTTTAAGGATTCCATAACACAAAACATATGGCAATTGTTTAGTTCTCAAGAATACAATTGTAAGGAAAATATAATAACTATGTAAAAATTGAACACAACCTTTATTGTATAATTTCCCTAAAATAACTGCAATAATCTCATTGCCTCCCAAGGTATATCTAAACTTTCTAGCTTAGGATTCAATATGCTCTATTAATGGGGATTATTTTACCTTTTCAATTCATTTTCATTAATTCCAATGTAAGCTTCCATTCTATCTTAGTCATTCTCATTACAGTTTCATAGTAATCTATGCTTATCACTATCTCCAAATCTGCTATTACATCAATTTACTCCCACCCTGGTCTCTAATCACTTCCTTGAAGGTCATATTTGAGACAGCAGTTAAAGTTTATTCCAACAATACTTATTTCCTATACTCAGCTATGTCCAAAAGAGAAAATATTTTAGATGTGGTTCTAGCTATAAAAAAGATATGGTCAGGTGAGCAATTGAAGGAGAAACATGAGGCTTCTTATTCTCCCACACACACATACACAGGCACACACACACATATATATATTTGGAGTCTTGGTATGGTGCTGTGGGTTAATGCATTGGACTGCAAGGTTGGTTTGAACCACAAGTCTGGAGGTTCAAGTTCACCAGCCACACCTCAGAAACCCTACACAGAGTTGGTATGAGTTGGAACTAACTCCACGGTACTTAACAAAATCAACAATATACATATTCAAACCTTAGAAACCCTATACAGGGTTACAATAAATGAAAATTCATGGAATACCAATTGAAATTATTCAACAAACTGATGCAGCACTGGAGGCACTCACTCATCTATGCTAAGAAATTTGAAACACAGCTATCTGCCCAACTGATTTAATGGTATTTGTGTCTATTCCAAAAAGAGATGACCAAATGGAATGTGGAAATCATTGGACAATATTATTAATATCACAAGCAAGTAAAATTTTGCTAAAGATTATTAAAAAATGGCTGCAACAATACATTGACAGGAAACTGCTAGAGGTTCAAGGTGGATTCAGAGGACATGGAACTAGGGATATCACTGGTGATATGTTTACCTATGCTTTACTGATGATACAATGGTTTTTGACTGTGTGGATCATGGCAAGCTGTGGACAACACTGCAGAGAATGATTATCCCAGAACATTTTATTTTATTCACGAGGAACATGTAACATAGACCAAGCGACACATGTTCTAACAGAACAAGGTACATTGAATGGTTTAAAAACAGGAAAGATGTGCACCAGGGATGTATTCTTTCACCATACTTATTCAATCTGTATGCTGAACAAATAATTTGAGAAACTGGATTATATGATGGATTATATCCATCAGGATTGGAAGAAGACTCATTAACAACATTTGCTATGCAGATGATACAACCTTGCTTGCTTAAAGTGAAGAGGATTTAACTATATATACTGATAAAGATCAAACACTACAGCCTTTGGTATGGATTGCATCTCAATGTAAGGAAAACAAAAATCCTTACCACTGGAACAATAAGTAAAAAAAAACCATCATGATAGATGGAGAAAAGATTTAAGTTGTCAAAAACTTCATTTTGCTTGGATCTATGATCAACATTCATGGAAGCAGCAGTCAAGAAATCAAACAATGTATTATTGCATTAGGCAAAAACGCTGTGCAAGTCCTCTTGTAAGTGTTTAAGAGCAAAGTTGTGAGTTTGAGGACTAAGGCCTGACTCAAGCCATGGTATTTTGAGCAGCTTTATTTATATGCATGTGAAGTTGGATAATGAATAAGGAATTCCATAAAAGAATTGAGCTATAGTGTTGAAGAAGAGTATTAAAAGTACATTGGTCTTCCAGAAGTGCAAATCTGTGTTGGAAGAAACACAACCAGAATACTCCCTGGAAGCCAAGGATGGTGAGACCTCATCTCTCATATTTCAGACATGTTATCAGGAGGGACCAATCCCCAGAGAAGGACTTCATGGTTGGTAATGCAGAGAGTCAGAGAAAAAGAGGAGGGCCCAATGAGATGGATTGCAGCTGCAGCAGCAAAAGGCTCAAATTTAAGTAGGGTTTTGTTCTACTGTGTATAGGTTAGGTTGCTGAGTAGGAAGCCAGTTCGATGGCACCTGACAACAACAAATGAGTCGAAACAGACTCCATGACACTTAAAAGCAACAGTGAGTGATACAAAAAATAAAAACTACTGAAAAAACAACGTAACTGTGGATATGTCTTAATTGTATCTGTTGTTGCTATTAAGCACAATAAAGTCAGTTTTGACTCATTGTGATCTTGTATACGGTTTTGGAGAAGTGACTGGTGTGTGTGAACCACTGACCTTGTGTTTAGCAATCCAACGATTATCCTGCAGTGCCACACCAGAACTCCTAAGTATAATTTTTGTTGTTGTTAAGTGCGTTCAATTAGGTTGAGACTGATAATGACCCTGTATAGCATTACCAAGGAACAGCTGGTGGGTTTGAACTGCTGACCTGGTGGTTAGCAATCCAGTGCTTATCCCACACTACCCCAAGACTCTTGAGTATAATTGGTAGCGGTGTTGGCTATGTTTCACTGCACTGGTTCTGACCCATAGCATCCAGAATAGGGTTTCCATGGTTAAAAATCTTTGTTGTGTTCTCTAGGGACTGTTCCCTCCTGATTTGTCTGAAGTACGAGACACAAAGTCTCACCATCCTGGCTTCTAGGGAGCATTCTGGCTGTACTTTTTCAAACACAGATCTGTTTGTTCTTCTGGTAGTCTATTGTACTTTTAATATTCTTCTCTAATACCGTAACACAATTGCATCAATTATTCTATGGTCTTCCTTATTCATTGTGCAAATTTCACATGCATATTGAAAATACATGCCTTGGGTCAGGCACGTTTTATTCCTCAAACTGACAGCTTTGCTTTTGAACAGTTTCAGGGGGTCTTTTGCAGCAAATTTGCCTAATGGAATACATTGTTTGATTTCTTGATAGCTGTTTCCATGAGTATTGAGGGTTATTGTTGTTGTCATGTGCTGTGGAGTCGGTTCCAACTCATGGCGACCCTGTACAGGGTTTCTGAGGCTGTGAATCTTTATGGGAGCAGAAAGCCTCATGTTTCTCTCCTGGAGTGTTGGAAGATTCAAACTGCTGCTCTTGTGGTTTACAGTCCAGTGCTTAGCCTACATTCTATTACATACCATGGATCTTTGGCAATGGACAACAAAGTTTCAATGCTGTAGAATTAAATACATTTTTTGATTTAGTAGCAATCTCAGGTCTTACCTATCTGATTGATTTGCAACCAAAATCCCTTATCTTAGATTTCATTTGTATTTCTTCTGGAACTTACCATAGAAGTGGGATTTAAAAAGCATGCATTTAATACCTAGTATAGAAACACTTCTAGGATCTACCTAAGTGGTGTATGAGGTCCTGCTATGGTGCTATGGGTTAATGTCCTAGACTGCAAAGTCAGTTTGAACCACAAGGTCAACGGTTCAATCTCACCAGTTGCTCCTCTGAAACCCTATACAAAGTTGCTATGGGTTAGAACTGAGTTGGTGACACTTAACAACAACAAAAAATGGTGTGTATAGCTGAGAGTTTCAGGTCCTACCAGTATGAAGATTTGAAAATGTTAGGGGATTTTTTAAAGTTTGTAGAAAAGTGTAATGAAAAGATCATTTTTTTCCAAAAACATTTTGCACCTCCTCATATATATATATTTACTGTTGATTTATGTTATTAGTATGAAGGGACTTCAAAAAGTTTGTGGAAAATGGGATGGAAAAATAATGACATTTTCCAGGAATTTTTTTAAGGTCCCTCAAATTCAACAGTTTTTGGCTGAGGAAAAATTAATTTCATATGTAAGGTTATTTAGATGGCAAAGAGATTTTAGTGTAATTTCCAAGCATATAAATCAATCTGATTCTCTTTTTTAATATATACTTAACTCATTTTGTTTGCTCTCAGACGAGCTAACACCCTTGAGTAATTCCAAATTGTGTTTACAAAAAGACATTGAAGAATTTTCATGTAGAAGATACATTTTACAAGTCATTTGATCTTATTGGCACAAAATCAACTCAATGATGTTTTTTTAAAAAGCCAAAAACAGTCACAGTACATTCATCCTTAAAGAATTGAGTGAAATTCCAATTAAAGCAAACAGAAATGAGCCAGCACTTAATGTTATAAAATGACTGAATCTTCTTAGTAACGACGGCTGGACTCTGGGAACTAATGTGCAAATGTACACACACTTCCTGTATTTACACTGGCCGCCCCATGGCACCCGGAACAACAAGTTTTGGAAAGTGAGAAAGTTGGCCTGGACTTTATCTGTTGTGAATCACTGCACAATGGGAGCATTTGATAATGCTCCTAGGAAACTGAATTAATGATTGTTGTTGTTAAGTGCCACTGAGTCAATTCCGACCCATAGTGACCCTATAGAGTTTCCAAGGAGCAGCTGGTGAGCTTGAACCACCGACCGTGCAGTTCAAACGACTTTGCAGTCTGACGCATTAGCCCACAGTGCCACAACAGGGCTCCTTAATTAATGGTTAGTGGTTTTAAATAAAACAGTGTTCCAGGCTTCAACAATAATCATTTCAACCCACTTGCTTATTATTAGTGCCAATAAGACGAGAACCTTGCACCATGATTATTTGACTGCCTTCAACCCAGGAGTATGCTTCTACTTGTGAGTTCAGCCTTGTTGTTTATTGGTTGCTAATGACATATTCTGAAGTTACATTATTCACTATTTAAATCAAAATTTGGGGGCAGTTCCACTTTGTATTGCCACCACCCTTCAAAGCATGTTGGTTTACCAGGGATGCTGACAAATGGAGCAACGGTTCGGTTCAGTAAAGAGATGACTTTTCACTATGATGGGAAACAATATTGTTCTAAGCAGTTTTTGCACTGTATCTTTTAAACTGTTCTAGGAACTTATAGTATACATCCATAAAAAACATGATAACCTTAAGAGCCTTTCAAAATTCCTGACATCGTAATGTATAAATCAATGTAAGAATCCAAGCTGAACAGAGTGGAAATAGTGAATTGTTCCACTGAATAAATTTCCTACCTTCTATGGTGTACACAAATCATAACATTGTTGGAAAGGAGGGCAACAAAATGTAACAAAACATGCCAAAAAATTCCTAGCCATAGATACAGGATTTACATCAATATAACTCAAAACACAAACTACTAATCAACATCATGGCAGCAAGTTGTATACTGATAAAAATCAACTCAAGTGGTAGCCAAAAGCCATCATATAGACATGGACATCTGAGAAAATACTTCTGTTTTACATTAGATTTTGATAAAAGTGTGGAGAATCCAGATTTTCTTTCTCTATGGCATGAGATTATTCTGAAACAGGAAGCATATTGGTATGCATGGAGGCAATTTCTATAACTTTGTAGGCTACCGAGGGTTGGTGATTGGAAGAAAGAAGAATAAATTGTGTGGTGGAAATTTCAAGGTCTACTTCAAAGTCTGTATTTTAAGTTTGGTCCCTTTCAGAACAATAGATAATTAGGGTCAATTGGCATGAGTCCAGTGTCTACTAAAATAATTCCGGTCAGATTCTAGTTCATTTCCCCCCCTCTCACAAACATAGATAGACAACCATAAATCTTAGTTTATTCTGGCTTTCTTCTCAAATATTTATTCTGGCATTTTCAAGCTAATTTTTCAAAACTCCCAAATAAGGAATAATGGAACAAGTCCCATATTACAAACCAAAAAAAGAAAAAAAAAGTGAAGTCATAAACTCTTAAGTTAAGAAGCAGGAAGATGAACGTCCAATTCTCTTTCATCAGAATTGTCAGAGTCATAGGAGCCCTAGTGGCACAGTGGTTACAGCAGTCAACAGCTACCCAAAAGGTGGGCACTTCGAGCCAGCTTTCTCCCTGGGATAAATATAAGGCAGTTGGTTTCTGTAAAGATTTACAGCGTGAGAAATCCTACAGGCCAATGCTACAGTACCCTCCCTATAGCGTCTGTATGAGTTGAAATTAATTCTACAACTGTGGGTTTAGTTTGAATCAGAAGCATAGTTCCTGGCAAACACCAATCACAGTCAGGAATGAAAACAAGTTGAAATTTTTGAAGACTTAATTCAACATGTGAATTATACTACTAAGTGTAATCTGCAAAAAGAGTACATCTCAGTTTCATAAATTAATTTAATGGAGCACATACAAAGATAGCTTCATTCATGATTCCAATGTCATACAAGTATTATATCAGGCTGAAGACTTATTAATAGCCACCTTTATTGGACAAATACTAGATTCTGGCAAATATATGCCTCAAACACTCTATTGAAATTATATGTTGCAAATGTCAATGCATTCATTGTCTGTAACTGGTGTAACCTCATAACCTTAGGACCCAAGGAAATAAGACAACATGCATGAAAAGCTCAGTTAGCAGTGGTGAACAATGGAAAACAGTGACTCATGGGAAAAAGCTGGTCTCAGAAAAAAATTGCTAAAAAATTACTTCCTCATTCTCCTTCATTTCGTCTTTTCATCACCCTACAAAACCGGATCTCAGAATCCTCATTTCCATATACTTTAGGAGTGCTACTAGGTGCTGTCAGATTAACCTTGTACTAGAAACCTCAAAGTCAGCAGTTCAAACCCACCAGCCACTACTGTAAAGATTTATAAGCTTAGAAACCCTATACAGAGTTAGACTAGACTAGATGAAAGGGAGTTTGAGTGAGTTTGGATAATGCTGTTAGTTCACCCAACATTCAAAACAGATTGATGGAATACCAAAATCTCCCAGTTACTTTTTCATAACTTCGTAAGGATTAGAAGCTCTGGCTGAAAAAATAACTATGCAAGCTCAGAATTTAGAAAATTGAGACATTGAAGACATATTCTTCAAATTGCCTTTACTATGTCTCAGCTAGACCTATTTGTATTAGATAACTGAATGTTGGCCTCAGATAGGTTTCAACTCTGATTGGCCACGTGCATTGCTCTGTTGAAAAATATTCTCATGACAGATCTGAATTCGGCAGGAAACAGCATGTCGGTCATTAGTTACGGCTGCAGTATATACCAGCAGGCAAAGGACATCGAAAGCTTATAACCATTCTCATTGTTACAAAATTGTCATGGAAGTATTTAGAAGTAAAGGATGTCATATCTACAAATTGTAAGAAAGCTGTAGAATTTTTAAGGGAAAAAAAAATGTGTGTCTGTGGCTAGAGATGAAGAGAGAATGAATGAAAAGCCAAATATAAAATAGCAATATTGGAGAAATCTTGGTGAGGTTTATATAGGATTTTGTCACTATATTTGCAACTTTTTTGCAAAGTCTAAAGTTATTTCAAACCAGAAAAAGAGAAATAAATGCCTATCACATATTTGGAACTTTTCCTATAGAAGATATAAATAAGGACCAAGCACTACCATAAAATCTTTATAGGAGCAGAAGGTCTCATCTTTAATCCACAGAGTGGCTAATGGATTTGAACCAATTAGCCCAATGCCTAAACCACTGTGTCACCAGGGCACCTTATAATATGCAATACAATAAATGATTTGTTTTGTTTTAAATTCTTCCTTTTCACACTGAAACCTTACTTCACAGTATGAAAATACAATGACAAAATTTGTATTATACATATTCTTTGTGTATTTATAAGTAAAACAACTACCATTCAATTCTATACTTTCTCAGCATCCCTGGGGAAAAGGGTTCTTGAGACTGAAAATATCTGAGTGGTTCTTACAAGTAATGAGAAAATCTGCGGCACCACTTTAAAACAGGAAGATACGTAATTTATTCGGTTGTTACCATCACAGGAAATAGAGAAAGATGTTATAGTCTTAATCTTTAACTAGGAAGGAGCCTGAGTAGACAGTTTAGAAAGGTGACTCTTAGATAACTAACTACCCAGGGTTTAGGGAATTCCAAGCAAGGAGCTCTGGTAGCGTAGTGGTTACGAATCGGGCTGCGAACCTCAAGGTCAGCAGTTCGAAACTACCAGCTGTTCCACGGGAGAAAGATGAGGCTTTCTGCT
>NW_006408583.1:15470786-15476492 GCF_000296735.1 Chrysochloris asiatica
CTGAACCTCTAGATCAGTGATTCAAGGCCATAGCTGCTCCGAGGGAGAAAGATGAGAGTTTCTCTTCCTGAAAAGACTTCAGCTTTGGAAACCTTATAAGGATCACTATGAATCGGAACAGACTCGACATCACTTAGCAACAACAACATATGCACAATATTGAGTGATGTACAAAGCATCAATAGAAGAGGGGAGAAATGCACAGAGGCATGGTATCAAAAAGAACTGGCCAATGTTCAACTGCTTCAAGAACTGGCATATGATCAAGAACCAATGGAATTGAAAGAAATCCAAGTTGCACTGAAGAATTGACAAAAAAATAAGGCTCTAGGAATTAACAGAATACAAATTAATCTCTTTCAGCAAACTGGTATGTCATTGGAGCACTCATTCATCTGTGTCACTGTGAAGACAGTTAACAACCAATTAAAAGAGACCCATGTCTGTGACCCAATGGAATGTGAGAATCATCTAACAATGTCATTAATACAACATGAAGTAAACTTCTGCTGAAGATAACTCAAAAATGGTTAAAACAGTACAGTAACAGTGAACTGCCAGAAATTCAAGCTGAGTTCAGAAGAGGATGTGTAACTAGGGATATCACTGCCAACATTAAATGGATTTTGGCTGAAAGCAGAGAATATCAGAAAGATGTTTACTTGCGCTTTATTAACTATGTAGGAGCATCCGACTGTGTGGATCATAACCAACTATGGAGAGCACAAGAAATTAGTATTCCAATAGACTTAATAGGCCTACAGGCCATGGTTCTAATAGAACAAGGGGATACTGAACAGTTTAAAATCAGGAAAGGTATGCACCAAAGTTATATCTTTTTATCACATTTATTCAATTTGTATGCTGAGCTAATAACTGAAAACTAGACTACATGAAGGAGAACATGGCATCAAGGTTAGAGGAAGGTTCAGCAACAAACTGATATGCAGATGACATACTCTAATTTGCTGAAAGTGAAGAATACTTGAAACATTTATTGATGAATGTCAAAAACTATACCCTTCATATGGATTACAACTCAATGTAAAGAAATCAAAAGTTCTTGTGAATAGACTAATAATCAACATTACGATAAAAGATTGGAAGTTGTCAAATATTTCATTGATTTACAATCATTGACCAAGAAAGCAGCAGTCAAGAAGTCCTACCGCACATGGCAAATCTGCTGCAAAAAACTTCTTTACAGTGATAAAGAGCAAAGGTGTCACTTTGAGGACTAAGGTGTACCCGACCGAAAAAAGCGTGGGATGATTCACAAATAATTCTGAGAATTGTTGTTAATTGCCTTTGAATTGATTACAATTCATGGCAACAGTATGTGTGTTGTTGTGTGTCGCTGAGTCAGTTCTGACATATAGCAACCCTGTATAAGATTTCCAAGGAGAAGCTGGTGGGTTTGATCAAACAAACTCGTGGTTAGTTTAGTGGTGATCCTACAGTGCCACACTAGGATCTCTGAACTATAGGAGAATGGCCACATTTCCTCGTCTTTGCTGGTGTAGGACATTTTTTTTTCTCCTATCTTGCTAGAAAAGCAAAAAAAAGTCTTTAATTTTAGTCATACACTTACCATGCCTAACACAAACACACTGAGTTTTGTGTTTTTCACCTGATCTTGTACCTTCAGTTACAGATACATGGTTTATAAACATAAAGCTTTTTTACCCCTCTGGTCAATGATGACGGAGTTTGTCTTTGATGAACAAACGGAATTGTCAATTGACAAATACAATAAATGAAAGTATCTGATAATGGAGGGATCTGCCTTTGGAGTCAGTGAAGTCCCCGGTGCTAATGAGGATCAAGTGCAGGGTAAAGATCAATTGGCTAGAATACCAGCGGGGAACTGGACTAAGTGGCCTCCAATGTTTCTTCTCAGCCATGATTCTATGATACTTTTTACTGTTTCTAGAGATTATTGACTCAGACTTAGCCTCCTCAAATAAAATGCATTTTGTACAAATGGATGACCCTCAGTCACTGCTATCCTTTGCCAGCAATATATTCAAAGTCACAGTGCTTTAAGTTTTGCTTCAAAGCAAAGTACACACACTCCTATATAAAGTAAAAACCAAAGCATCAGTAGAATAGCACTGGCTGAATCTAGAAAACAAAACTGTGTCATGAGCTCTTAATAATCTCACATTTTAATGTGCGCCACACATCCCCACAGAAATAGTTACAACTATAGCTAAACACAGGAGCTCTGGTAGCGTAGTGGTTACGAATCGGGCTGCGAACCTTAAGGTCAGCGGTTTGAAACTATCAGCTGCACCGCGGGAGAAAGATGAGGCTTTCTACTCCCATAAAGATTTACACCCTCGGAAACCCTATACAGGGTCGCTATGGGTCGGAAACGACTCGATGGCACATAACAACAACAACAACATAGCTAAACACACAGAAGAAACTACAGGTATGCCTTCATGACGCTACTGCTGTTGTTGCAACTTTATGCCGTCAAGTTGGTTAACTCACAGTGAGCCTGTGTAGGGTTTCTGAACTCTAAGTCTTTATGGGAGCACAAAGCCCCTCATCTTTCCTCTGGGGAGTGACCGGTGGATTTCAAACTTCTGACCATGACGTTGGTAGCCCAAGATGCAACCCACCAGGTTCAGAAAATTTCTAGGAGAATCCATAAAATGTTATTCGTAGTTATTTCTGGAGAGTGGAACTTGAGAAAAGGGATGTAGGTAAAGTGGTTTTCTACTTTATACTGTTGAGTGTCTTGGTTACAGCATGTCTTGTTTTAATAATGACTTTTACACATGATGATATTAAGAGAAAAACTTGAATTGGAGTGAGTTTTACACTAATAAAATGTCAGTAGTAGTTACTTATGAATAAATTCTCAACCAAAAATCTCAGACAGTTCTCTGAGCCATTAAGTCTTAAAATTTGGACTTTTGTACAATGAGGGTGACTTTTCTTTTCAAATTTGATCTCAAGCTTTGTTTTGTTGATGCCAAAAGAATAAACCAATATTGTCAAATCTACTTAAAAACAAACAAAAAACAACCTCAGAAAAAACTGTTAGAATAATAGTTCAGCACTGAGTTGTAAGTAAGATATGTCCTACTGTTTGGGATTCTGGTGTTAAAAACATTTTTGAGTTTATTGAGGTGGTATTAGCACATTGTATTGTTAAGTGCCATCGAATCAGTTCCAAGGAGCAGCTAGTGGGTTTGAATCATCAACCTTACCGTTAGCAATCCAGTACTTATTCTACAGTACCACAGTGGAACTCTGGTATTAACACTGTTGCTGCTGTATATGCCATCAAGTCCATTCCAATAGCAACCATACACAGGATTTTGAGGAGCAACTGGTAGATTTGAACTGCTGATGTTGTACTTAGCAGTCCAGTGTTTATCCTACAGCACCACAAAAGGACTCCAGTATTAACATGGTCGTGGTGGTGGTTATGTGCCGTGGAGTCAGAACTGACTCATAGGAACCCTGTACAGGGTTTCCGAGGCTGTAAATCTTTATGGGATCAGAAAGCCTTATCTTTCTCCCATGGAATAGTTGGTAGTTTTGAACTGCTGACCTTAAGGTTAGCAGCCCAATTCGTAACCAGTACGCTACCAGAACTCCTTGGTATTAACATAGCAACACTTTTATTCTACTCACCAAATAGATGCAAAATTAGGAGACGAATTAGTTTTCTGTTTTTCTGTTAAACAGAAAAAAAAATTCTATATATTTAATTGTTTTTCTGTTAAACAGAAAGAAAAAAATTCAAATAGATAATCCTAATTGTTTCTTTAGTTAATATAAAAGTTATATCTTCAGGAAGTTGTTAATGAAATATTGTTCTACAAAAGCCACGTATGGATGACAGCAGATGGATGCATGCACATGAGTGTGATGTTGCCCCTAGAACTTAGAAGAAAATGATTTTACTGTAAAAATCTGAAATCAATTAATACAGCATCAAAGCTCAGGAATAAACACTTACTCTTTTAGGCTATAATATGATGAAGGCTTGATGGATGCGATTCATTCTGAAGAAAAAAAATCCCTTTAGAATATAGGCTGATCTATATCGGCTGCATGGACAGGCCTGGTCAAGGTAGTTAGTCTAGAACTTGCCAAATGCAGTATCGGTCCTGGCAGTGCTAGGAGACTATCCCATTACTGTCTTACTTCCGGTCTCCATAGTATTCCTAATTACATGCTTCTCTGTGTGTCTAGCTTTCCATGAAATAGGCCTTCTGAGAAAGGGCTCATTAGTTAGTGATATATCCTCATTCCAGTTTTATCATTGCTCACTTATAACAGCCAATTAAAAGAACATTAATTCTTCACCTAGTGAGTCAAAATCACTTATGATAATTTAGTCAAGTTGCTTAACACCTAAAATTTCCATATCAAATGTTCTGATTATATCTGATTTTAGGTTGGTAAGTACGGGTATAGTATGATGTGTAAGACATCCGTATCCAGCACACAGTCAGGCTCACAGTGGTTCTTGTTTGAATGAGTGGCTGGGAATCATAGGTTCTCCACTTAGAGTGATTTAGTCAAGTTATTTACGTCTGAAAGTCATAGTTTCCTTATTTGTAAAATGAAGTTTCATATAAACAGCCAGCACAGTCTTTGGCCCACTCTTTAAAAGGTGAACTATCCAGGTTTTATTTTTGTAATCTAAAACTGAGACATTATAAAATATAAACTTAGTTTTCTCTTTTGGAATGTAAAATGCTGTTTACACAGAACATGATTTGGAGTGATATCCTTTGCATAGCCATCTGGGAAGTCATAACACATCACTATAGAACTGATTATCATTTTAGAAGATAAGATAATAAAACTACAATTAGGACAACAATGTGAAAGTAGTGATTGAATGAATCAAACATTCATTCAATTGGGAAGGATTCCCAATTGCTAGTTCTTTCTTGTAAGTTATGGAAAATCTTGGGAGAACCCATTGCTACCAATGGTAAGCTTTTGAAACCCTAAAATGCCTGAACACTATTGATTTCCGTTACTGAGCTCTACGTACTGAACTGGTGATTTCGGGGAACTCTTTATTAACAGCTCTTGTGATAGATGTAAAAGGGAAGAGATGTAATTGCTGGGACCTGAAGGCAGTGGTTTTCAGTCATGTTCATCCAAGTCTTCAATATTCTTAAATTAGAGACTGTCTTTAGTTCTTGTCCTTCCTGGGAGGACTTGCAAAATAAATGTACAGTTTAACATGTTTAATGCTTTGAAATTCTACTAGAAGAGTGAATATATATATATATATATATATGTCATGGTAAAAAGTTCATTCTGACCTTAGCCTGGCTCTTTCCTTTGATATCTAGGTAGTTAACTTCAGTATCCTCAATTCTTTATCAATGAAATAGTTATGAAAATTACATTTGGTTAAAAGACTGTTGTAAGGTGTGAATATATACAAAATGTTTAACTAACAGTGATTTGTATTTGTATATCTCACTATAAGTAATAAAATGTTAGTCTAAGTTCCTCAGACTTCATGAGGTATCTGACATTAAAATTAAACCATTTTACCGGAGGATTTTTGGGCCCAGAGTCAGTGACATAGCCACAGAGGACTAGAGTGAAGAGTGAAGCATCCAGCTGATAAGAAGAGAGGGCATATGCATAAGAACACCCACACTTGCAGATAATACCCACTTGACCTGTTTTCAATGACTTTTTGAACAGAGC
>NW_006408583.1:15476995-15485669 GCF_000296735.1 Chrysochloris asiatica
GAAGCAGTGACACCAGAGATGGAGGCAGAGACGATGACATGGAGAGATGGAGCAGCTGAGGATTTTAGACCCAGAGAGGGAGAGGGGCTGTGTGTTGATGACCAGGGGGCAGGCTTGTAGTATATACCCTTTGGTTGGTTGATGATGCATGAAGGAGCTTGTAATCATGGCAATGAAACGATATATGATACGATGAATGTAAAATTAATGTTCTCCCATGTAAACGATCACATAATTCACAATAAAACATAAAAAAAATTAAACCAGACACACTGAGATTGAGTCAATTCTGTTAAGATTTCTATAAATGTTATGGGAGCAGAAAGCCTCATCTTTCTCCTGTGGAGAGGCTGGTGGGTTTGAGCACAATTCTTAAATTTTTGTTACTATACTCAATAAATATCATGCTGAACACACTGAAGTGTGCTAAATGCTAATCTGAAATAAAAGAGAAGCTCTCCAGGTGTACTGCAACATGAGAGATGTTATAGTAGATTCAGCACTTGGACTCCATCATTCCCAAAGCCACATTGCCCACCTAAGGCTACTTGTATAAAATCTACCAGATAGTCAGGTCATTGACATACAGCCCATTGTGACCATCCACCTTACTGTTTTTGAGTACTGTACACAGTAAGATAAGCACTGGGCTGCACACTGCAGATCAACAGTTCAAATCTACTAGCTGTTCCTTGGAAACCCTATGCAGAATCATCAGTATGACTCAACAGCACTTAACATGTCATAGTTAAGTCCTGATGGTATGGCACTGTAGGATAAGTACTGGACTGCTATCTGTTAGGTCATCAGTTCAAAACCACCAGCCACTCTTGGAATCTCTCAAAAGGTTTGCAATGAGTCAGAAGTAACTTGACAGAACATAACCTATCATAGTTGCTTTGCTTATATTATTTAATTGAATTCTCACAGTTTAATAGAGACCATTTTATTCCTGTTAACAAGAAAGCAAGCCGAATTCAGAATGCCACACACCAGTGAATGACAATGCCAAGATACAATGAGAACCTCTGAGGACTGGATAGCCCCTTCCACAAGTAGAGATGAGCTAACTGTTTCCAAAGAGTGGGGCTTATAACCAAGCTTTAGGTCTCTTGTCCACCAGACAAGATCCAGGCCCTGTTGATTTTTATTCCCTGAGTTGCTTCAGCCTTCATGGGAATATCAGCTTGTCAAGAAGGTTGCAACAAAGCAAAGGTCCATGCACTTGAATAGTGAATGAATATCCTTTAAAGAACAACTATCAAAAAAGAAATACAATTTTAGTGACCCTGGAGACTCTAGCCATGAACCCATTTCAGAAATAGTATCTTAACAAACTAAAATTGCAATATATGAAAATGTTTACATTGTAAATCATTACAAAAAAAGGAAAGTCAAAATGTCTACTTTTATATTCTCAAAGAAACGAACATAAGAGAAAGTGCATTTCACGTATGTACCCATTTGTCTAAAGTACGTTCATAAGGAAAAGACTTAGCTTGTCACTATTTGGAAATGTCACTGATTTTAAGTTCCCTATAAATCTTGGCATTGGATAAGCACTGGACTCCTAACCACAAAGGTGGTAGTTCAAATCCACCAGCTGATCCTTGGAAACCCAATACTGGGTTGCGATGAGTTGAACCAACTGGATCGCACTTAGTGACATGAGTCCTTTAAGGAATCCAGGTGGTGCAGTGGGTTTCAAGTTGGCTGCTAACTACAAAACAAGCAATTCAAATTTATCAGCTGCTCCATGGGAGAAAGATGAGGCTTTCTGCTTCTATAAAGACTTACAACCTTGAAAACCCTACACAGTGTGGGAGCTGACTGGATGGCACGCAATCACCACTACCACACGTCCTTTATGAACTCTGATGGTACATGGTTAAATCCTTGTGTATTAATTCAAAGATGGAAGATTTCAATCTCCTGGCCTCTCTCTCTGTGAGAGTATGTGACAGTCTGCTTCCATAAGGGTTAGTGGTGGTGGTGGTTGTATGCCACCAAGTTAGTTCCAACTCATAGAAGTTTTCTGAGGCTATAAATCTTTACAGGAGCAAAAAGCCTCATCTTCCTTCTGTGGAGTGACTAGTGGATTCAAACCACTGATTTTGTGGTTAGCAGTCCAACTCCTAATCCACTATGTTACCAGAGCTCTTTTCCATAAACATTACAACCTCGGGAACCCTATGACGCACTTCCACTCTGTTCTGCAGGATCATTGTTGTTGTTAGGTGCCATCAAGTCAGTACCTACTCATAGCGACCCTATGGACAACAGCACAAAATGCTGCCTGATCCTGGGCCAACCTCACAATAGTTGCTACATTTGAGCCCATTGATGCTGCCATTGTGCCAATCCATCTCACTGGGGCTCTTCCTCTTTTTCTCCAACCCTCAACCTTACCAAACATGATATCCTTCTCCAGCAACTGGTCCCTCCTGTGGGAATCTACTCATTGGCAGTGGGGCAGACCTTTGATAACAAATTACCACAAAATGGGTGGCTTAGCTGTCAGAAGTGTATTCTCACAATTCTGGAAGTAGTTCATTGCTTGTCAGTAAGGCCATGCTTTCTCTGAAGGCTGTTAAGGGAGAAATTCTTCCTGCCTCTAGAATATTCGGTGGTGTCAGGCAGCGCTTGGCTTGCAGCAGTATAGATAGCTCTGATCTCTCTCATTTTCACATAGCCATCTTCCCAGTGTCTGTCTTCATCAGGCGTTCTGTTTTCCCTTTCGTGTCTCCTCTTCTTAAAAAGACACCCGTCATATTGGATTAGGGACCACCCTATTCCCATAGGATCTCATGTTAACTAATTATTTTGGTTAATGCTCCATTTATAAACAGGCAACAGACGTTAAGACTTCAACTTATCTTATTAGGTACCACACTGCCATCTTCTCACATAGCATCTCTGTACGCACTGCTGTCCATTTGTGAATCACTGGAAAGTAGACATGTTTCAAGAAGATAAAATAAATATGGTGACATTCTAGGGTCCAAATGTCAGGAGAAGCACTGGTGGGAATCAGATCTTGTTTGCTTGATGTCTTCATCTCTAATATGAAACGCTCAGCGAGCATAGTTATCATTTTTAATTCCTTATACAAGACATAACTGAGAAATCACCTCAGCTTTATCAATTAGTATCAACATGACATATGATCTGTACTATAGTACCACATGCTCACTTGCGTGTATGTGGATGTTAAGTGCCGTGGGGTGGCTTCCGACTCACAGAGATCCTGTATAGGGTTTCAAAGGAGTGGCTGGTGAGTTTGAACAGTCGACCTTACGGTTACCATTCCATCCGTGGGTTACCATCCCACGGTGCCATATCGGGACTCACACTTATGTGTTGGTTTGTAATTTTTCTCTGAACGAATTATAATTCCATTTAGTTTTTTCAGCTATCATTGGACTCACCATGGATGATATAATCTACTTTACATCTTAATTATTTATCTGAGGTTTTTCTTTAATTTTTGTCTAATTCAGGAAAAATAAATGAAAGAACTCCATAGAAATCTTCCAACCTAGTGAGACAACCGAAGTAACTGAGGAATTAATATAATGATATTATCATCTCTTTTTGAGGGAAATTAATTTTTTTTAACTTTCATGTATGCATTTGTGTCTATATATGTTTTTGTTTATAGACCTGGGTATTGACTAGAAAGCTTTATTAAGGCAAGTGCGGAGGAACTGGTTAAGACATTGGCCTGTGATGTCATGCTACACAGCTCTATGCAAACTATAGCCAAAAATATGAAATCAGGAAATAGTGTTTTTAAATCTGTTTTCCTAATGGTACTGTATTTCCTAAAGATTAGCACTCTACCCTTAAATCATACAGAGTCTAATAGAATCCAGAATGTGGTACCACCAGGGAGTATAGACTCAATTCCAAGCTACACTTTAATTTTCTGAATAGTAATGCAAACGATGGCATCCTGGTGTGGTGCTGTGGGTTAATGCTCAGGCCTGCAAAGTCAGTTTGAACCGTAAGGTAAGTGGTTCAAGCTCACCAGCTGCTCCTTGGAAACCCTATACAAGGTCACTATGGGTCAAAACTGACTCACCCACTGATACTTAACAACAATAAAACAATGCAAATGCTTAACTGCTTGATAATAACAAAAAGACTGGGCATTCAAACCCACAGAGAGGAGCCACAGAAGAAAGTCTTGGTTGAACTACTTGAAAAATCAGCTCTTAAACCCTATGAAGAGGGCTGTGAGGTATACTTGATGGTGGGTGGCTGTAGCCTCTCTTTGGCTCCTGTGGATAGGAGAGTGAGATGCCCACGAACACACCATGACAGATACTGATATCATGAGGCTATTGCATGTCCATGCATACTTTCTATTATCCTAAGCACCTTTCTTCCATCACTCGTTTTGGGAAACTTCTCAGAAGTGGAAACCCACTGGACATGGTTGTGCATTTGATCTGCTTTGTAACTGTTGTCAATCTGGTGGTGACCATGTGCCATGGAGTCGGTTCCAACTCATATTGACCCTGTACAGGGTTTCTGAGGCTGTAAATCTTCACAAGCGCAGAAAGCCTCATCTTTCTCCCATGGAACCACTGGTAGTTTGGAACTGCTGACCCCGAGGTTAGCAGCCCGACTCATAACCACTACGCTGCCAGAGCTCCTTGCTGTCAATCTAGGATTAGATTTAGTAGAGAAACCAAAGGCAAGCAGTAAAAGAAGTTCATTATCACACAAGGTAGTCAGATATTTGAAATACAGTATCTACTTTGTATATCTTGTTTCAGCTTTCAAGCAATATTTCCTCTATCTGGCGCACCACTAGTTGAGTTGGTGTGGGAAACATAGTTATTTAGTTATTTTGTTTACTTTTACTACTGTGCCTTGTCTATGTCTGTTAGGACCAAACATCAAAGACTGGCTTAGAGTTTTCACTAGAAATGGAGTTACATCTATTTGAGAGAATAGTCTTCAGGTCACTACTATTCTCGTTTCTTACGGTCATGTTTGGAGCACTGGACCACAAGGTCAGTTTCAATCACAAGATCAATGGTTCAAACTCACCAGTCGCTTCTCGGAAACCCTATATAATCTATAAAGGGTTGCTATGAATCGGAACCAACTTGATTAACACTTCAGAAAATATGTTGCCCTCTCCTTGGAACCTTGGCTTTAAAGAAGGTATAGCCTCTGATTGTTATAACCTGAGAGTCAGAAATGACTCTAGTGAGGCAAACAATAGGGAGACCACGGTCAGAGGGGAGATCTGTCACAATGTGATAGAATTACAGCAAAATATATATTTTAGAATGAATTTCTTATTTCTGCCATCTTTTAGAATACATTATATTTCTGTCCTCTAAAAACATAAAAATTTTAAAAAACCCTAAAAAGTCCAGTTCTATTCTGACAGGACATGGAGTTACCACGAGTCAAAACCGATTCAACAGCAACTGGTTTGAAAGAAAGAAGTTTTCTTTCTTCTTTTTTGGCCCTCTGCAGTTTGCTGAGAGAATATCACCGGTTACAAGAACTATATTATATTCTGAAGAAAAATATAGTTTTTCTCTACTTCTTCCCCATTCCATCCAGGATACAGACTGGATGGAATGGGGAAGAAGTAGAGAACATGAAATCAGTTGATATGAATTCCAGTTCTGATTTCGTTCATTAACTTGCTCTGTGACATTGGCCTTCTTTCTCAATGATCGAATTTGCAAACTGCGCATGTAATTACTTTTTACTCACTTTGATCTTGTTGTTGTTGGTAAGTGCCATTGAGTTGGTTCGGACCCTGTATAAGCGCTTCCAAGGAGCGCTTGTGAGTCTGAACCACCAAACTTATGGTTAAACCAATCTTGTAGTCCAGCACACTAACCCACAACACCACACCAGGACTCTTGTTGTCAAATGCCATCAAACTGGTTATGACTCATAGTGACCCTGTATAGAGTTTCCAAAGAGTGGATGATAGGTTTGAACCACCAAACTTACAGCACCATACCATGTCTCAAGTTTGATCATAGCCTCAAACAATGCAACAGACATTACTGTGTGAATGGAAAAACAGTAAAGAAAAATGATTGGGCAGACTTTGTATGAGATACATGATACATATTTCCAATTTCATCATCATATTTTTTACATGTAGCTCTGCATTAGTTTACTACACAGTCAAGGTTCCTTTTCTCTAAATTAAAAATAAAAGCACTTCACATGGTAAAAAATTATACCTTCCTCCCTTTTCAAATATATGCCTGCAACTTTTTATTTTCAAAAAT
This sequence comes from Chrysochloris asiatica, assembly GCF_000296735.1. Classification (NCBI taxonomy): domain Eukaryota; kingdom Metazoa; phylum Chordata; class Mammalia; order Afrosoricida; family Chrysochloridae; genus Chrysochloris; species Chrysochloris asiatica. Next base: position 15,483,274 of record NW_006408583.1, read on the forward strand.
TTCCCTTAAACCCATATATTTTATTGTGTATGATGCTGTTGCTGTTGTTAATAAGGGATCCAACATGCAGACTTTTTCCACAAACCAATTTTCATCCTCAATCTTTTTCAACTTACCTCCATACTATTGGGTCTCTTGGATGTGCAAGGACAATGACTATATCACAGTTAAGATGGAAAGGAATGATCCATAAAAGCATAAAAGGAATTGAGAGAGACAATGATGACATCACTTGTATGTAAAGAAGTCCAAGCATCAAGATTGCCTCCCTGTGCTATATCAGTGATATACACATCTATCCCCACCCCCAGAAAGGAAGGTTTAATTCCTGAAAGACTCTAGGAAGACTGTGCATGACGCCAAAGAGTTTAATAGGATAGAAGTACTAAAGCTGGATAATTCCAGATCATATAAAAGAAAAAAAAAAGAAAAAATCTGTGAACCGCTCAAAGAAATGATGAAGACATGTGTTATCATGAATAATATGGAGGTTAACTCAGTGCCCTAAGTACTGTTATTGGTGTTAACTGTCCTCAAGCAGGTTCCGACTCATAGTGACACTGTATAGGGTTTCCTAGGAGTGGCTGGTGAGTTTGAACCATCAACCTTGTGATTCAAACTGAACTTGCAGCCCAGTGCCTTATTCCACAGCCCCACACCAGAAGACTCAGAATAATGATTAAGATGCCATAACCCAACTCTACTTCTCTAACTTTTATACAGGGGGATGCAAAGAGGAACAGGAAGAACTGCAGACAGCATCTGTTCAGTAATTGTAACAAAACTGCCAAGTCTACATAAAAAACAATTTATTGGTTTGCATTTATACTGAAGTTGGAGTTTTTAGCACTCACAAGAGTTTTGTAAAATGGAGGGAAATATTTCATTGGAAAGGGAATATACCTGTTTTTAATTCCCTTCTGTAGTCCAAATTATAATTTATTCAAAAGAGACCTCTGTTCAAGGACAAAGTTTAACATATAAACATCTGTTCTTACAAAAATGTTCTATAGCTCTAGATACTGATAATGCACATAGAACATTTAACGAACAGTCAATTTAGCAATCTGCTACTATAGGTGTTCTTGAGTGTTTCTATTTTGGGATTTCTTTTTTTCTCCTTAATTACTATACCATGATCATTTCTATATAGTAAGGTTACAGATTTTTATCCATTATATGAAATTTTCATTGAAAACTATAGACAAGCTTAGGTTTCTTTAGTTGAAAATATCAAGCTTTAAAAAACAACACAAGAACCTTATAAAGGTCTTCAACACATGTGACTTTGATAGATTACAAATAATAAATGATAAATGGGCCACCGTGACTTTTTCAGCTTGTATTGGTATTCTCCACACCCAGTGAACTACCAGCATATAGTTAAGTGCTTAACAAATTTTTGTTGAATGACTATGTATATGTATTTAGACAGCAAAAAATGAACACGTTTTTGAATGTGCCTAGAAGTCAATTACAACTCACAGCAAAATGAACATAGTGAAAGAAAACAAGAAAAAGTACTAGACATGTATTGGAGTCCTGGCACTGGACCGCAAGGTGGGTGATCGGTACCCACCAGTGACACCTCAGAAATTCTATCCAGGGTCGCTGAGTCAGAACCAACTCAACCATACTTAATGACAACACATGTATTTATACATACATATAACTGTGTCCATTTTGTTATGAGTTGAAATTGACTTCTTGGCAGCGGGCTTTGGGTTTGTTGCATTTTGGGGGGGGGACACATGTTTATCAACATTTGTGTATGTGTGTGCATCGCATTTCAACATCTGGAATATTTCAGGTGTGAATAAAATGGATATTTGAGAGGAAAAAAACTAAAGCTCTGGATAACAGACAAAATTCAGTAGACCAATCTTAAAGACTTTTGTGATTAACTGCCATCGATTGGTCCCGGTAATGACCCTGTCTAGGATTTCTGAGGAGCAGTTGGTGAGCTAGAACTGCCAACCTTGTAGTTCGAAGTCTAGTGCTCATCTTACGGCACCACATCAAAAGTCCAAAAGACTTTTTAGAGGCTTTGAAAGTGACATCCCAGAGCCTGTGTGTTGTTACCAAGAGTCCTAGGGTGGCGCTGTAGGATAAGCACTGGACTGCTAATCACAAGGTCAACAGTTCAAACCCACCAGCTGTTACTAGAAACACAATTAGGGTCACTATGAATAAAAACTACTGGATGGCACTTAACAACAAGTAGACTTTCTAAGGAGCAGCTGATGGGTTTGAACTACTGACCTAGTGGTTAGCAGTCCAGTGTTTATTCTACAGTGCTACACCAGGACTCCAGAGCCTTTGTGCAGGTATCTACCCCACCCTTGGAAAAAAAAAACACTGCCATTATGATTCTGACATATATATATATATATATA
>NW_006408583.1:15486192-15495990 GCF_000296735.1 Chrysochloris asiatica
ACCAGCCACTCCGCGGGAGAAAGATGAGGCTTTCTACTCCCGTAAAGATTTACACCCTCGGAAACCCTGTACAGGGTCGCTATGGGTCGGAACCGACTCCACGGCACTTAACAACAACAGTCCAGTGCTTATCATACAATGCCAGCAGAGTGAAAGTTCTAGACACAGGACTTGATTTCTGAAGACTGACCTCTAGCTCGAAGATATTTGCCAAGATTACTTTATGCTCTGAAACTAATTCTCTCTGGAGTCTTCCAAAGGCTGAAAAAAAGTAACAAAGTAAATACCTCTGATTACTTCTTTTAAATGACAATCGCCAACTACACCTGGTCATTTATTAAGGCATTTCTGCTCACCATTCCATCCCTGTCTGAAGACATCGGTTGCAACGTTCCTTCTTTTCAAGCTGGTATAAAATTCTGTAGCTCCGTAGTCATTTTCTTCAAAAGATTTAAACAGGGATCATTTCCTCTACAATTAGCTCACATTATGTGAACACTGAGGTCCACAGAGTCTAAGTGACTTGCCTAAGAACTGAGGTTGTTATAGTTGTTAAGTCCAGAAGCAAGTAAATAATAAGTGTCTCAGTCTAAATACATCCGGAAGAACAACTATCCTTGGCCTCAATACTCCCTCTATTGTCCTATTCTTAGGCTAATGTTTGCAAACAGCAGGGAAAACAACTGCAGATTGAGGACTGAGGAGGAAGAGTGGGAGGCAGTCATTAAGAAATCCCTGAGTCCAGGGATCACCTGCTCGCCTGGATCAAAACATTGTGACAAGTCATTCTTAAGGACATCAGGGATGACTGAGCCATTGTTTTCAGAGCCAGCTGTGGAGGATCAGCTCCAGTGTGGCCTTGGAGCAGCGGCAGCTGCAGCATCAGAGGGAGGGAGGTGTTGGAAGAGGAGTGAGTAAAAAGGAGGGCTGCAGGGCCCCCGCCGCGCCACCTCCGGGCAAACCAGGAAGTATCTTTGCTGTGAGTGCAATGAACTGAGCCACCTTTTGAACCTATCGGAAGTGCAGACAGCGTCCAGCAGGCCCCATAGGGGGGCGGCGATTGCAAACCCTCTATAGGCCAATGCTCCGAGATTGCAGAATGGTCATAGCTAAGCACAGGGTGGCGACTACCAGAAAATACCCAGAGCAGGGCAGACTCTGCGGTGGTAGCAAACCATAACCCAGCAAAGTCCGGGGTAAACAAGCCTCCCCGCGTTTCCCACGAGCTCAGCTCTAGCTCTGCAGCCCTAGCCGCCTTCTCCTCGAGGCCCCATCATCTGATCGAACTCCCTTCCCGCCCTGGGCCCTCGGCCCCTCCACACACACCCCCCCCCCCGCTCCTGGCTGGCACCCCACACTCACCATCTCTTGCCTGAGAAGGTGAAGCTTGGTTTCCAACCTCTCCAGAGCGTTGGAGTGGCTACGTCGTGGGGAGCCAGAGGTTGGGGAGGACGAAGAGGAGGACGACAAGGAGGGAGGGAAGCTGTAACTGCTGCTGTTGCAACTGCAGCCACCACCGGCGCCACTGCAGCTCCCCCCGCAGGGGTCCCTGTCCATTTCTCGGGGAACCGGCTCCTCCCCGCGGAGTGAGCGCAGTAAGCTGTCGGGCACTTTGCGCCCCAGCTTCAGCTCGAGGTCCCTGAGGTCTGGCAGCGGGCCGTCTTCCATGACTTTCCAAGAACCGTGAGAATGGGAATCAAACGGCTGTAAAGCAACCCGGCCTAGGAGGCTGCGGCGAGATCAGCGAAGGCTCCGGGTCTCTAGCGTTGGCCGCTTGAGTGCACCGCCGGCTTCATCGCCGCAGGCTGGGTGTCAGCCCTGAAATCCGCGTAGGACGACAGAGCGCTGCGACACCTTTGACACTAGCTATGAGGATCCAGGTCGCCTCATGCTCTTCCTTTTTGGCTACCCCACTGCAAAGTTGAGTTAATCGATATTGCAGAGAAGGGAGTGGAGGAGTAGGGAATGAAAGCAAGTGCCACAGACCATAAGAAAATGCTGTTTGGGCTCACATTGTAAAACTGCCGGTCCACATCTCTGCGCCACTCAAAGACTGCCCATCTGATATCACGCGACAGCAAAATAATGATGTGGCCACACACTCCAGGGTCGTTTCATTTTCCAGCCATATGTCTCCAAGCTTTCGGGGTATCCTGGATTGTCAGAAATAATAATTTGGTCAATGGAAAATGAGGTCAGTAGTGCGCACAAGCATAAAAAAGAAGCATACAGTTTAGCAGAAGTTTAACGTCTTCCTAGATGTAGCACAACTAACCTTCTTTCCCATTGAAGCTGTTAGATCCAAGTCCTGGTGTTCCTCTGAGCCTCGGAAACTTTAAACTGTGTTGGCAGGTGGACCAAACCAGGGCCAACCCTCATGCCGTATATCACAGAGAAGAAGAGCAAGAGGATTTTTCCTTACCCTGCTGCTCCTGTAGCAACTGAGTTGAGAAGTTCCCAATACTAGTACTAGATTTCACTTTTTCTAGACAAAATCTCCTGGCAATTACTTTAAAACAGTTTATAAAAAATAGAAGCAGAATGACTTCAAATTTGGTGTACTTCCCCACCCCTACAAACATAAAAGGAAAAAAAAATCTAGCTTTAGAAGTCTTCCTTATTATTTTATGCTAATAAAGAGAAACCAATTTCATCAAAAGTCAATGAAAAGGTGCAATCACAGTTATTTCTTATCAAAGCTGTGTTATGTCACAGCCAGGAGAAGTGAAGAATTAAATAGTTTATGTGACTACTGAGATCACAATGGAATTGTTGTTGTTGTGAAGTGCCATTGAGTCGGTTCTGTCCCACAGCAACCCTGTATAGGGTTTCCCAGGAGCAGCTGGTGAGCTTGAACCGCTAAAGTTCAGATTAATTTTACTGCAACTATGGAAGAAAAATATTCTTGTCTTCTTTAATAAGTTCCGACAGATTTTCAACAATTTAGGAGAAACACAAAGTATGAAACCACTGATCTGAGATTATTTCTGCCAAAAAGTCAATAGGAATTACATAGATTACAAACATGATCAGAATATTGAGTGTGTGTCTGTAATCTTCAAATTCAAGAATGTTATTTTCAGTACAGCAAACCAGGAATTTTGCTTTCTATTCCAGTAATTCAACATATGGGTCTCTTTTACTTCTTAGACAAATACAAATTTGGGGTCTTGGACCTTCCTGGTAAACACATAAGCAAGATGATTTTGTTGCTGTGTGCTTTGAAGTTGATTCTGACTTACAAGGACACTGTATAGGGTTTCCAAGGCTAGGAAATCTTTAGCAGAACAGAAAGCCTCATCTTTCTCCCCTGGAGTGGCTGGTGGATTCAAACTGCCTTAGCAGCTCAATGCATCATCAGGACTCCACATTTCAGATAGTTTTATTTTTATTAGAGTCTTGTCTAAGAAATCTCTAAAGGATAGGAAACATGGGCTTTGTGAATTAAATATGTTATGTCAGCGAGAGAGTTTTTGGTGTTCTTTTATCAACATGGAAGACACTTGTATGTCATTTCTCAACGTAAAAAAGGAAAGTTGAAGAAAATAGTTGTAAGTTAAGTGCCTCATTTTAAAGTTGGAACCACCATTTATGGAATCAAAGGAGAACAAGACTAAATCTCAACTCACTGATGAAACTACGTGCCTATCTCAAATTTGGAAAACCACAAACCCATTGGATACGACTTGCACTGTGTCATGTGATTATGGAAGTATTGTTTTTCAGACAAACTGTGTTATTACACAACTTACAAAGTTCAGCTTAAGGATGATGGAGAAGAATAGCTTATAAATGCCCTAATTGGCTAGAACTTGGGTAATAAAAAAGTTTATTGTTAAATGACCATCACTGTGACTATATAAAAAAGGAACACTTCATTTATTGTTAGTCACAGGCAATAAGAGTAGTATTTAAAGCTGAAGATGATAACTGAAAACAAAGAACCTTTTTGTGGCTTAATTAAGTCTGCAAAAAGAGTTCCTCTGAAAATCAAAATGTGACCCACACAAGGGTAAATCAGAAAGTATTGCTACTAGGGTTCCAGCTCATACAAACATGGGTTTATTACAAGCAAAATGTGTTTAAACATGTCTCTGCAATCAGTGCATGACTACAGACAAGTTCTCTCAGTCATGCACTTGCCTTAATCTCCTTAGGGTATCTTTAAAAAACAACAACAACAACAAAAAAAACACAGTGGCTTCTGAAGGGCTCTGCTGGGCTTGTTAAATTCAAGACAGAAGTCAGCTCAGAAGGTTAGGAGGTTATGATGATGGTTGTTTTGAGACTCCTAAGGGGTCATCTTGACAGATTTTTCTCAAAGGACACAGGATGATCACAGGCTCTTATTGTGAAGAAGTTTTAAGAAAATAGAGAATTGCAATAATGAGGAAACAGCCAGGAAATTTGCACCGTAGAATTTTTTTTTAAATGATGTCAACACACCTGCTCATTCTTCCTGGGTACCAAGCGAATGGCTATCCTACAAGAATTCTGTTGTGAAAAAATATGAAAATCTCTTTAAGGCAACCATTCTATATTTCACTAAATCCCTTGCTCTTTATATGTAACACCACTCTCTTGAGACTCTTTCTTCTAAATTTATTGTAGTTTGGGTGAAAGTTTACAGAACAAATTGTTTTCCATTCAACAATTTATATACATTTTGTCTCATGACACTGGGTGCAGACCCCCTCAATATAATAGTACTGCTCCCCCCTTCCTTCACTTGTTGTCTGTCCCTTTTTGCTGAACTTTCAGTTTGGCTAAATGCTGCCTCTACAGGGCTCATATAGTTGACTGTTCTGAGGAGTACTTTCTGATGAGAATTCCTCATGGGTATTATTTTGTACTTTATAGGAACTGTGAACCTCAAGGTCAGCAGTTCAAACCCACCAACTTTTACTCAGAAACCCTATACAGGGTCATTATGAGTCAGAACCAACTCCATGGCACTTAATAACAACATTGGCTGGAAGTTGATCCCTGGTGGTGGGTTCAGTTCTAGGCTTGTGGGTCGTCTAAGGACTAAAGTCTCAGAGGTTCCACTAGTCTCTATCATATCAGCCCAGTAAATCTCATATTTTTAATGTTTTTTTATTTTGTTTTACCTTTGTTCTCCTTTTTTATCCAGAATTTTCTATTATGACCTTGATCATAGTGGTCTGGCACTTGCTTTCTTGTCCATCTTCAACCATCACTTGTTTCTCTGATGAACAGCATCTGCCAGTAACAACCAAAACTCGAGCCTACTAATCCAATACTAGTACTGGATTTCACTGAAAAATCAAATTATAGAAATAGTTAGGTTGTGTTTATGATACAGGTTTTTTTTACCTTGGCTAAATTTTTATATGCTTCCTTTTGTGACTGTCATATATATGAGCAAGATATATATATATATATTGCATTAAAAAAAAAAAAAAGAATGGGTGTGGTCCATTTCCTAATAAAAGTGTCAGAAAAATAGGAAAAGACAGGAAATTTGTCTACATAATTTAAGGTATATTTGAAAAGCCAACAGCCAACATTATCCTCAATGTAGAAAGACTGAAAGTACTTCCCTTGAGAATAGGAACCAAACAAGGATGCCCTTTATTACCATTCTTATTCAGTGTTGTGCTGGGAGCCTTAGCTAGAACAGTAAAGCAAGAAAGGGAAATAATGAACATCGAAATTGGTAAAGAAGCAAACTCAGCCCTATTCACAGGTGATATGATACATGGAAAATTCCAGAGATTCTACATGAAAGCTACTGGAACTAAAAGGATTGAACAAAGAGTCAGGGTACAAAATCAATATACAAAACATAATTTGTCTGCCTCCACACAAAAATGGATTACTGGTATAGCACTGTAGGATCACCACCGAACTAGGAACCACAAGGTCAGCAGTTCAAACCCACTAGTTGCTCCCTGGAAACCCTTAACAGGGTCGCTATAAGTTGGAATCAACTTGATGGCACTTAACAATAACAACAGTAACAAAGAGAATTTTGAGAAAGAAAATGGGAACACAATACCATTTATAATAGCCTCACCATTAGATAAAATACAAGGGGGCTTCAAAGAGTTTGTCTAAATCTATAAATAAAAGATAACAGAATTTTCTTATGAGACTTTTGAAGCCCCATTATATACTGGAATAAATATCATTAGAACTGTTGGTATGACGCTATAGGATAAGCATTTGATTGCTAACCTCAAGGTTGACAGTTGAAATTCACCAGCTGCTCCTTGGGAAAAACTTTATAGCATTGCTATGAGTCAGAACCAACTTGATGGTATTTCTGACTCAATGACACTTCACAACAACAACAAGGAAGGAATATAAAAGACATATGTAAAGAAAACAACAAAACACTATAGCAAGTCACCAGAAATGTTTTTGCTATTCGGTGCCATTGAGTAGGTTTCTACTCATAGGGACACTAGGCACAACAGAACCAAACAGTGCTCAATCCTGCACATCGTCAATTGTTGCTACACTTCAACTGCCATTGCTGCTACCACTGTTCCAGTCCATCTCATGGGGGGTTGTCCTCTTTTTCGCCGACCCTCCACTTTACCAAGCATGATATCTTCTTCAAGCAACTTGTCCATCCTTACAACATGTTTGAAGTATGAGAAACAAACTCTCACCCTCTTGGCTTCTAAGGAGCATCGTGACTGTACTTCTTCTAAAACCTATTTGTTTATTCTTCTGACAGTCCGTGGTGCTTTCAGTAGCCTTCTCTAAGACTATAGCACAAATGCTTCAATTCTTTTCTAGTCTTCTTTATTCATTGTCCAACTTTTACATGACTATGAAAATACCATGGACTACTGAAATACCATGGCTTGGGTCAGGTGAAATTTTGTCCTCAAAGTGATATATTTGCTCTTGAATACTTTAAAGAGATCATGCACAGCGGGTTTGTCTAATGAAATATGGTATTTGATTTCTTGACTGCTGTTTCCATGAGTGTTGATTATGGATCAAAATAAAATGAAGTCTTTGACAACTTCACTCTTTGCTCTATTTATCATGATGTAATTTATTGGTCCAGTTGTGAGGAATTTTGTTTTATTTAAATTGAAGTGCAATCCATACTAAAAGGAATGAATTTTGATCTTCATCAGTAAGTATTTAAAACCTCATCAATTCCAGCAAAAAAGGTTGTATCATCTGCTATCCTTCAATCCTGATGTCACATTCCTCTTCATATAAGCCAACTTCTCAGATTATTTGCTCAGTACACTGGTTGATTAAGTATGGTGAAAGAATACAGCCTTGGTGCATGCCTAATTTTAAACTATTCAGTATCAATTTGTTCTGTTCAAATAATTGCCTCTTGGTTCATCGTAAGTACACTTAAGTGTTCGGAAATACCCATTCTTTGCAACGTTATCTATAGGTTGTCATGATCCACACAGTCAAAAGCCTTGGCATAGTAAATAAACCACAAGTACACATCTTTCTGGAAACCTCTGCTTGCAGCCAATGTCCACCTGATGTTAGCAATGCTATTCCACATTACACATTCCTCTTCTGAATCTGACTTGAATTTCTGGCATTTCTCTGTTGATGTACTGTTATCCTAAGCAAAAATTTACTTGTATGTGATTTCAATGATGTTCTTCAATCATTTCCACATTCCACTGGGTCACCTCTCTTTGGAATGGTCACAAATATAGATCTCTTCCAGTCAAGTAGTTGTTATACACCTTCAAGTTGGTTCTGACTCATAGCGACGTTGCATAGGGTTTCCGAGGAGCAGCTGGTGAGTTTGAACTGCTGACCTTGCAGTTCCCAGTCTAGTGTTGATCCTATAGTCCCATACCAGGAATCCAGTTGGTCAGTTAGCTGACTTCCAAATTCCTTGGCATAGAAGAGTGAGTGCCTCCAGGGCTGCATCAGATTTCAATTTCTGTTCCACCAATTCCTGGAGCCTTGCTTTTTGCCAATGCCTTCAGTGCAGCTTGGACTTGTTCCTTCAGTGACATTGTTGCTGTTGTCAGATGCTGTCGAGTCAATTCCAACCCATAGCGACCCTGTATAGGGTTTCCAAGCAGCAGCTGGTGAGTTTGAACCACCAACCTTGCAGTTCAGTACCATTAGTTCTAGATTATATACTATCTCTTTAAATGGTTGAACAGCAACCATTTCTTTTTGCTACACTGACTCTGTGTTTATGTCTTAGGATGGGTTTTCTAGAGAAGCAAAACCAGTGAAACATATATGTATATACAGAGAAAAGTTTATTATCAAAGAAATGGTATACAATTGTAGAGTCTCAGGTTACCAGCAGAAGAGAAAGAGAGTCTTACTTGAGTGTCCATTATACTGGGAGCAGACCACACCCTCAAGAAAGCATCCCTTCAATTGATTGGTTGCTCATAGCTAATCATCATAGAGGTAACTACTCCTGTTTTAAATTTCATCACCATGGGAATAAGCACAATTAAACTAAACCATGGGAAACATGGCCTAGTCAAACTGACAAAAAACCCTAACTATTTCACAGTGTATCTTTCATTTTCTTCTGATGGTTTCTGTATAATTCTTCAATATTTTAGTCAAGGCTTGAATGGTCTTTAATTTTGTGAACTTCAGAAATGATGAGCATGTTTTTCCCTTTGCATTTTCTTACTCCAGGTCTATACACATTTCATTATAATACTTGACTTTGTCTTCTGGAAGTGACCTTTGAAATGTTCTGTTCAGTTCTTTGATTTCCTCATTCGTCCATTCACTTTAGCATCTCTGCACTGGAAAGCAAGTTTCAGAGTATCTTCTGACATCCATTTTGTTCTTTTCTTCCTTCCTTCCTTCCTTCCTTCCTTTCTTGTCTTCTTAATGACCTTTTGTTTTCAACTTGTATGATGTTCTTGATGTCATACCATAGTTCTTCTGGTCTTTGGTCATTAATGCCTAGTACATCAAAAATGTTCTTGATGTGGTCTTTAAATTTAAGTGGAAATGTTCAAGGTTATATTTTGGCTCTTGTGGACTTGTTTTAATTTTCTTAAATTTCAGCTTGCACGTAAACAATTGACAGTTTGTTCCACAGTCTGGCCTGACCTTGTTTTGGATGATTTAGGGAGCTTTTCCACTGTCTCTTTCCATAGAAGTCATCAATTTGATTTTTGTGTATTGCATGTGGTGAGGTCTGTGTGTATAATTACCTTTTATGTTGTCTAAAAAAAAGGTATTTGCAATGAATCAGTCATCAGTCTTGCAAAATACTTTCATGCAATCTTCAACATCATTTCTATCACCAAGGCCATATTTTCCAACTACTGATCTTTCCTCTTTGTTTCCAACCTTCACATTCCTATCACCAGTAATTATCAATACATTTTGATTGCATGTTTGATCAATTTTAGACTGAAGAAGTTGGTAGAATTCTTCCATTTTGTCATCACTGGCTTTAGTGCTTGGTGCATAAATTTGAATTATAGTGGTATTAACTGGTTTTCCTTATAGGAATATGGATATTTTCTCATCACAGACAGCATTGTACTTCAAGGAAGATCTAGAAATAGATATTTTTGACAATGAATACAATACCATTCCTCTTCAATTTGTTGTTCTAGCATATTATACCATATGATTGTCTGATTCGAAATAGCCAACACCAGTTCATTTCAGATCACTAATGTCTAAGAAATTGATCTTTTATGTATGTGTTCCATTTCATTTTTGACAACTTCTAATTTTCCTAGATTCATACTTCATACATTCCATGTCTCAAGTATTAATGACTGTTTGTAGCTGCTCATTTTGAGTTCTACTCCATCAGCAAATGAAGGTTCA
>NW_006408583.1:15496714-15502268 GCF_000296735.1 Chrysochloris asiatica
CAAAGCTATCTATAGATATAATCCAATATCAATCCAAATTCTAACAACATCCTTTTAAGAAAATGTAAAAAAATAAAATAAAATAAAACAATCATGAATGTTACATGGAAGAGAAAGAGGGTTCAGACAAGTGCAGTAGTTTTGAAGAACAGCAACAAAGTAGAGCCTTACACTTTCTGATCTCAGAATCTATAATATAACCACAGTAGTCAAACAGCCCGGTAGCGTCATAATGCAAACACACAGATCAGCGGCACAGAATGAAGAGTTCAGAAGTAAGTTCATCTAGCTATGTAGCTAATCCCTGTCAAAGGGTTATGATGCTGGAAAAATTGGATATCCATTTGCAGAAAAAATGAAACACAATCCATACTTTACTCATACACAAAAACAAACTTCAAATTGATCAAAGACCTAAACGTAAATCCTAAAATCAAAAAAATTCATTGAATCAAACTTAGGAACAAGTCGAGGGACTCTTATTTATGGCATAAATAGACTACCAAACATAATGCACAGTCAACATAAAATAAATTAGATAGACAAGACATTCTGAAAATTAAATAATTATATTCATCAAAGCACTTCACCAAAAGTATAAACAGAGAACATACAGACTGGGAAAATTTTTTATGGCAATGACATATCTGAGAAGCAACTAATCTCAAAAAAGCTATGGAAAACTTCCACCTCAACAGCAAAATGACCAATATTAAATTTAAAATTTTTTAAATGTGAAAATTGCCAAAGGCCATGAACAGAAAAGTCATTGAAGAAGACATTCAGATAGCTAACAAGCACATGAAAAGATGATCATTAGTCATTACACAGATGAAAATCAAAACTACAATGAGATCATGAAAACTGCAGTAATGGCATTGATAAAATCATAATAAAACAGAAAGCATTCAATGCTGGCAAAGCTGAGTGGAGATTGAAGCTCTAATACACAGTGGTGGGATAGCAACATGGTACAACTACTATGAAAAACAGTATGACACTCCCTAAAAAAAAACAAACAACTAAAAATAGAAATACCATATGATCCAGCAATCCATTCATAGAGATATAGCCTAGAGAAGTAAGATTTGTTACACAAACAGACTTATGCACACCCATATTCATCACAGTATTATTCACAATAGCAAAATGATGGAAACAACCTAAATGGCCATCAATGTATGAATAGATGAACAAACTGTATACATTTTTAAAAAGACTGTGTAATATATTATGAATAATGGTGACTCTCTGAAATATTTCACAGCACAGATGAATCTGAAGGGCGTTATGCCAAATGAAATAAATCAAGAAAAAAGGACAACAGTCATTGCTAGAACATATACAATGCTGCACCAACAGCGAGAAAAAGCAATGTGTGCTAAATAGGAGAAGGAAGTCATATGGGAACATACCTACTTACATAAATAGTTAGGGTAGTAGATATTTTACATACAAATGTGTTAGTGGTACATGTATACTCATAATAAAGCATATATGAAGCACAGTTATAAAAATTACTTAGAGCCAAGTCCTGGGGGGGGAGGGGCATCTAGGCCAATTGGCAAAACATTATAAATATAATGTTCTACATCCTACTCTGATGAGTAGAATTTGGGATCTTAAAAGCTTCTGAAAATGGGGACTTTCAGAAAGATGGCAAACTAGGCAGACACACTATACAGACCCTCTACAACAAAGATATGAGAGACCAAATCAAACCATTACAGATAAAAATTCTGGCTCCCTGAGCTTCAGACGAAAGGTTAGAGAGATGGGTGGAATGCTTGCTGGAAGGAAAGGCTAAGCAAGGATGGTGAGACAGGAAGATTGACTGGTGAATGGCTGGCCAGATGCAATTTCACCATCTTAAGAACATCTTTGGTAGCAGAGGGAGGCTTGGCAGAGTAGATTTATGTGGGCAACAGGAAAGGTGTAATTTCCTCTTTTCTAAACCCTCCCTTGGTGACCAGGGGTGTGGCCAGCTCCCACTCCCATCCACCCCAGCAAAGGTCCTGCTCCTCAGGAGTTCAGAGTAACATGGTTGGGAGTCCTAACAGTGTGAGTTGGGAGCTGGTTGGGCAGCTTTGGTGTGCTCCTTTAGTACCTGTATTCAGGTAGGCTCAAACCCACAGAGACACCAGACCAGCATTACTTAACCTGTGTGGTGCTGTGGCTTAATGAAATGGACTGCAAAGTCAGTTTGAACCACAAGGTCACTGGTTCAAGTTCAGTAACCACTCCTCAGAAACCTTATACAGGGTTGTTATGGGTCGGAACTGATTCAACAGCGCTTAGCAACAACAACAACCTGCCCCCAATTTCCCTGTGGTCCTAACAGACACTAAAATCAACTCCAGCAAGGGTTCCCATGAAATACTTCTGGATTGAGTGCCATCTATAACACAATGGACCTATCAAATAAACAGTAACACCTGGGAGAAACTGGTCCTTTGAACAATCAACTACAGGAAACCAAAAGGACAACATGAGGCCAAAACCTTAGATGAGAAGGAAGGAAGGGAAACCAGATGAATGGAAACAAGGAACCCAAGAAGAAAATGGGGAGAATGCTGGCACATTACAGGGGATTGCAAACAATGTCAGAGAATCATTTGTATATGAATTATTAATGGGAAAATGAATTTTCTATCCTAAAGCACAATCATATGTGGAAAAAAAAAAATGGGTGTTGGAGAACAAAGAAGTTTAAGTTCCTTTCTCCCACAGTTAGATTGTGTTCACAGAGAAAGGAAGCCCCTCATTTATCCTAAAAACCCAGTGCCTAATTAAATTGTTGGACTTAGATGATAGGTTCTTTAAAAAATTATGGAGCCAGCAACAAAAACAGTGTGATGTGATGCATGCCTCACACATCCCTCACTTAGAAAAACACTTCCTGGTATGAGACACAGAACTTACAGTCAAAGTAGTCTTAGCAAGACGCCACGTGGAAGGGGTAATGCCACTCCTTAATCTGCTGCTGGGATTGTGGTCAAAAGAAGAAAGGACTTCCACCTTCTCTCTGGCACTGGGTGAAGGTTTGCAGCATTCTCAACTCTGGCTAGCACAGAGATCAAGGAAGCAGGATAGAGCCTCTAACCTGAGGCTTATTTCCCACAGTGCAGAAAAATATCAAGGTGCCAACAACCTCAAATTACGCTTAAGAATTTTATAAAGTAACCCTTTTCTGGGTATCCGGTTCCTTGAATCTTTGCTTCAGACATGTACAGCTGCTGTTCCTATAAATTCTCTTGCTCAACTGATGATAGGCTAATAAGAAGATGCCACAGCAAAGCTAAAGACTGGTGGCCCTATCCATAACACACCTGTGCTGGAATCAGAGCTGATAAAGTCACCATGGTTTTGCCTATTCTGTTTATAGAGTCAGTAAACTTATCTTTAATTTTGTAGCTGGGTTGGGCCTGTTTTACAATCTAAAATATCATTTATTACCAACTTGAACAACTTCTACATGTGTATGTTCAATCTACATCCCTGTCTGTCTACTTCCCTACCTACTAACTTATCTAAAATAGATGCATTTCCTAAGGAGCACAGACCCTTTAAATAGTACTGATTGAAATCTAATTAATATTTATAATCAGGGCTAAACACTTCCCTTGGAGACTTAGTAGCCATAACTAAAAGTAGGTCATTGGCAGCTAAGTCTCCCTTATCTGCTTGTCACTGTGCCTGTCATACCTTTCTACCTTGATTACAATATTTGTAATAGAGTTCTTTGTTTGATTGTTCTTGCTTTTCTGAGCTCTAAAGTCAACTGAAAGGTGTAGTGAAGGGCCCAGGAAAGAGATTTCTTCAGTGAAGGAGTTATCTTTGCTCTGCTCCTGTGGATCCAAACCAGTTTATCTTCTAGACTGGACTTGTAGCTCATTTCAATGACACACCAATAAATGTTTACAACTAACTCTCTGAAAAAGTTAAAAATAACTGACTTGTAGCTTTTGGTTATTTTTATGTGCCACCATGGCTGATTTTTGAATGCTAAGGTGAACTAGGAAGAAAGTTACAGTAGCATACAGGTGATGGTACTTGTTGTGTGCCCCTGAGTAGGTGCCAACTCATGGCAGCCATGTATAGGGTTTTCGAGGTTGTAAACCTTTATGGGAGGGAGTGAAGCAGCTGATAGATTTGAACGACTGATCTTGTGATTAGCACCCCAGCTCCTAATCCACTACACTACCAGTCTAGTCACCGTACAGACGCAATAGACAAAAGAACCCCACATAGTCAAATTAGAAACTTTGATGATTATTGATTGCTACCTTAGCCTTAATACATTTTACTTAATATAAAGTGTGTTGAAAGTCCCATGGACTGCCAGAAGAACAAACACATTTGTGCTGGAAGAAGTACAGCTAGAATGCTCCTTAGAAACCAGGACAATGAGATTCCATCTCTCATACTTGGGACATGTTATCAGGGTGACCAGTCCCTGTAGAAGGATGTTATGGTTGGTAAAGTGGCGAGTCAGTGAAAAAGAGTAAGACCTCAATGAGATGGAATGGCATGGTGACAGCAGCAATGGGCTAAAAATATAACAATGATTATGAGGCTGGCATAGGACTGGGCCGGGTTTTGTTCTGTTGTACACAGGGTTCCTCTGAATCGGAACCGACTCAACTGCACCAAGCAACAATTTATCTCTTAGCAATAGCTGAGTTTAACAACCAGATTACAAAATGCTTGAATATTTACAAACTGACCCTTGCCAGCACATAGAATTGATTAGCTTCTAGAAGCATAGATTCATTCATCGATGGGGGGGATGCTCATTAATTATGGATACAAAAACTAGTGCAGTGTTTTAGATCTAAGGGTTGAGCAAAACCATAATTGGGTAGGTGTACAAAACCTCTTTTAAGTGTTGAAGAGCAAAGATGCCAGTTTGAGGACTAAGGTGTGCCTGACCCAAATTATGGTATTTTCAATAACCTCATATGCATGTGAAAGTTGGACAGTGAATCAAGAAGACTGTAGAAGAATTGATGCAATTTGTGTTATGGTGTTGGAGGAAAATATTAAAAGAACATGGACTGCTGAGTGCTACTTTGAAGCTAGGATGGCAACTGTCTCTCATACTTTGGACACATTATCAGGATGGACCAGTCCCTGGAGAAGGACATCATGTTTGGTAAAGTGGAGGGTCGGAGAAAAAGAAGACCCCCAATGAGATAGACTGACACAATGACAGCCTCAATGGGCTCAAATGTAGCAACGATTGTGAGGTTGGCACAGGACAAGGCAGTGTTTCATTCTGTTGTGCTATAAGTGGGTACCGACTCAACGGCACCTACCAACAATAAGAAAACATGGAAGCTAAATATACTGGAACTTGAAACCGAGTAAGTGTTGGAAGAACAATGTTGAGTGCTCACAAGGAGAGTGGTGTCTCAGAGATGTGGGAGAACTATGATTTCCCACCTGACTTTTGACAAAGTAGACGTAGTGGCGCATAACATAGAATTTCCACCCAACTAGCTCTCTAAAGTGCTGTGGGTTAATGCGCGAGACTGCAAAGCCATTTGAACTG
>NW_006408583.1:15502639-15505690 GCF_000296735.1 Chrysochloris asiatica
AATCTACAAGTGGCTCCATGGGAGAAAGATGAGGTCTTCTGCTCCAGTAAAGATTTACAGCCTCGGAAACCTTGTACAGGGTCTTTATGAGTCAGAATTGACTCCATGGCACATCATTACCACCACCATGTCTGGACTGGTAACCAAAAAACTGGTGGTTCAAACCCATCAGCCGCTCTCAGAAACCCTATACAGAGTCACTATGGATCAGAATCAACTCGAAGACCCAGAATCAACAATTCATGGTTTCATGAGCAATGCCTATTTCTGGCAACATTTCATAAATCTCTCAATTCCTTTCCATATCTTGCTTCTGGCTTCTCTTTATCTTTAGTGTTAAATACTAAGGAAAGATGGAATTGACTTTCAGAAATCCTCAGAGAACGAGAAGAAGAAATACATTTCTATACATTTTCCATTAAAAAACACACACTCTACGTAAAGACACAATGAATTAGCTGGCAGCTGGTTTGAAGCACAAGGTAGGCTGTTCAAGCTCACCATTCATTCCTTGGAAATTATACAGGGTCACTATGAGTCAGAATCAGGTCGACAGCACTTAACAACAACAACAAAATTTGGGAGTTATAACTTACGAATTGCAGATCCTAGTCTTGAGAACTTAAGAGTTTTGTCCTACAGTTGTAAATTCCAAACCAAAAATCAAACTCATGAATGACCCTGCAGTAGATGTCAGCTCTTAGTGAACAGTTAGTACAGGCTAGAACTGCCCCATAGCGTTTCCAAAGCTGCAATCTCTGTTGTTGTGGTCAGGTGCCATTGAGTCGGTACCAACTCATAGTGACCCTATACACATCAGAACAAAACATTGCCTGGTCCTACTCCAACCTTACAATTGTTGCTACGTTTGAGTCCATGGCTGCTGCCTCTCTGACAATCCATCTCAATGGGGTTCATCTTCTTTTTCTCTAACTCTCCATTTTACCAAATATAATCTCCTTCTTCAGGGACTGGTCCTGCCTGACAATATGTCTGAAGTATGAGAGATGAAGTCCGGGCATCCTGGCTTCTAAGGAACATCCTGGCTATATTTCTTCCAACACAGATTAGTTTGTTCTTTTGGCAGCCCATGGCACTTTCAATACTCTCCTCCAAGACCATAACGCAAACGCATCAATCCTTCCATGATCTTCCTTATTCATTGTCCCACTTTCACGTGCATATGAGGTTATTGAAAATATCATAACTTGGGTCAGGTGCACCTTAGTCCTCAAACTGACATCTTTGCTCTTGGACACTTTAAAGAGGTCTTGTGCAGCAGATTTGCTTAATGCAATACGTCATTTAATTTCTTAACTGTTTCTTCTATGAGTTTTGATGGTTGATCCAAGCAAAATGAAGTCTTTGACAGCTTCAACCTTGTCTTCATTTATATGGGTATTGTTTATTGGTCTTGTGATGAACATTTTTCCTTTATTTACACTGAAGTGCAATCCATACCTAAGGCTGTGCTCTTTGAGCTTCATCAGTAAATGTTTTAAGTCCTCTTCACCTTCAGCAAGCAAGGTTGTATCATCAGCATATCACAGGTTGTTAATAAGTCTACCTCCAATTCTGATGCCACGTTTTCCTTCATATAATCCAACTTCTCAGATTATGTGCTCAACATACAGGTTGAATAAATATAGTGAAAGAATACCACCCTGGTGTACACCTTTCCTAATTTTAAACCATCCAGTGTTCCCTTGTTCTACTTGAACAAATGCCTCTTTCTTGGTCTATGTACAGGTTCCTCATGAGCACAATCAAGATGTTTTGATAATTACTGGTGATTGGAATGCAATGGTTGGAAACAAAAAAGAAGGATCAATAGTTGGATGCAATCTTTATTGAAGCAGAACTGAGTTAGCAAACTGAGCACTTAACCATTCATTGTGCCACGAGGACTCATTTTGAAGTTTAAAATTTTGTGTTGTTAACTGCTATTGAGTCAGCTCCGACTCTGTATAGGGTTCCCGAGGAGCAGCTGGTGGGTTTGAACTGCCGACTGTGGTTCACTATCCTGTGGTTCACTAACTACCAGTGCATTATCCTGCAGTGCCACACCAGGACTGCACACCAGTTGTAAATTAGCCTTCTAAAACTACTAACTAGTATGGCTGATTGGTGTGTGCATGTTTGTATGTGGATGATGTGATTCCAATCAGAAATATGTATGATACAATAATTTGTGGTTTTATTGGTACATATTGAGTATGTGTTCCTTATATAAGAAATAAATCGATAATTATATTCTCAAAATATTAATGTAGATGTTGTTGTTAAGTGCCGTTGAGTCAATTCCGACCCATAGTGACCCTGTACAGGGTATCTGAGGCTATAAATCTTTACAGGAGCAGAAAGCCTCATCTTTCTTCCACAGAACAGCTGGTAGTTTCGAACTACTGACCTTGTGGTTCGCAGCCCGATTCATAACCACTACATGACCAGAGCTCCTTAATAATGCAGATAGCTACTGGTTATTATATTCATTTGATGGATCAGCAAGAATCCTTTTTTTGTAGTTGAAAACATTTTAAATTAGAGCAGCACCAATCACTGATCAAATAAAGGGGGGTGTGACTCTGAAAAAGTGCTGGCTCTACCCCAAGGGAGCTGTTAAGCTTTGAGCATTATTTTACGATGAGCTCCTTAAATATTTTATAATTTTTCATCTCTGAAACACCTAGAGAAGCAAGTACTATTACCCTCTACTTTCATCTGATGAACATGCAGCTCAAATAGGTGAGCTCACTCATCCAACATTCCTTAGACATCTAGTGGGACAGATTGGACAGGTCCCAAGTTACATTTTACTCCCAACCACTTGCAGAGCCCATTTCCTACAGGTGGACATTGGCCCTCTCTCAGAACTGTTAAGGACTCTACTACTGAATAAAGGAAAGTCCCCAGGTTACAAACATCTGGCTTACAGATAACGCTTGTTGTTAAGTGCTAGTACTGTCAATTCTGACTCATAGTGACTCTGTATAGGGTTTCTGAAGAGTGACTGGTGGTTTTGAACCACTGACTTCGCAGCTAGCAGTCTAG
>NW_006408583.1:15506190-15507999 GCF_000296735.1 Chrysochloris asiatica
GGCGAAGGTACATTTTAAAAAAAGAGAGAGAGAAAGGAAGGGAGGGAAGAAGGGGCAAAAGGAACAAAGTATGAAAGAGAGGGGGAGGGCTGGAAAGGAGGAGATACATTTACAATGAATCATTCAAAAAACAGGTTGTTTTGTAAGGTGGTTTCCATTTTCTACGTCTCATTTCTCATGAAATATGACATCCTTCTCCAGCCTGGGGCCAGTAGTGAGACTCTAGTTGGTACTTGGTGGGGCCAAGACCTGTAAAGTTGTGAGGATTGTCAGTTTCACTAGGTGATTGCACTAAGAAACGGTGGGGGAGTAAAGCACTTGAAAGGGTGCTAGATGAATGTTTTGCAATAATCAGGGCTGGGCAGACTAGTTTTTTAAACTTTTGACAAAGAGATTGCTTTCTAAGTTTGATGTGGCAAATGCCAAGGGCATGGCAAACTCAGGAAGAGAAAAAGCTAAAGGCACCCTGCCCTTCCAGAAGATAAAAGGCTGCTAAAAGTGCATTTGCTCCACCGCTTCTGGTTTGTTCTGAGGATTTGTGATCTTATGTCCAACCCATGAATTGTAGTTGATTTACCATGGTTGACCCTCAACTCTACAATAAACTTCTAGCTTTGGTAATCAAAACACTTCAAAATCTGTTTTAAGAACAGCTGTATGTAAATTATATTATGCTTACCAATGGTATTGCTACATTGCTACAATAGTAACCGGTATTATTAGGCAATTGTGTGGAAATTGTGCAAAAATCGCTCAGGGTTTTAGTGAACGATTTAATAGGTTGCTTCTAGCCTTAGTCTTTGTAGCGCCCACCTAATGACTCTTCAAAACCTGATGGGTCTAGTTGAGAGAAGGTGGGAGAAGATGCTGACGCGAGGACATGATTCAGCTGCGCATGTCAACAGAGTTCACCGTGATTGTAAAAACTTGAAACTGTAGCATGGATTTAAGTGAAAAAAGCTTGGTGATGTGAGCCAGCTGTGTGCTCCTTTGCTTGATTAATCATCTGACCTCCGGTTGTTGGGGCTCGAGCCAGAAGTCTGACCTGACTTACCAGCTTCCACAGCCGTGTGAGTCAACAGTCAGGTTCCGTGTGAAGTGAAGAGAATTCTCACTAGTGATATTTGAAATGCAGATTTGGGACTTGTCAGTTTCCAAAACCATATGATCCCTTTCCTTCCTGGCTTGTGAGTTTCTGTGAGATGATGAAGCGAATTTCAGAACCCTGAAACGTGGGGAAAAATACTTCCGGAGGAGAAGTGGTTGGTGTCAAGAATTATGACGGGAGTCTGGTATGGTGTTGCTGGTTGATGCATTGGACTGCGAGGTCAGTTTGAACCACAAACTCACCAGCTGCTCCTTGGAAATCCTATACAGGGTTGCTGTGAGTCAGAACCAACTCAACAGCACTTCACAATATAACACTAAAGTCTTTAGCCTTCACTTCATAGGGACCTCATGCTGCTCTTTCTAAAATAAATCCTATCTGCAGTTGATGTCAGAAGCAGAGTTCACTGCCTTGGCTCCAGACTCCTGAAAGCCTGGGGTTTTGTAATAGAAAGAATGAGAGGATATGGAAAGTAAAACTTCTGATTCTTAAATGACTCCTTTGCCTATTGTTAACTAAAGGTTGAAAGGAATGTGTGAAAGAAGTTATGTAGCAGCTCTAGGGAGAAAAGCTGATAATGGAGTTACCTGGGGCAAAAAAGCCAGACTAACAAGATGGTTGCCGGGGCCATGGCCTCCTGGATCCATTCTGCCAGAGGTCTAAGGCCACATGCACGTAAATGTTCTCCAGGGGTGGAGAAC
>NW_006408583.1:15510114-15511494 GCF_000296735.1 Chrysochloris asiatica
GCAGCCCGATTCGTAACCACTACGCTACTGGAGCTCCTTAGTGTCCTGGCTATCTCATGGTAAATTTGCCTTATCTCTCTCCCATAGTTAATTAGGTTGCCATGCTGGCACAGCACAGGCAAAACCTCCTTACCACTCATCATACCGTCTCCATTTTTATTTAAGGTCAATGTCTATTTGTCCTTTAATGATATATAAATTGCCCTCCATTTGAAATAATAGAACCAATGCCTGGGAATGGTGACTGGTGGTAATGGTCCTTTGGTTCGTTCCAACGCATAGTGACCCTGTGTAGGATTTCTGAGGTGCAAATGTTTACAGGACCAGAAAGCCTTCTCTTATTCCTGAGAAGTGGTTGTTGGGTTTGAACTATGCTTTTAGACCTGCAGATAAATACCCAAAGGACACGTCATTCTGCTATAAGCCCAGACCCCCAGAGGTACTCAGCTGTAATCCATGGGTTAGCAAACCTAGCTCCCCAATTAAGTAACTAAAGAGTACCTAAAGGTACCCCACTCCACAAACAAGCCTCTTGCCAAAGCACTGAGCTTTACTTGCTCTGTGGGTCAGGAAGTCCTCTGCTCTGTCTCATGCTTTTCTCTTGGTTTTACTCCCTTGGCACGCCTCTCATGTCACTATTGTGTCCTGGCTTTTAGAAGGTCAGTGTGTAAATATCTCTTGTCCAAAGGCCATGCTCTACGCTTGGCACTTCTTTTTTGATGGTAGTGACATGCATCCTCTCTTTTTCTTAATAATCACTCACAGCTAGTCATAATCCATCAGCAACTCCTTCCACCTCTTACCCAGACCAATCAGGAAAAAACATTTGGTGGGAATTGGTGTAGCATTGTGGGTTAATGTTCAATTGAACCACGAAGTCGGTCGTTCAAGCTCACCAGCTACTCCTAGGAAACCCTATACAGGGTCACTATGGGTAGGAACCAACTTGACGGCACTTAATAACAGCAACAAATGGCTTTGTTGGAGTCCTAGTGTGGCACTGTGGGTTAATGCACTAGACTACAAACTTGGTTTGAATCACAAGGTTCGTGGTTCAAGCTCATCAGCCGTTCCTTGGAAATCCTATACGGAGTTGCTATGGGTTGGAACCGACTCAAAGACACTTAATAACAAAAATAATAATGCAGTAGCTTTGTTATTGTTAGGTGCTATTGAGTTGGTACTGATTTATAGCAATCTTATGCATAACAGAAGAAAATACTGCCCAATCCTGTGCCAACCTCACAATCATTGCTATACTTGAGCCCATTCCTGCTGCCACCATGCCAATCCCATCTCATTGCAGGTCTTCCTCATCTTTGCTAACCCTCTACATTATGAAACATGTTGTCTTCCTCCAAGGACTGGCCCCTCCTGATA
>NW_006408583.1:15513164-15515096 GCF_000296735.1 Chrysochloris asiatica
AATGGAGAGTGAGAATGGATGGATGGACAACTGGAATAATGCCACCAATATCACCGAATTGTATGTGCAAAAACTTGAATTGGTATATGTTCTGCTGTGAATAGTCTCAACAACAAAGTAAAATAAGTTTTTTTAAAGTAGAATGCATGTGACTTTCATAAAACAAATGAGTAGTTTGTATTTGTTCCCCACTGTATTTTTTTAACTTTCGCATTCTTGCAAATATATTAACTAGAAAGAAATCCAATTTGGTAATGGATGAGTACTTGAGAACACATTTACCAAGTCTGTTTTATCATACATTGGTAGCAGATAACTGAGTAGGAAGATTGAGATACAAGACCATATAAAGGAATGAAGTCAAAACCAAAATCACAGTGTAGGAACTTGATTGGGAGCCCTAGGAGACAGGTAATAGATGAGTCTATGCGAATGTGTGAGAAGTTCTGGTAGGGGAGTGGTGATGAGTCAGTTTGCTAACTCATAGTCAGCAGCCCAAAATTACCAGTGATTCTGTGGGAGAAAGATGAGGCTTTCTGCTCCTGTAAAGATTTAAAGTTTCAGAAACCCTATGCAGGGTCACTATGAGTCAGAATCGACTCCACAGTACACCACCGCTACCACCACCATGCGAATGTGTGTTTGGGTGGGAGAGGGGATTGAGAGGTAAAGAGTCATCAAGCACAACTTCAGGAATTACATAATTTTGCCTGTGGCAAACCCTGAATGCACATATTGCACACAAAAAATTGGCAAAAGTCTTTGGTTACTAAATCTGTAAATCTCAGTATGTCTGAAGGATTCATCAATTTATATGAAAAGAAAACTCCTAACAAAGAACTTGCATTGTTTATTAATATTAATTTTCAAAGTATAATGTGACCATCGTAAATCAAATTATCTTCAGGTCTTGTGAAAGAGCTTTGGTAATCTACAATAGACTGACCACAGAGTTTGTTAATTTCTTCAATATACTGTCAACGGCAGCCAAATTCCTAGGCATTTGGGTCAGAGATCTATTAAAAGAATGTTCTAGTTAATATATAATCTAGCATCTTCCTGAGTTGTGTATGAATAGGGATTAAAAATAACAACAATAAATCTTACTGGAATGTAGCCTCTGTTTTATAGGACTTTTGTTTCCTGGTGCAATATAGTATCTTTGCTTTGTATTATAGCAGCATTAAGGAGCTCTGGTGGCACACTGGTTAAAGCACTCAATTGCTAACCAAAATGTCGGTGGTTCAAACTCATCAGCCAATCCATGGGAGAAAGATGTGGCAGTGTGCTTCAGTAACCCTGGAAATCCTATGGCAGTTGTCCACGTCTGTCCTTTCATTATGGCACCAGTCCTAATTATTTAAGTGTACTTTGTATAGATCACAGTAAAGCCAAACTATATTTGACTAAGAGGCTTGTGTTGTACATTATTTAAACAACATATTTATATACATGTAGAAATTTGAAAATGAAGACACAAAGAATCAGATGAAGTCTAGTTCACTCTTTTTGGAGACCCTTCAAAGACCCTTCAGTCCCTTTTCCCTTATGATCTCCAGCTAAGCTTCCAAATGTGTTTGCCACTGAAGTGTCTTTCAGGATCATTTAATCAAGACAGTTTTTATTTTGTTCTGTTTCTATTTGGATGACAAAGGAAATGAATGGAAATTTCAAATTACATGTATATGGTCATCTTAAGAATCCTCTTCTTGTTCCCTTTAACTGTTGCCTACCTCACAATTTTCCTGTCATGTTTCTATCATTCTCCCTCATTTGAATCTCACTTTTTAATTTACACTTTCTTGCTTCTATCTTTACTATATTTTCCTTCCTTCCTCCCTTCACTTTTTCTGGCTCTTCTTCTCTTCTTTCCTCCCTTTCTTGTCTTTTCTTTTTTCTTTCCTTCCTTTCATTCATTCCATTGTGTCTTTT
>NW_006408583.1:15516838-15530305 GCF_000296735.1 Chrysochloris asiatica
ACAGGGTCGCTATGGGTCGGACCCGACTCGATGGCACTTAACAACAACAACAACAACAAGGTAGAGGGTGAGAGAAAAAGAGGAAGACCCTCAATGAGATGGTTTGGCCAAGTGGCAGCATCGATGGACTCAAGTATGGCAACAGTAGTGAGGTTGGCCCAGGATCGGGCAGTGTTTGGTTCTGCTGAGCATAAAGTCACTATGGGTCGGTACCAATTCGATGGCAGCTAACAACAAGAAGGTGCTTCAACTGAAAAAAAAACCAAAAAAACAAAAACAGTTCTAAAATTGGCTATGCTTTTCCTAAGGAAACCTACACATATTGTTTTGACAATATTCAGAAATTCTATGTTTCAAAGACAAGATGGCAGAGTAAAACAAACCTTCTGCAATAAGCTCACAGGAACCAAGTAAAACAGTTGCAGATGGTGATTATGGAAACCTGAACTTCAGAGATGGTGATAGAAGGGTGGATTGACTGCTGACTGGAGAAGGAAGCTGAACAGGAGTGGTGAGAGAGGATTAAAGCAGTACATGTTGGGGGGCCTGGAAATGCATGGTCCTCTGAGCCTTTGCCAAAGGCTGTACATTTAGTGGCTTGGAGGAATAGGATGAAGCTAGATGTTGACAGCAAGGTAATGTAGTTTTATCTTGTTCCCTGTGTGACTCCTGGTACCTGGGGGTGTGGCTGTGACACACCCTTGTGCTCTGCCTGGGGTCGGATGCCTGGCATACCACTGTCACATCGGAGAGCCTGCTCTGAATTCTGGTACATAAACAGCAAACAGAAAACTGTGTTCACACTTAGAGTCATATCTACCAGAAGACAGGTGCTGAGTGCCTGAGAACTCACAAATATACACATTTATTAAATATAAATATGGTGACTCCACAGTGTCTCAGAGACAACAGACACTTTCAGCTTGAAGAAACAAGACAGAGTGACTAAAATACAGAGTCCGAAAATATGACAGAAATGACATTGGAACTATCTGATAAGTAAATCATGCAGGCAAAAAACAAAACAAAACAAAACAAAAAAACAATGGGATGCCTTGTATAAAATTCTGAAAGACAAAGTTTGCCAACCAAAAATCATATAACCAGAAAAACTGTCCATTAAATATGGCAAAATGACAACATTTCTAGACAAACAGAACTGAAAAGAATTTGTAAAAACCAGATCAACTTGACAAAATGTATTAGTTTTTTTGGACAGAGAACCAACATTAGCAGATGTCAAGCTGAAATGAACACGTGTAACAATATCACCTAGAATTCAACCCAGATATCTTGCTGTTAGGTGCCATCGACTAGGTTCCAACTTATAGTGACCCTATGCACAACAGAAGTCACACCCTAACTCCTTACTCCTCATTGTCGCTGTTAGGTGCCACAGTTGGTTCTGACTCACAGTGACCCTGTGTACAACAGAAGGAAACACTGTCAGGTCTTGTGTCATTCTCACAATTGTTATGTTTGAGCCCATTGTTGTTGCCACTGCATCTATCCATCTCTTTGGAGGTCTTCCTCTTTTTTGATGACTCTCTACTTTCCCAAGCGTGAAGTCCTTCTCTAGGGTCTACTGGTCCCTCTAACAGTATCTCCAAAGTACAAGAGAGAAAGTCTCAACATTCTCACTTCTAAGGAACATTCTGGCTATGCTTCTATAGAGACAGATTTGTTGGTTCATCTGGCAGCTCATGGTACATTCAATACTCTTCTTTCACACCACAATTTAATGAATCGAATCTTCTCTGGGTTTCTTATTCATTGTTCAAATTTCACATGGCTATGTTGTTATTGCTAAATGTCAAATCAGTTTAGACTCATAGCAAATTTGTAGGATTTCCAAGGAGCTGTTGATAGGTTAGCAGTTCAGTACTATCCGTACAGTGTCACACCATCTCCACATGCATATGAGGCAGTTGAAAATACTATGACTTGGATCAGATGCACTTTAGTCTTGAAAGTGAAATCTTTGCTCTTTAATAGTTGAAAAAGTTCTTTTGCAGTAGATTTAGTTAATGCAGTTCATCCTTTGTGGGTCCAAGCAAAACTAAGGCTTTGACAACTTCAATCTTTCCTCTGTTTTCAGTTGATCCAGTTATGAGGATTATACTTTTCTTTATATTGAAGTATAATCCATACTGAAGGATATAGTCTTTGATCAACATGAGTAAGTAGTTCAAGTTTTCTTCATTTCCCAGCAAGCAAGGTTGAGTCATCTGCATATCACAAGTTAATGAATCTTCCTCCAGTCCTGATGCCATACTCTTCTTCATAAATTCCAGCTTCTCTGATTATTTGTTTAGCATACAGACTGAATATATATGGTGAAAGGATATAACCTTGACACACCTCTCTGAATTTTAACCATTCATTATCCCTTTGTTCTATCTGAACAACTGCCTCTTGGTCTGCATACAAGTTCCTCATGAGAATAATTAAGTGTGGAATACTCATTCCTTGCAATGGTATCCTTAATTTGTTATGATCTACACAAATGTCTAATAAAGCACAAGTAACCATCTTGTGCTCTCTGCTTTTAGCCAAAATCCATCAAACATCAGCAATGATATTTCTAGTTTTACGTCCTCTTCTGAATTTGGCTTCAATACCTGTCAATGTACTGCTGCAATAGTTTTTTTATTTATCATCAGCAAAATTTTACTTGCATGTGATATCATTGATATTGTTTAATGATCTTTGCTTTCCATTGAGTCTCCTTTCTTTGAAATGGGCACAAATGTGGAACACTCCTAATCATTTAGTTAATAGCTATATTTTGAATTTCTTGGCATAGACTAGTGAGTAGTGACTAGTACCCCCTTCAGAGAGTTGCAACATTTTAACTTGTATTCTGTCAATTCCTAGAGCCTTGTTGTATGCCAATGCCTTCAGTGCAGCTTGAACTTCTTTTCTTACCATTAGTTCTATCATGTGGTACTTCTTGAAGTGGTTGAACATTAACCAAGTCTTTTTGGTATAGTGAGTGTGTATTCTTTCCATCTTATTTCCCATAGAATCCTTCAATACTGTAACCTGAAACTTGAATTTTTTTGAATTGAGAAGTGCTGAACATGTTCTTTCCTTTTTGGTTTTCTAACTCCAAGTCTTTGCACATTTCATTATAATATTTGACTTTGTCTTCTTTAAGTGCCCTTTGAAATTTTTTGTTTAGTTCCTTTTATCCTTTTGTTTAACACCAGTCACGTTAGCTTGTCTATGTTCAAGAGCAAGTTTCAAAGTTTCTTCTGATATCCATTTTGTTCTTTTCTTTCTTTTCTATCTTTTTAATGATCTTTTTCTTTCTTTATGTATGTTGGTTTTGATGTCACCCAACAACTCTTCTTGTCTTTAATCATTAATGTCCAGTGCATCAAATGTCTTCTTGAGAGAGTCTCTAAATTCAGGTGGGATATACTCAAGGGTTGTTTTTAATTTTTTCAGCTTCAGCATGAACTTGCCTAAGAGCAATTGATGTTCTGTTCCATAATTGGCCCCTGGCCTTGTTTTGGCTAATGATATTGAGCTGTCTCATCGTCTTTTCCCACACATTAGGTCAGTTTGATTCCTGTGTATTCCACATATAGTTGCCATTTAAATTGCTGAAAAATGGTATCTGAAATGAGTAAGACACTGGCCTTGCAAAGTTCTGTCATGCTATTTCCTTATTCCTGCCTGCCCCCAAATAAATAAATAATTCTAGCAATCACCATTTTATTTATACTCACAATTAGAGCAGGAATCAATATAGCTTTTTAATATTTCAGAAGGCACGAAAACTCATAAATGTTAAGTGGCTTAATGAAAACAATAATTCAAAGTCTTGAGTACCTTGTCCATCATCTGCTCAGAACTACCAGCATTGTTTATTTCTCCTCTAATAAGGAGTCATTTCTATTTCACACTATACACAGTTACCTGACTTTGAACTCTTCACGTTAGTTTAAAAATCTGTATTTTATCTCCTTTTGAATTTTCCACAACTAGATAAAATCATTATGTCCAAATTTAAGTTTGTCATTTTTCCAAGCCAGCTATTTTTATTTTAGTTCATGGCACTTTTTTGACTTATGGTACCATGGTTAGTTTTTATCATCTTAAGAATCTGTAAGGATTTAATTGACCCAATTTCCAATCCTAGATTATTCATTCTAATTTACAACAGTACAAAATATATCTTACCTCTTCAATATAATGTTACATGATATCATAAAACAAACCCCTTGTTCCCTTAAGAATGGACTCAATAGTGTTTTTCTCTCACACTCATACATACAAACACACACCCATACTACTGATTTCAAATACTCTGCCTTTGGGGGTGTTATCCTCCTTGCTTAGAATTACCTACTATTTCTTACATTCAAATCCATTCTCTAATGCCCAGATTCACTTCTTGCTCATTAATTTCTCCATCCTTTGGACTTTTGCAAACTTCCTCAAATTTTTCTCTACCTGCTATGTGACAGGCATCATACTAGGAAACAAGCAAGGAATACAAACATCAAAAAGATAGAAGCCAATGCAGATAGGTCTCTTGTGATACAATAGTGAATAATTGTTATCAGGACTGATTGTGAGGGTAGGACATGTAAAGGCAAATGATTTGTAGCAAGGAGGGGAGTGATTAACTTTTCAGTCTTGGAGCAGAGGTCCCTGGGACCATCAAGGGAGAAGAGCAGAGGGTGGGACCCTACCCAGAGAAGCAGTGACGCCAGAGATGGAGGCAGAGACAATGATGTGGAGAGATGGAATGGTTGGGAACTTTAGACCCAGAGAGGGAGCGGGGCTGTGAGCTGATGACCCGGGGTGGGGGGGGGGATGGGGGGGCAGGCTTGCAGGGTATAACCTTTGGTTGGTTGATGAGGCATGGAAGAGATTGTAACCATGGCAATGAAATTATATATATATATACACGATAGGATGAATGTAAAACTAATGTGCTCCCCTGTAAACTATCACATAATTCACAGTAAAACATAAAAAAAAAAAAAGACAGAAGCCTTGTACTCCAGGACCTCACAGTTAAGTGAGTCCAGTGTGATTGTAGCATAAAGGTCTCACATAAATTGTGGTTCTCCATTCTGTAAATTCATACTTTACTAACATTGTCATTATTTTTAAGATAATGAGGGAAAAAAAATAGTAATGACTATTATAGAAAACAAAGCATCTGGAGCTAAGGCTAAAAGAAGGAGTAATATGCAGTCCCTGATCAAGAGACTTTACAATAAGCTGGGACTGCACGTTTGTATTTTTAAAAATAAACATATCCAAAGGAGCTTCAAAATTTTTGTGAAAAATTTGTTTTTGTTTTTTTCATTGTTATTGTGAGTTGAGTACCTGTTTAAAATTCTATTATCTTTTCTCTTTTTCCTTGAGCTTTTTGAAGCCCTCTTGCATAAGATAATTTCTAAAGGTGTGGCTCAATTTAGAGGTGATCAAGGTAAAAAGTTAGGAGCTAGAAGCACTAGGAGAGTTTTCACAGGGTACCTGGGGACTTACTTGATTTTCTGCGGGGTGGTGGTGGGGGTGAGTCAGACTAACATTAATAAGTAGGCAAAAGGTGTTTCAAGTATTTTAACTCGTTATTGTCTTCTAACTAGTTAGTATCAAGTCAGTTCAGGCTCATGGTGAACCCACGTGTGTCAGAATAGTATCTATACATGTGTGATAGTTAAAGTTTTGTGTCAACCTTTTTGGAGTAGAATTCTTAGTGGTTTGACAGCTAAAATTTAGTAATCACCTCCATGATATGATTTAATTATTTTCATGTGTTGAAAATTCTAACAACTATGATATTAAGGGGAGTCCTGGTGTTACACTGTTGGATAAACACTGGACTTCTAATCATAAAGTTGGCATTTCAAACCCACCAGCTTCTCCTTGTAAACCCTACATAGGGTCGCTATGTGTAGGAACCAACTCAGCAGCATTTAACAGCAATGACATGATACTAATGAGGCCAGATGCAATCTGTAGAATTAGGTAATATTTTGAGTTAATCTCTTTTGAGATATGAAAGAGATTAAACAAGTAAGCAGAACTCATAGGGACCAACTTATCACCAAGAAAAAGGAGCCAAGAGTAGAGTATGTCCTTTGGACCTGAGGTACCTGTGCTGTGAAGCTCATAGGTCCAATTAAAATTTAATACAAAAATCCAGAGAAGCAACGACACCAGAGATGGAGACAGAGATGAGGACACAGAGAAACAGAGCAGCTGCAGATTCTAGACTCATGGGGGAAAAAAAGGCTGTGTGCTGGCAGCCAGGAGGCAGGCTTGCAGAATGTGCCTTTTGGTTGTTTAAATGATTACATATTCCTGAGTGTTTTTGTGTACATCCCCCCAAAACACAAAACAACAACAAAAACAGAGGGAATAAAAGCAAATACTTTTGAATGATGATGCATAGAGGAGATTATAATCATTGCAATGAAAGGATGAGTGTAAAATCAATGTTCTCCAATGTAAACTATCACTCAATTCACACTAAAAACACATTAAAAAAAAAAAGAAAGAATACCAAGACATATGAAGATCTTCAAGGACTGCCAGGCCTATAGATGCTGAAAGGAGGAAAGGACTTTTTTACAGTGTGGTGCTGTGTATTTGGACTTCTAGCCTCCCAAAATGTGAGAGATTAAAGTGCTGTTTATTAAAGTCATATGCTCGTGGTATTTCTGTTATAGCAGCATTCGATAACTAGGATCACATGCTTCATAGCATCTTTAAGCACTACATTTTTGGAAGTAGTTTTCTAGGTCTTTCTTTTGATACATTTCTGGGTGGACTCAAACTTCCCAACTGTTGATTAGTGTAGTAGATGTGCATGCTAACCGATTTTACTATCTAGGAATTCCATATTGTTGTCTAGTGTACTCTAACGATTTTATGTCTGAATTTCATCTTACCAACTTCCTGGTAGGCTAAATCATCTATAATAAATTGGTTGTTCTCTTCTACAACATCTAGAATTGACCCGTGCAACATAGGATGTTCAGCTGATTATACATAAGCATAAAAAATACACAACAATAATATTATGAATCTAAGTATATCATCACCATGGAGTTACTGATTCTCACCCAACTAGAAGAATCTTCTAGGATCTTAATTCTCATATCTTATTTTCCATTAAGAAGCTTTGTAGGTGCTTGTGACAAGATTATTATTTGCATTTTAAATATATCTATTGTCTTTCAAAAGTGTTCACTGGATTATTTCTTTTCTCATACACACAGAATTATGACACCAGCCACCATAACATTATTATTAGTTGCACTGTTTACCATCATTAAATATGCTTTAGGCAAATATGTTCTGTAAACATTTTCTGAGCCATGATCACGAATGCAGAAGAAAGTGCCCAATGTAAAATGCCAAACTTTGTACGACAGAGTAGAATTACCCAATAGGGTTTCTAAAGATGTAAATCTTTATTGAAGCAGAATGGCGTATCTTTCTCCCACAGTGCAACTGGTGGAGTTGAACCACTAACTTTTCAGTTTACAGACAAGTACTTAATCACTCTGCTCTCAGGACTTCCGGAGAAGGCATAGACAGAACAGCCATATTGGGAAGAACTAGCTTGAGTTTTAGAGTATATATTAATCTAGTTTCTCATGTTTACAAATTGTGAGCTTGATATAAGCAGCTTAACACTTTGAATCCAATTTTCATCATGTATAAAAGAAAGCTAACATTTACCTCACAGACTTTTTTTTTGAAGAGTTAAATACATTTTGCCTCATTTCTCTGTTTAAGAATGGTGATCTCTTAAAGAGTTCCAGCAGAATGGTAGACTACGTGGAGATGCTTACACAGACCTTCTACAGCAAAGATATGGGAGACCAAATGAAATAGACACAAGGAACAATTCTGGAAGATTAACAAGGAAAGAGGAAAGATTAAAGAAGTGTATTGAATACCTACTGGAAGGAGAAGCTGACTGGAAAATGGATTGCTGGCCAGAGGCGACTTGGCCATCTTGAACTTTTGCAAGCAGCTTTGGAGAGACACACAATGGCAGCCTGACAGTGCAGGTTCATATGGGCAACTAAAGGAGTGATTCCTTCTTCTTTCCCACTCTCCCATGGAGAGCAGAGGTAAGGCCTGCCCAGATCCTCATCTACCTCCAGCACCAACTCTGCTCTCTACAAGTTCAGAGTTGTGGGTTTGAGCCATTGCACCACCTTGCCTCCTTGATTCAGGTGAGCTCTGCTCTAGATCTATGAACCTCCAAGAACCTCCAAGCCAGAATTAGATTAGAAGGAACCTTCATAACCAGCCACCCTGCCCCAACTACCTTCCTGTTAGGACAGAAATTAAAACTAGCAACCTGAAGGGCATCCAGTAACTACTTCTGGATTGGTTGCCTGGAACGTAAACAGCTCCTAGGCCTACAGGAACTGGTACTCAGCTGGTACATCCCCCTTCATGAGTTCCTTGCAGAATACCCCCAGAATTTTCTCATCTCGGGGGTGAACAGCTGCATTGGATTTTTGTTTACTTATTTTTCCTTTAGTTATTACATGGTTTTCATTTATTTATTCTTTCTTCTCCTTCCTCTTTTTCACTTTTATTGATTTTTTTAAAGATTTTATTGTGAATTGAGTAAAGGTTTCTAGAGCAGACTATCATTCTTACATTAAAAAAAACATACACTCCATGTTATTACAACAATTGCAATCCCTTTTGTGTACCATTAGTTAACAGTATTTACATCTATTCACTTTAACTCTTGCACTCATCCCTGGGTCTTCCACTATCTCCATCTTTCCTGTGACAACCTTCCTCCTGTTGTACATTGCCTTTCCCATCACTCAAGTTAGCATCTGTCTACCCTTTACCCAGTGAATAATGATCCCTTCACTCCGATCCCTGGTAGCCATCTTAGAATGTTTCTTTTAGTAAGAAAACTTTGTACAACTGTGGTCTCATACTATGTTTGTCCTTTTGTGCTTGACTAATATCACTCAGTCCTGGTTTGGCACTGTGGGTTAATGCACCAGACTGCAAAGCCGTTTGAACTGCAAGGTCGGTGGTTCAAGCTTACCAACTTCTCTTTGGAAACCCTATACAAGGTCGCTCTGGGTCAGAACCAACTCGACGGCACTTCACAACAACAGCAATACCACTCAGCATAATGTCCTCCAGGTTCGATCATGTTATGAGGTGTTTCACATATTGATCATTATTTTTCAGTGTTGTATAGTGTACCAACATTTATATCCATTCTGCTATTCTCTGTCTCTTGCTTGGTGATTTTAATCTACTTAATTCAGTGTAATCATCAATAGGTATTAATTAATTGCTTTCATTTTACTATGTGTATTTTTGTGGTGTTACTAGTTCCATTGTTCCATGTAAATTTCTGAAATTAGTTCATTGTGTTTGTGGGCTATCATTTCATTGTCTTCATTATCGTTGTTTTAAAATTGCTGTTGTTGTTTATGAGATCTTTCTGAGATTCTTATTTTGTACTCGAATGTGAAGTGTATTGATTTTCTTTGAGGTTACCCAGTAATTTATTAGTTTTTTTCTATTTAAAACAGTGTTTTACCTTGTCATCTACTTGACTTTCTAGCCATTTAAATTTGTGTACCTATACTAGTCCCATGTTTTGCTTTGTAGTTGACATCAATTGTGAATTGAGATCTCTAATTCTCTAGTTTCAGTCTTGCATGTTTGTTTTGCTTTGGATACTTCTGTATCTCCCCTGAGCTCTGGGTTTTGTCATCATGTATGCGAATCTCAGGGGTTTGCCTGCTGTTGTTTGGTCTCAGTCCAAAGAACACTCTTTATTACTTTCTGTAAAGTTAGTCTGGTTATTCCAAATTCTTTTCATTTTTAATCCAAAAATATTCTAATTTTGATGTCATATTTAAGGGACAGATTTGCTGGGTGTATGATTCTATGTTGGAAGGTTTTTGTTTTTGTTTTTTTTTTCCTTTCAGAATTTTGTATCTGTCTTACTCTTACCTTCTTGACTGCTTGGTTTTTGCTGAGAAACTAGAGCTTGGTCTTATTGCTTCTCCTTTATTGGTAACTTTTCCTTTTTCCCAAGCTGTTCTCAGGACTCTTTCCCTGTGTTTGGT
The DNA here is from genome assembly GCF_000296735.1 of Chrysochloris asiatica. NCBI lineage: Eukaryota > Metazoa > Chordata > Mammalia > Afrosoricida > Chrysochloridae > Chrysochloris > Chrysochloris asiatica. The sequence goes on from NW_006408583.1 coordinate 15,526,948, forward strand.
TTTAGAAATCTTGATTGTGACATGTCTTGGTGATTTTCTTCTGGGGTCTATCCTGGTTGGATTTAGTTTAGTTTCTTGAATGCTTATGTCCTTTCATGATGTTAAGGAAGTTTTCTTTCAGAAACTCTTCAACAGTTTTCTCTGTGCTTTTCATTGTCACTTTCTATCCTGGAATTCTATCACCTTTAAGTTCTTCTTCTTCACTGTGCCCCACATAAACTTCAGGCTTTCTTCTAATTTTGCCATATTTCTTTTCAAATTGTTCTTGGCATTTACTAGTATTGAGAGATTTATTTCAAGACTAGTTTAGGCTTTTGTTGATTCACATCTACTCCTTTGCCCTTTCAATTTTTTGTCCAATTTTTAGATCTTAGTATTAATCTTTGGGATATTTATTTGCAGGTTTTGTATTATTCAGTTTAGTGTGGTTTGGGCTTGTGCTGGCTGATGTCTATCATTGATCAGCTATATAGGAGCTAGTATTGGCTCCTAGAAAAAAGAAACTATATATATATATATGTTGTTGTTAAGTGCCGTCGAGTCGGTTCCGACCCATAGCGACCCTGTACAGGGTTTCCGAGGGTGTAAATCCTTACGGGAGTAGAAAGCCTCATCTTTCTCCCATGGAGCAGCTGGTAGTTTCGAACTGCTGACCTTAAGGTTCGTAGCCCAATTCGTAACCACTACGCTACCAGAGCTCCATATATATATATATATATTTGTTGTTGTTGTTAAGTGCCGTGGAGTCGGTTCCGACCCATAGCGACTCTGTACAGGGTTTCCGAGGGTGTAAATCTTTACGGGAGTAGAAAGCCTCATCTTTCTCCTGTGGAGCTGCTGATAGTTTCAAACCACTGACCTTAAGGTTCGCAGTCCGATTCATAACCACTACGCTACCAGAGCTCTCTCTCTCTATATATATATATACTAAAAATAAAAAAGAAGGCAGGTAAATAGAGCTATATAGGAGACAAACAAGAGCAAACAAACAAACAAAAAAAACCCAAAAACCCAAAATACTAAAAAAAAAAAAACCAGAGAGAGTAAAGATAAAAAAAGAGACTAGATAGTAGTGATGAAAAATCAAGAGAAAAAAATGTAGAAATGAGAAACAGAAGAAAAAAGAGGAGACTGAAAAGATTAAAAATTAAGGGAAGGGCTGGAGAGGAAGAAGGAGAAGAAACAATAAACAAATAAAACAATGAAAAACCAAAAGGAAAAATTAACAAAAAATAAATGTAGTTGTTGGATCCAAAGAGGAGAAAACTCTGGGGGTCTCCTGCCAAACAAGGAGTTCATGAAGTGGGTGAAGGCAGGATGTGATGGCTGAGTTCCCAGCCGTAAATGGAATTCTTATAGGCCTAGGGGTTATCTATGTTCAGAGCACCAAATACAGAAGTAGTAGATCAACTTCAGTTTCAGTGTCTGTCAGAAACAGAGGGCAGCTGGCGACAAGGTGGCTAATTACTAAGGTTCCTGCTAGTCTAATTCTGGTGTCTGGAGGCCTGGTGTGTTCTGTAGCTCTGGGGCAAAGTCCACTTGAATGCAGATGCCAAGGCAGCAACGCAGGCATCTGCCTCACACTGGCTCTAACAATGAGGCTTGGAACTCCAAGAGATCATGGTCTTCAATGGAGGTAGATTAGGGTGGGTACCCGCCTCACCTCTGCTTTACAGGGAATTCTGGGAAACAAGAAAGAATCCCATCCTTCACACTGCCCATGTGAATCTGTGCCATGAGGCAACCATCTGTCCTTCTCTCCAACGCTGCTCACAAAAGTTCGATGGCTGTGCCGCTTCTGCCTGGCAGTCTGTTCATCAGTCACTCTCTTTTACTGCCACTTCTTTTGCTGCTCAGCTTCTCCTCCCAGTAGATATCCATTCCACTTCTCTAACCTTTCTTCTAAAGTTTGGGGCTCCAGGATTGTTCTCTGTGTCTGTTTCATTTAGCCTTTCGTACTTTATTGTCTCTCTTTCCTTGAATTTTTATCCTTTCTATTTCTGCTTTTTCCCTTTTCTTTTCTTCCATTTTTCATTTTCACCTCTCTATTTTTATCCTCTTAATTTTTCTTCAATACTCTATAGTCTATTTCTCTTTACATCTTCCCTCTGCTGCCTTTTTAGTGGCTTTTCTCTTCTCTTTATGTACTCTCTTATCTTTCTTTTATACAGATCTGCTTTGTGGACTCTCTTTTCTTTAGTTATTACTTTTTTTTCTTATTGTGGCCAGTTTTTGTTTATCCTTTAATATATTCTATTTTTGCTGATTTGTTTGCTCTGTTTTGTTTTGGTGTGTGTGTTTTCTCTTCTTGCCTCACTCAACAGGAGACAGACAGTAATTATGCCCAAATGGCTCAAACACAACCATACTATCTGTAGTTTCTTTCTGGACAAGAGTCAATCCCAGTTCCTATATCACACGATAAACAAAACACATCAACCAACAAAAGCCAAACTCATACTCAACTGACCTGTTCCAGTGGTGAATGAAAAATGGTGTATACACTTCAAGGGGACACTTGGTGAGAGCCTAAAAACACACCAACATAAAATCACGAATTAAATGCAATGATACCACATTGTCTAGGAGACAACAGATTATTCTGGTTCAGAAATGAGAGAATGGTTCAAACAAATGACCAAGATACAGAGCCAGAAAATGTTTCTGAGGAAGAAAAGGTAATGAGGCCACCTGAGAAATAAATCAAAAGAATTATATTTAGCCATCTTCAATGGACTGACAGAAAAATTGAGGAAAGCTAAAAGTATACAGAGAAAACATTAGAAGAATTAAGAAAATACCACAACAAGAAACAAATAAAATAAATGCAATTTTAAAAATAATACAAGACCTGCAAATAAAAATCCAGAAAGTTAATGCTAAGATCTTAGAAATGGACACTACATTGAAAGGACAAAGGAATAGATTTGAATCAATGAAGTCCTGAGAAGTAATTTTGAATATAAATCTCTCAATACTCTAAGCATGAAAAACAATCAGAAAAAAAGAATGAAAAAAAAAAAAAAATAGAAGAAAGTCTGAGATTTATGTGAGACAGCATGAAGAGGAATAACTTATGGGTGACTGGAAATCCAGAACAGGAAGAAATAATAAAAAGCATGGAGAAAATTGTAGATTTACTGGAAGAAAATTTACCTAACATCATTAAAGACAAGAAGATAAACATTCAAGAAGCTAAACAAGCCCCAAACAAGATAGACTTGAAAAGAAAATCATGAAGACATATCATAATCAAATGTTTTAAAGCCAAAAACAAGGAAAGACTCCTGAGAGCAGCTCAGGAAAAAAAAAAAAAAAAAAATTTATCTACAAAAGAGAACCAGTAAGACTAAGCTTT
>NW_006408583.1:15530405-15543251 GCF_000296735.1 Chrysochloris asiatica
GCCCCAAACAAGATAGACTTGAAAAGAAAATCATGCAAGACATGCTATAATAAAACTTTCAAAGCTAAAGACAAGGAAAGAATCCTGAGAGCAGCTCAGGAAAAAAAAAAAAAAAAAAAATTATCTACAAAAGAGAACCAGTAAGACTAAGCTTTGATTTCTCAGTAGAAACTATGCAGGCAAGAAGGCAGTGGGATGACATATACAAAACTCTGAGAGTGAAAAAAAAAAAAAAAAATGCCAGCCAAGAATCATATACTCAATGATGCTGTCCCTCAAATATGATGGTGAAATAGGGATGTTTACAGATAAAGAGGAATTCAAGGAATTTGTAATGAGAAGACCAACTTTACAAAAAATACTTAAGGGTGTTCTTTGGACCAACAATAGCAGACAGCAAGCTGAGATTACTATGCTAGATAAAACCACCCAGAACTCAATTTAAATATAAAAGTATCCAAAGTAAAACAAACCTACAAGACTCAAAATAGGGAAGAAATGAAGAAGCCAAAAAGCTGGACAGAAAATTTCAAAGGTCAGCTCAAGAAGACAAAGTCAGGCATTACAAATGAAATGTGCAAAGATCTGGAGTAACAAAAACCAAAGGGAAAAGCACACTCAGCATTTCTCAAGCTGAAAGAACTGAAGAAAAATTTCAAGCTCTGACTTGCAATGAAGAATCCTATGGGCAAAATAATTGAATGATGCAGAAAACATCAAAACAAGATGGAAGGTATACATAAAATCACTGTACTAAAAAAAAGGTTGATGAACAGTCCTGTTGTGGTGCTGTAGGATAAGCATTCTGAAGCCTAGAACTACGAAGATCATCAATGAAAAAAATGGGAACAATCTTAGAGACTCTGATACAGGCCATAAAATGCTATCAAACATAACAACACACAAACAATAGAAGACAAACTAGACAATTGAGACCACTTAAAAATATACAGTTCTGTACTTCAAATGATTTTACCAACAGAGTAAAAAGAGAACCAAAAGACTAGGAAATAATTTTTTGCAATGACATATTAGACGGGTTATTTTCTAAAATTTATAGAATAATTCATCTCAATAAGACAAATAATCCAATTTAAAAATGGACAGGGGGCATGGACACATCACCAAAGAAGATATTCAGGCAGTCAACAAACAGATGAAAAAATGTTCAAGATCATTAGTCAATTAGAGAAACACACATCAAGATAACAATGAGATTTCGCTTTATTCCAGCATTGATAACAAAGCTAAGAACAAACAGAAAACAGCTGGGCTTCCAGCAAGATGGTAAACTACACAGACAGACTACACAGAACCTCTATAACAAAGATATGAAAGACGAACAGACACAAATGACAATTCTGGCATCCTGAACTTCAGGAGAAACGTTAGAGAGGTGGATGGAGTGCTTGCTGGGAGGAGATGCCGAACAATGATAGTGCGAGAGGGAGATTGGTGAATGGTTGGCCAGACGCCTTTCCACCATTTTGTGGGCAGCTTTGATGGAAGAGGGAAACCTGACAACAGATTCATGTGGGTATGGAAAAGTTGTGATTTCTTATTTTCCCCACGTTTGCCTGGTAACCAGAAGTGTGGCCAGCTGTCAACCCTCATCCACCCTCAGCACAGACCCTGCTTTCTGAGAGTTCAGAGCTTCATGGTTGGGAACCATACCAGCATGAGGTGAGGGAAAGCTGTGCCATTTTGGTGTGCCAGTTTTTTGCCTGATTCAGGTGGACTCAGCTCCAGACTTACAAAACCTGTAGGGACATCAGACCAGCATTTAACCCAGCATCCCTGTGGTCCTAACAGGTGTTAAAACCAGCTCCATTAAGGGTTTCCACAAACTACTTAAGGATTGAGGCCCTGAACACTTAGGAATTCCATCTAGGGCAAGGAACTCTGCTGTCATATCCCTTCCACAACCACCTCCTCAGCTCCTTGAATCACAGTAGCCCCCTCAGAGATTTCTCCTTTCCAGCTCCAACAACTGCACTGTTTGTTTTTACAAATATAACAACCTCACAATGCCCTGGAGATAACAGACAATTTTAGCTCACATGAAGAAACAAGAGAGAATAGCTCAAACAAAGACCAAGATGCAAAGCCAGAAGATATTTCGGAGGAAGCAAAAGTAATTGAACTAAATGAAAAGGAATTTAAAAGAATGATAATTAGTCATTTTCAAAGAATCCATAGAAAGAAAGAGGAAAGTAAGGAGCACACAATAAAAAACATTAGAAGAATTCAGAAATGTACGTTTGAAACAATAGAACTTTTAGTTAGAAATCCAAAAGATTAACACAAAAATCTCAGAAATGGACACCACATTGAAAGAGCAAAGGAATAGATGCAAAGCAATTGAAACCCAAATTAGTGAATTTGAAGATAAATATCTCAGTGCTAGTATTCTAGAAGAGCAATAAAAAAAAAGAATGAAAAAACTCCAAAGAAAGCCTAAGAACTATGTGGGACACCATGAAGAGGAACAACTTACAGGTGATCAGAATTCCAGAACAAGAAGAGATTCCCTAACATCATGGAAAACAAGAAGATAAGCATACAAGACCCCAAACAGGATAGATCCCAAAAGACAATCACCAAGACATAACTTAATCAAACTTTCCAAAATCAAAGACAAGGAAAGAATCCTGAGAGCAGCTCAGAAAAACCAAAAGTTACCTACAAAAGAGAAGCAATTAGACTAAGTGCTGATTTTGCAACAGAAATCATACAGGCAAGAAGGCAATGGAATGACATATACAAAACTCTGAAAGAAAAATATTGCCAGTCATATACGCAGCGGAATTGTCCCACAAACTTGATGACAAAATTAGGACACTTCCTAATAAACAGAAATTAAAGGAATTTGTAATGACCAGACCAACATTGCAAAAAAAATGCTAAAAGGTGTTTTGTGGACTGACAACCAACAACAACAGACAACAACCTGAGATTACCATACATGACAACACCACCCAGAACTCAATCAATATATAGAAGTATTTAAAGTGAAACAAATCTATAAGACTGAAAATAGGGAACCAGAGATATCAATGTATAATGCAGTCAACTACAAAACGAAAAGGGGGAACAGTGTAGACTCAGAACTTCCAGTTTGTGAGGAAGTCAAGTAGCTTTCAAGATAAAACAGACTGTTTTAAGCAGAGAAAAAATTTAAAAATTACAGGGTAACTTCAAAAATAATACACCTGCACATCAAAATTTTAAAAAAGTTAATCAGATTTAGTAAACATTGTTGTTGTTGTTAAGTGCTATCGAGTCGGGTCCGACCCATAGCGACCCTGTACAGGGTTTCCGAGGGTGTAAATCTTTACGGGAGTAGAAGGCCTCATCTTTCTCCCGCGGAGCGGCTGGTAGTTTCGAACCGCTGACCTTAAGGTTCGCAGCCCGATTCGTAAACATTAGCACAATAGAAATGAAAATGAAAAGAAATTCATCAAACTAAATGAACTCTGCATAGAAAATTATGTAGAACAAAGAATCTAGCAGCACCATAAAGAAAACATACAGAAAAATGACAGCAATCAATTGATACCTATTGATAATTATACTGTATGAAAATGAATCAAATATCCCAATCAAGAGATATACGAAGCAGAATAGATAAAGAAACAGGAACTTTCAATATGCTGTCTACAGAAACATCAAAAAGATGGAGACAGCCTAAATGCCCATCAACAGAAAAATGGTTAAAAAATGTGAAAGATTTAAAAAAGATTTTCTTGATAAAGGAAACAATCTATATGATGGTTACAGGGGAGAGGGAGAGGAAGGGGAAATTATTCACGTGCTAGAGGGCAGACATGTTAACATGAATGACAAAGCAGGCAATATACAACAAGATAGAGGTTAGCAGAGGAAAGATGAAGGTTGTAGGGGACATAAGGAGGAATGAAATAGATAAAGTGAATAGAGGTCAATGCTGTTAACTGTTGGTACATGGAGGGGATTGCAACCAGGAGCTCTGGTAGCGTAGTTGTTACGAATCGGGCTGCGAACCTTAAGGTCAGCAGTTCGAAACTACCAGCTGCTCCGCAGGAGAAAGATGAGGCTTTCTACTCCCGTAAAGATTTACACCCTCGGAAACCCTGTACAGGGTCGCTATGGGTCGGAACCGACTCGAAGGCACTTAACAACAATGAAGCAAAGTATATGATTTGTCGAATGTGAAACTGATGGATCTGCTCTGTAAACCTTCACTCAATTTACAATAAAAAGTTTAGAAACAAAAATAAGAGCTGTGATATGAATAGATGTAGGTCTCCCTATGTTTGCTCTGCTACTGGTTGAACTCTAGTACATGTCCACATGGAATACTATGCAATATTCAAAAATAACAATGACTCTGTGGATTGCCTCATAACATGCATGAACCTGGAGGACATTATACTGAGTGAAGTGAATTAATAACAAACTGGCAAATATTGTATGAGACCACTATTGTAAAAAGTTAAGAAAAGGTTTTCTTGCTAAAAGAAACATGCTTACCAGGAGTGGGAGGGAAAGGAAAATTATTCACTGGGTACACGGTAGATACATGCTACCTTGAAATGGGGAAGACACTAACCAACCAGAGGGAGGTTGGCATCGGAAAGGTGAAGGTAGGAGAAGAAACATGGAGGTATATAAGAGGTACAATGAATACACATAAATACATAAAGGGGATTGTAATAGTACTGACATGAAATAGGTAATTTGTTGAATGTCAGACTAATGATCTGTTCTAAAAACCTTCACTTAATTCACAACAAAAAGTTTTTAAAAAAATGACCTCTTTCATATTAGAATTTTTTTTTACATGAAAGAAAAGATGATAGAGTATAGAACTCATACCATTCCCCTTTAAAATTAAGAATCTGGGGTAATTGATTTTAAAAAAGATTACCAATTTTTCCATTGCCTGTAGCACAAGTGAGAAGACCATCTGGATTCTTTCTGAGTGATGTTTATTATAATATGGTTCAATCCTGAGTATTACTCAATTGCTATGGCTGTGTTTGGCTATGCTTAGAAGCACACAAAGGGAGAGGAACTTCTTTAAACGGCCAAGGGACACATTTTGAGTACTAGCATGATATAAGGTAGCAGAGCAAACACTGAAAATCAAAGGCAACTGCCAAATAAGTCCCAGAAACCACGGCATCAATTCTGTTGTCATAGTAATCCAACCATTGTTTGTGTTTTGCTTGACTTCAGTCGCACAAAGCCTTAAATACTGTGTCATGGCTTTCAGGTGTGTGTGTGTGTGTGTGTGTGTGTGTGTATGAGAGAGATGACAGCACACTGAGTATTTTATTTCTGCCATTTGTGAAACATTGCATCAGACATTTTATCCCATTTTATTGCCACAAAACAGGGAAGTTGAACAAAGAAGGATTAAACACAAAGTTTTCTACTATTGTGTTTTATTCATATCTTGTTTTGCTTCAGGCCTAATATAGAACATTTGAAAGGTCAAATCGAGGATATGAGAAAGAAAACAAATAACTTATATTTAGAAAAATGGGTAGGATTTTTTTTCTTTGTGTCATTGCATAAATTCCTATTTTTCATATAATCTGTAGTTTTACTAATATCCATTTATTCAAAAAATATTTACCAAGTGCTAAGCTAAACAGGAACCGGTAGAAAGTTGGTGTATGGCTATATTTTTAAATTTAACAAAAAATAATTTCCTGAGTGAATTCACAATATGGTGAAGTAACTTTCCTTACTGAAAGTATTGTTGTGAAGTGCCGTCGAGTCAATTCCGACCCATAGCGACCCTGTATGGGGTTTCTGAGGAGCAGCTAGTGAGCTTGAACCGCTGACCTTGCAGTTCAAATAACTGCAGTCTGGCACATTAACCCACAGCACCACACCAGAACTACATTACTGAAAGTGAAGAGGACTTAAAATACTGACCAGTGAAGATCAGAAACCACAGCCTTCAGTATAGGTTGCACCTCAACATGTTAAGAAAACAAAAATCCTCACAACTGGACCAATAAATAGCATCATGATAAATGAAAAAGCGACAGAAGTTGTCAAAGACTTCATTTTGCTTGGATCTACAATCAACTGTCACAGAAGCAACTGTGAAGAAATCAAACATGTTGAATTAGGGAAACATGTTACAGTAGACCTCTTTAAATTGTTCAATAACAAAGATCATTGAGGACAAAAATGCACCTGAGCCAAGTCATGGTATTTTCAATTGCCTCATGTACATGTGAAAGTTTGACAAAGAACAAGGAACACCATAGAAGTTTGAATGCATTTGAATTATGGTGTTGGCAAAGAATATTGAAAGCACCATATGTTTGCCAGAAGAACAAACTAATTTGTCTTGGAGCAAACAAGCTAGAAAGCTCCTTATAAGCCAGGTGACAAAACTTTGTCTCTGATACTTTGGATGTATTATTAGAAGAGACCAGGTCCTGGAGAAGGACATCATGCTTGGGAAAATGAAAGGTCAGAAAAAAGAGGAAACCCCACAATGAGATGGATTGACCCAGTGGAAGCAGCAGCGGGCTCAAACATAATAATTGTGAGGCTATTGTGGGACCAGACAGTGTTTGGTTCTGTTGTATATCAGGTTTGGGTCTGTTGCTATGAATTGGAACTGACTCAACAGTACCTAACAACAACAACATGGAGAAGCATGTTTATAGTGTTCTATTTATTTCTACTCAGAAAAGAACACGTAGAGAAATTATTCTTAATTTGTTTTAGGAATTTGGATCCAAAAATATCATTCAATGTAGGGCTGGAAAATATGTCCTAATACTTTTGTATTGAATGTTTAGTAAATGTATCATAATCTGAACTACCTTATACAAGATGTTGAAAAATCAATGTTACTATTAGCATTGATGTCTGTACAAATGGACGCCCATGTAGTTCTTCAAGACCTAGATTTTAATAGCATTTTTGCCACAAGCCTATTCTTTATGTGATCACTACCACTTTTAGATTAAGGAGCTCTGGTACTGTGGTCCTTACAAGTTGGGCTACTAACCTCAAGGTCAGCTGTTCAAAAGTACCAGTAGTTCTGTGGGAGAAAGATGAGGCTTTCTGCTCCCATAAAGATTTACAGCCTCGGAAACCACATACAGAGTTAATATGAGTTGGAACCGACTCCACAGCACATAACCACCACCACCACTACTTTTAAATTACTTACTATGTACTAGGCATTTTCTATACCTTATTTCAGTTTTCTGCATTTCACATCATCTTCTGAATCTGACTTGATATTTTGGAAGTTGCATGCTGATTAACTGTTTATGAATTATCTTCAGTAAAATTTAATTTGTATATGATACGGATATTGTTTGATAATTTCTGCATTCTGTCAGAACATGTTTCTTTGGAATGGGCACAAATATGGGTTTCTTCCAGTTGCTTGGCCAGATATAGCGATCTTCCAAATTTCTTGACATAGACAAATGAACACTGCCCGTGTTTCATTTGTTTTCTTGAAACATCTCAACGGATATTCTGCCCTATATTGCCAATGCTATCAATGTAGCTTGAGGTACTTCTTCCAATACCATCAGTTCTTCATCATATGCGACCTCATGAACTTATTGAAACTTTACCAATTCTTTTTGGTACAGTGAATCTGTGCATCTTTTTCATCTTCTTTTGATGCTTCCTGCATTTTTCAATATTCTGTCCATATTGAATCTTTCAATATTTCAAATCAATACTTGATTTTTTTTTTCTTTAGTTCTTTCAGCTGGAGAAATGTCCGATGTGTTTTCCCCTTTTGATTTTCTAACTCAGATCCTTGCACATTTCATTATAATATTTTGTCCTTTTGAGCTATCTTTAGAAATTTGTTAACTCTTTTACTTATTTATTTTTCCTTTCCCTTTTATATACTTAACGTTAAGGCATAAGTGTCTGAGTTTCTTCTGGCATCCAATTTGTTCTTTTCTTTCTTTCCTGTAGTTTAAAATATCTTTTGCTTTATTCATGTGTAATGTCCTTGATGTCATCCCACATTGCCTGATCTCTGGTCGTTAGTGTTCAATGCATCATATCTATTTGGAAAATGTCATTGCTGATGTCAAACAGATATTGGCTAAAAGCAGAAAACATCAGATAGATGTTTACCTGTCTTTACTGGCTAGGTAAAGGCATTCGACTGTGTGAAGCATTTCAAACTATGCATAAAATTACAAAGAATAGGAATTCCAGAAAACTTAATTGTGCTCTTGAGGAACTTATATAGAACAAGAGGTGGTCATTCAAAGACAACAAGTGAATACTTCCTGTTCTAAAGTTAAGAAAGGTATGTATCAGCATTGTATCCTGTCACCAGACTTATTCAATCTTTATAATGAGCAAATAATCTAATAAGCAGGAGTATACAAGGAAGAATGCAGCATTAGAATTGGACGAATGCTCTTTAACAGCCTGTGGTAATACTGCTCAACAACAGTGCAGATAATACAAATGATGTGCTTGCTGGAAAGTAAAAAGAACTGAAGCACTTATTGGTGAAGACCAAAGACTACAGACTTCAATATAGATTATACCACAGCATAAAGAAAACAAACATTTTCATAACTAGATCGTTAAGGAAAATCATTATAAACAGAAAAAAATTGCAATTGTTGGGAATTTCATTTTTTTAAACTGATGCCCATGGAAACAATCATCAAGAAGCCTAATGATGTATTACAGTGGACACATCTGCTGCAATGTTGTTAAGCGCTGAGTCAGTTCTAACTCATAGCAACCCTGTTATAGGGTTTCCAAAGAGCATCTAATGGGATTGAACTGTCAACCTTGTGGTTCGCAGTCCAGACGAGTCCAATGTAATACATGCAGAGATGTATTACGTTAAACAAACATGCTAAAATAGATGCCTTTAAACTGTTAAAAAAGCACAGATTTCACCTTGATGACTGGTTATAGATGATGCAAGCCATGGTATGTAGAATCATTTACTACAAAGATTGGACAATGAATAAAGAAGACCTAAGAAGAATTGATGCCCAAATTATGGTGTTTGTGAAGAGTGAGAAAATATGTCTTGGAAGAAATATAGTCAGAATGTTACCTAGATGCGAGGTTGGTGAGACTATGTCTCACCTACTTTGGACATAGCGAGAGGGGACATGCCCCTGAAGAAGGATATCATACTTGGCAAAGTAGAGGGTGAGTAAGTAAATGGAAGCCCCCAAAACTATGGCTTGGCACAGTGACTGCACAATGGGCTCAAACATTGTGAGGATGACTCAAGACAGAAGGCTGTTTTGTTCTGTTGTATAGAGGCTTACTATGGGTTTGAACAGACTCAACAGCACCTAGTAACAACGCCTCAGTCTTTAGATAACTATCATGATACCATTTAACAGAAGAGGACCTCAAGAGGTAAAGTAACAGGCCCAAGGTAAACCACAACCCACTCAGTTCTGTTTAGTTGCAAAACTATTTCAACTAAAACACAAACACTTCTCCAATTCCTGTTTTATCCTGTAGATCACTATGGATTCAAGAGAAAAGATAGGAGCTGATATACCTACACATACTCAGCACACAAACAAAAAAGGGTAAGTCAAAAAGTATTGCAGCTGGAGTTCCAATTCATACATGTACAGGTTTATTCCAAAAAAAGTATTAAAATCTCTTTGATCAGTGAATGGCTGCAGATAAGTTCTCTAAGTATTATATTTGTCTTAATCTCATTAAGAAATACATTTGTCTTAATTTCATTAAGATGCCTTCAAAAAAAAAAAAGGTTACATTTTGTGCCTTGGAAAAAAATATTTTGAAGTTGGGGCTAGTATCAAATTTTAAACAAAATTCAAGGGGACATCTTCCCACATCACTGAAGATTTGCAACAAGCTTCCAGGAACGTTGCCCCATATAAAGTAAATTTTAGATGAATCATGCATTTTAAGGAAGGTTGAGAAAATCTCAGGGATGATCAAAGGAGAGAAGACTGTCAACCTCAATAAATGAAGGAATTGTAGTTTAAGTCCTTAAATGTGGAAAAAGACTATAGACTTATCATTGATGCAACAGTTAACTATTGAAATTGGGATTTCACTTGGTTCAGCATTTTCAATCTTAAGCAAACATCGTGGTTTCTGCAAGGTCGATAGGTATCAAAAGTGTTGGTCAAATATTTACTAGTACAAAAATTACTCTTTCCGTCCTTTAAATAAGATAGAAGCTAATGAAGATGATTTCCTGAAAGGAATCATAACCGGAGATGAATCATGGATTTACCAACATGATCTGGGGAGCAAAGTCCAATCAAAACAGTGACTTCTGAGGGGATCTGCTGAGTCAGTTACATTTAATAAGACAGAGGTCAGCTCAAAAGGATATGGTGACTTTTCTTTAGGGTTCCAAAGGGAAACATTAATCCATTTTCTTGAAAGACACATGGAGGTCATGTTGTTGTTGTTGTTAAGTACCATCGAGTCGGTTCCGACCCATAGCGACCCTGACCAGGGTTTCCGAGGCTGTAAATCTTTACAGGAGCAGAACGCCTTATCTTTCTCCTGCGGAGCAGCTGGTAGTTTGGAACTGCTGACCTTGCAGTTCGCAGCACGATTCGTAACCACTACGCTACCAGAGCTCCATCCATGCAAGCCATAGGGTCTAGTAAAGAATTTAAAGAAAATTTGGACACTTTGTTGCTGAGAAAAAGACCAACAAATTTGCACTGAGGAAGTCTTTTCTGTCATTATAATGTATCTACTCATTCCTCATGGGTAGTAAGTTCTGTCCTGTGAGAATTTTATTTGAAAATTTTATGTCCTCCACCCTACAGTTTATATATTGTTCTTTTAGACATTTTTTTTTCTGTAGTTTCATAAAAAAAATATGTTACTGGTGCCTTAGGCTGTGTTCTCTAGTGAAGGAAACCAGTGGAACTTATATATGTACATATAAAGAGAAGTTAAGTGACTCACACAGTTGTAGAGGTGAAATAATCCCAAATTCGTAGGTCAGATGAACCAAGATCAGCAAGTCAGGCAACAGGCAGGCAGGTGGAGCAGGTAAGATGGCAGGCTGCTGCTGTCTCCCAGGATCTGCAGGTAGTAGAGCCAGCCACTGGCTCAAGCCCAAAGAACCAGAGAGGAAATGATGAGCCGAATGCAGGGTACAGACCCAGTAGAAAGAAAGCAACGTTTGCCTGTGTGTCCAATATATTTGAAGCAGGCCACACCTCCAAGGATGCTGCTCACATAAGATCTCATGCAGGAGCGGATTCTATTATATTAAATCTTCTTGTTGTTAAGTGCCTTCGAGTTGGTTCTGACCCATAGAGACCCTGTAGAGGGTTTCTAAAGAGTGACTGGTAAGCTTGAACCACCAACCTTGCAGTTCAAATCAACTTTGCAGTCTAGCAAAGTGCTTCTTAACTGTCACAGTGCCTCTTAACTGCCAATCCAATGAGAAACTTGGCCCAGTTAAGTTGACAGAAAACCTTAAGTATCACATCTTATACTTAATAAGTTTTAATAGCAATTAAAGGTCAGTATTGATCTTTCCTCTGTACTTTTAAACTATTAATACTACTGAAGAATAGAATGTTTTCACAAATCATTGTAGATTATTATTAAAATTATCAAGGTGTGACATTACAGTTCCTATGCACTCACTCCAAGTTAGTAAATCAGAGATGCATTTTAAGTAAGTGTAATCATTTAATCTCCCTCTGGTTTTATATTTTGAAGCTTAGAATGTTGTAGACAATCAAAATGTTGATTGTCTTTCCCTGGCTTCACAAGGAGGAAAGAGACTCACACACAAAATCAGCCAAAGGCTGATTCCTATGAAGCGAAGGTCAGGCATGCTTCCACCCTACAACCTTCTTTACCCAAACATTTCTCCCTTCTCACACCGTTATAGTTTCCCTCCAAAATCAAACAAAAATGAAGGAGTCTTCTAATTTTGTTGTTGTTGTAATGACTTAACAAGTTTGTTCTGACTCATATCAACCCTGTGTATGGTTTCTGAAGGACGACTGGTGGATTTGAACTGCCAACCACCAACCTTGCTGTTAGAAGTCCAGTGTTTATCATAGCAGAAAGGATTTTTAAAAAGATTTTAGGGATGCCTCTGCCTCATACTAGCTCTTTTTTTGCATGTCCAGGTGTTACAAAATTCAGAATTAAGATTTATTCTTTAGGATAGAAATATAATAAGTCTTAGCAAGCTTATTTGAAAATACAAATGCTCCTGGAAGGAATTTGACTTTAGCAGTTCAGTATGAATGCACTTATCCTTATGATTCCTCCAATTTATATAAGAAGACAGTCCAGTCTGGACATTCTGGCCAGATTAATAGTTTGTGTGTAAGTACTGACAGGGCAGAAAAGGAAACTGCGGGAAAAGGCAGAATGCAGTAAGCAACTGAAGATAGATCTTCAATTAAACACTTGGCTGTAGAACCAACTCTAGTACTCAGATGGTGTATTTTTTTCAGCTCTAGTGTGCTCAGAGAGCAACATTTCACTACTTAGGAGATGGTTCTTGTATGTATTTCAAAGAAGACTTTTCTTAGAGAATGCAATTCTCTGATGTTTTGGAAGTGGTTTATTAAGGGCACCTTTTTCTATCAGTGCTGTAGAGTGTTCATAGAAATGTTCTGTAGAAGTTAGTTGGAGAAAGGCTACCCAATAGGATATTGATATAAGTTTCCTCTGATTAACTTGATATGATACAGAGATATTAAGGCAGAGTCAGACAATAGTCAAGGGGTGAGAGAAGTACCCAGTTTATATTTTGTTGGAGTTTTCTAGTTCTATAGTTGGAAAATGAACAGGAAGCTGACTAGGGAAATATTAAAAAAAAAAAAAAAAAAA
>NW_006408583.1:15543681-15548055 GCF_000296735.1 Chrysochloris asiatica
ATTCTGGCCAGATTAATAGTTTGTGTGTAAGTACTGACAGGGCAGAAAAGGAAACTGCGGGAAAAGGCAGAATGCAGTAAGCAACTGAAGATAGACCTTCAATTAAACACTTGGCTGTGATTGTATTCTCTTATTGTGCTTACTCATTCTGCATGGTGAGCTAATAATCTGAGAAGATGGTTTGTGGCATCAGGATTGGAGGAAGACTCATCAACATCTTGTGATATGCAGATAACACACCCTTGCTTGCTGAAAGTGAAGAGGACTTAAACTTAACGATCAAGATCAAAGACCACAGCTTTCAGTATGGGTAGCACCTCAATGTAAAGAAAACAAAAATCCTCACTACAGGACAAATAAATAACATCCACATAAATGGAGAAAAGATCAAAGTTGTCAAAGACTCAATTTTGTTCCAATCAATCACCAACACTCATTGGAAGCAGGGGTCAAGAAATCAAATGACATAATTGTCTTAGGCAGATCTGCTGAACAATATGTCTTTAAAGTGTTCAAGAGCAAAGGTTTTAGTTTGAGAACTAAGGTGCACCTGACCTGAGGTACGGCATTTCCAAATGCCTCATATACTTGTGAAAGTTGGACAGTGAATAAGGAAGACTGTAGAAGAATTGATGCATTTGAGTCATGGTGTTGGAAAAGAATATTAAAAGTATCATGGGCTGCTGCAAGAACAAACAAATCTGTGTTGGAAGAAGTCTGTATACAGCTAGAATGCTCCCTGGAAGTCAGAATGTTGACACTTCGTCTCTCATACTTGAAACATATTGTCAGGACTGACCAGTTGCTGGAGAAGGAGATCATGTTTGGTAAAGCGGAGCGTCGGAGGAAGACCCCCCACCCCCCAATGAGATGGTTTGACACAGTGACAGCAGTAAGGAGCTCAAGTTTAACAATTGTGAGCATGGTGCAGGATCATTCATTTTGTTGTGCATGGGGTCACTAGGAGTTGAACTAACTCAAAGGTACCTCACAACAACAGCAAAAATTTACAGCTTAGGAAACTATATATGAGTCAGAATTGACACAAGGGTGTGGAGTATTTTGTTGTATGATGTAAGTGTCGTGGAAGCATATAGGAAGGAAAATTCAGTATTGATGAAAGGATCAGGAAAGAATTCCTTTGATGTTAATAGAACTCATAATGCATCATGATATGGGTTTTAGGGGGAAAGATAATAGCATGTCAAGTGCCTGGCGGTTAGACAAAGTTTGACATTTCTGTGAAGTACTATATCACAGTTGTGGAGAGACTGGAGACTATCAGGGTGTGGAAGGAGGTGAGCCACAAACCACAGCTAGACAGACAGCATTAATGGAAATGCCAAATGAATCAACGCTAAATCATCATTGCTTTCCTAGATCTGTGAATCATCCATGTATGGAGCTGGTTTTTCCTACTCCACACAGTAAACAGTCTTTGTTTAGGAAAGACGAATGACAATATAGACAGTATTTTACTGGTACATTATGATTGACTTTCCTGGGGGAGATGAAGCAGGTTTTATGGTACAAAATAAAAATGTTTGTCTTTACATTTGTCTATTAGAAACAAATAAGAACAAATGTTTGTAACATAATTCAATTCAAGGTAAATAATGCTTATTAGGAACAGAAAATCTTTTTAAAAAATGTTCCTAAATAAGTGCGTATCTATATTAAAAGTAATTTTAAAAATATAACTTAAAAATGGGAACCAATAAAACTAAACTTTGATTTGTCAGCAGAAACCACGCAGGCAAGAAGGCAATGGGATGATGTATACAAAACCCTTAAAGAAAAGTAATTGATGTACCAGCAAAGCTTTCCCTCAAATACGACAACAAATTTAGTACATTTCTTGATAAATAGAAATTAAAGGAATTTGAAATGACCAGATCAGCTTTTCGAAAAGTGCTAAAGGGTGCTCTTTGGACTGAGAACCAACAACAGCAGACAACAACAACCTGAAGATGCCATACAGGACAACACCTTCCGGAACAAAGTAAAACAAACCTACAAGGCTGAAAATTGGGAAACAGAGTTATCAATGTATAATGAAGCCATACATTACAAAGCTACAAGCAAAAAGAGGTAATAGTGTAGATACAGAATTTCCAAATGGCAAGGAAGTAGAGTAGATTTCAAGATAAAACAGACAGTTTTGAGCAGGGAAAAATTAATAAATTACAGGGTAACCTTAAAGAAAAATAATACATTACAGGGTAACCTTAAAGAAAAATAATACACCTGTACATCAAAATTAAAAAGTAATTCAGAAAGATTTAATAAACCATAATACAACAGAAAAGAAAATCCACAAACAAAATGAATTCAGCATAGAAAATTATGTGGAACAAAGACCCCATTAACATCACTAAAAAACACACAGAAAAATGAAAGCAATCAATTCATACCTATTGAAAATTACACTGAATGTAAGTGGATTAAATGTCAGTCAGGAGACATGGAGAGCAGAATGGGTAAGCAAACTGATCCTTCAATGTGCTGGCTACCAGAGACATATCAAAAAGATGGAGACTGCCTGAATGTCCAGTAACAGAAGAATGGTGAAACAAACTCGTACATGCATGCAATTGAATACTACAAAATATTGAAGAATAATGATGAATCTGTTAAACACTTCACAACATGGTTGCACCTGAAGGACATTATGCTGAATGAAATTAATCACAAAAGTCCAAGTATGAGACCAACGTTGTTAAAAAGTTAAAAATAGTTTTTCTTGATAAAAGAGACCATCTATGGTGGTTACAGGGGGGTGGGAGGGAATATTATCCATGGATTAGAGGGTAGACTTATGTTAACATGGGTCACTGGGCAGGCAATATACAAGAGGGAGGTTAGCAGAGGGAAGATGAAGGTAGCAGGAGACACAAGGAAAAATGCAATCGTTAACGTTGTTGTTGTTGTTATGTGCCATCGAGTCGGTTCCGACCCATAGCGACCCTGTATAGGGCTTCCGAGGGTGTAAATCTTTACGGGAGTAGAAATCTCATCTTTCTCCCGCGGAGCAGCTGGTAGTTTTGAACCGCTGATCTTAAGGTTCGCAGCCCGATTCGTAACCACTACGCTATAGGGGTAAATACTATCAGCTGTTGGTACATGAAGGGGATTGCAACCACGTTCATGAAGCAAAGTACATGATTTGTTGAATGTAAAACTGCTCTGTAAACTTTCACTCAATGCAGAATAAAATATTGAGAGAGAAAAAAATAGTCCCAGACTGCAAACATATTTGCAAAACATATCTGATAAAGGACTGGTATTCATAATGTAAAAATAATTTTTAGAATGCAATAATCTAATAAAAATGAACAAAGATTTGAAGAGACATTTTGGGGGAAAAAACTATAAAAATTGCTAATAAACATAAGAAAAAATGGTCAGCATAATTAGTCATCAGGGTAATGCAAACAAAACCCACAATGAAATACCATTGTGGTGCGATATAGGATGAGCACTGAACTGTTAACCACAGGTCAGAGGTACAGGGTTGCTATGTGTTGGAACCTACTGGATGGCACTTAACAACGACAAACAACAAGCTACCCAAAATTTCTTAAAATGATAAACCAAGTATTGGTAAGAATGTAGAACTCTTAGAATTTGGAATGTAAGATTATAGTACTAATTTGGAAAAATGCTGTCAGTTTCTTATAATTCTAAACATATTCTTGCACTATGACCCTGTAGTTTAATTTAGGTATTTCCCCTAGAGAATAAAAATATATGCCCACAAAAGCTTAGATAAGAATGTTATTTGTAGCTTTATTTATAGTAGCAAATAGTTTAGTTGTTCATTAATGGGAGAATGAATAAACAAACTGTGGTATATGTATACACTGGAATTTGTTGTTGTTGTTAAGTACCTTTGAATCTGTTCTGACCGATAGCCAGCCTGTATAGGGTTTCTGTGGTGCAGCCTACTCATTTATTAAAGACGAAACAGCTACCGATATTTACAACAACATGGATGGATTTTAAAACATCATGCTAATTTAAAAATAATATTTTAAAATCCATCTATGTTGTTGTAAATAATCAGTAGTTTTTTTTTCTTTTTTTAATAAATGAGTAATATTTCAATGTATGCATATACATATGCTAATTTAATCACTGGACTCACAAGGTTGGTTTGAACCTCAAGATCAGTGTTTCAAACTCACTAACTGCTCCTTGGAAACACAGGGTTGCTGTGAGTTGTAATTGACTCCACAGCACTTAACAACAACATGCTAATTTAAAGAAATCCAACACAAAAGAATCTGTACTATATGATGTCATTCACATGAAGTTTTAGAACAAAAACAATCAGTATAGTGGTTGTTTCTGGAAAAATGATGGTAATATTAA
>NW_006408583.1:15548155-15554249 GCF_000296735.1 Chrysochloris asiatica
TCAAGCTGACATCTTTGCTCTTCAACACTTTAAAAAGGTCTTTTGCAGCAGATTTGCCTAAAGCAATACGTCATTTGATTTCTTGACTGCTGCTTCTGTGAGTGTTGATAGTGGATCCAAAAAGAATGAAGCCCTTGACAATTTCAATCTTTTCTCCATTGATAAGAGTGTTGTTTATTGGTCCAGTGGTGAGGATTTTTGTTTTCTTTACATTAAGATGTAATCCATACTGAAGGCTATGGTCTTTGATCTTCAACAGTAAATATTTTACCCAAATATGTAAAGTTCCAGTACCCCAGAATCTGACCTTTTCAGAGCTTTTTGACAGAAAATTAAAGACTAGAAAATTGGGTAGCTTTCTAAAAGCCACATGTGAACAATTGAAGCCAGAAAGTAAACAAGGTTTCATAGTCTGTGTTCCTGCTATCATTCTTTGTTGCCTTTAGATACCAACCAAAACTAAACCCACTGCCATAGAGTGGATCGCAACTCACAGCTATCCTCTAGAACATGTAGAACTGATCTCTAGGGTTTCTGAAACTGTAAAGCTTTATGGACGCAGACAACTTCATTTCTTCCCATGGAGTGTCTGGTGAGTTCATGCTGCTGACGTTAGAGTAACGTCATGTAACTCACTATACCACAAGAGCTCATTGCCTGGAGATGTTGTTTGGTGCAATCCAGTTGCTTGGGCAAGTGATACAAAGCTCTTTTAGCAAGTCTGTGAATGCCCAAAAGGCACATTCTGCAAGCCAGTCCTTAGGCACTCAGCTTTACTCAGTCCCTGGGCCAAGAGCCTGCAGTTGCTCTGTCTCTCCATGCCATCACCTCTGTTGTTACCTTTGTCAGCGTGCTTTCTCTTGGTAGAGATCTCATGTGTCACTCATGTTTTTCCTTCTTGATGGTGCTGGGATCTTCCATCTCTGCTTCTGAGATGACTCCTTTTAAGTTAACTGGAAGACAAAACTAACCAATCCCAGCCTTAGAGTCTTGTATACCTTATTTGCATGGTCCCATCCAATCATATTATGGGAATTAAGAAGACTTTGGATAGAAAAGCCATATCAAGTAGATTCAAGACACCACATGTGGTAATCCTCCTTTCTTTTCTCCTCCTATTCCACATATACACAGTTTGAATGCCAGTAGATAAAATTGATTCAAAGATTACTTTATTAAATATAATTCTAGATACATTTTATCCAAATAATAGGGAGAAAGAATCCTTATATCAGAATCATGCCACTTGAACAACTTTAAATTTACAATTCATATCACCTCAAAACAGAAATAAAGAAAATTTATATGAGGTGGCAAACTTCTATACTTGTAAATTACTTGCTAAATTACATTTTGCAGCTCTGATTCCATTGAATATCACTAAAAATGAGCATAGATTCTATGGACAACTCTCAGAAGTAAATCATAGCAGGCTGTTTAGAAAAGGAAAACAAGACACAATCTATGAATGAATCCATGATGAGTTTTGTTTCATTTTCCTGGCATAATTTCAAATATAACCCAAATCTGGACTATTAAGTAGGTGAGAACAGGAATCCCATGGAAAACCTTCCCTTTATGATACAAGATGTAAGAAAAGAAACCCCATGGAACAAAATGACTGAGGAAAAACATATATTTTCTGTTGTTCTTATTTTTTTATCTTGTCTCAACTTCCAGGCAACCTCTCATTCTGAAGCTGAAATTTCGTAGGTGCTGGGGTGTTAGAACTGCCTTGAAAGCAGCAGTTGCTGGCAGACACTTACCATATTTATGGAAAGATGACTTGTCTTTCATCAGAAGACCTGTGATTCAAAGATCATGGGGAGAATTACCACTGGGTGATTTTTAATCACTTTAATGCTTATCATTCTAGGATAAGCATTGGACTACAAGGTTGTTTGACCTGCAGGGTCTGTAGTTCAAACTCACTAGCTGATCCTCAGAAACCCTACCCAGTGTCGGGTTTATAAATTTGAACAACAGCAGCAACAACTTACTGCTCTCTATCCTCTTGTCATTTGACACTAGACACATGAGTGAAAGAACCTTCTTCTATCCTACACGTAGAAGAGCTAAGACCCAGACAGACATAATGGCTACAATTGAACCATCAAAGCTGTCTCTCTCTAGCTGTTGAAACCACCCAGCTGAATCTTCAAATATTATGGGACTTAATTCATCCATTACTTATTAGACATATAGAATAGGGTTTTTGTGTTTTTTTTCTTCTTTATTTAAGTAACAATTATTGTAAAATAATTACATGCCAGGTACTGTGTTAAATGTTAAGTATCTCAGGCACTCACTCATCTATGCCAAGAAATTTGGAATACAGCTACCTGGCCATCTGATTGGAAGAGATCCATATTTGAGATCTGAAATGTAGGAATCATCTGACAATGGTGTTTGCAAGTAAAATTTTGCTAAAGATAATTCCCAAACTGCTGGAACAGTACATTGATGGAAATGCCAGAGGTTCAAGCCAGTTTTGGAGGAGGGCGTGGAATGAGGGTTATCATTGCTGACATCAGATGGATCTTGGCTGAAAGGAGAATATACCAGAAAGATGTTTCATTGACTATGCAAAGACTTTCGATTGTGGGGATCATGACAAGTTATAGACAAAATTGTGGAGAGTAAGTATTCTGGAACACTTAATTGGGTTTATAGACCAAGAGGCAGTTGTTCAAACAGAACAAGGGGACACTAAATAGTTTAAAAGTATATGCCATGATTGTATTCTCTTATTGTGCTTACTCATTCTGCATGGTGAGCTAATAATCTGAGAAGATGGTTTTATGAAGAAGAATGTGGCATCAGGATTGGAGGAAGACTCATCAACATCTTGTGATATGCAGATAACACACCCTTGCTTGCTGAAAGTGAAGAGGACTTAAACTTACCGATCAAGATCAAAGACCACAGCTTTCAGTATGGGTAGCACCTCAATGTAAAGAAAACAAAAATCCTCACTACAGGACAAATAAATAACATCCACATAAATGGAGAAAAGATCAAAGTTGTCAAAGACTCAATTTTGTTCCAATCAATCACCAACACTCATTGGAAGCAGGGGTCAAGAAATCAAATGACATAATTGTCTTAGGCAGATCTGCTGAACAATATGTCTTTAAAGTGTTCAAGAGCAAAGGTTTTAGTTTGAGAACTAAGGTGCACCTGACCTGAGGTACGGCATTTCCAAATGCCTCATATACTTGTGAAAGTTGGACAGTGAATAAGGAAGACTGTAGAAGAATTGATGCATTTGAGTCATGGTGTTGGAAAAGAATATTAAAAGTATCATGGGCTGCTGCAAGAACAAACAAATCTGTGTTGGAAGAAGTCTGTATACAGCTAGAATGCTCCCTGGAAGTCAGAATGTTGACACTTCGTCTCTCATACTTGAAACATATTGTCAGGACTGACCAGTTGCTGGAGAAGGAGATCATGTTTGGTAAAGCGGAGCGTCGGAGGAAGACCCCCACCCCCCAATGAGATGGTTTGACACAGTGACAGCAGTAAGGAGCTCAAGTTTAACAATTGTGAGCATGGTGCAGGATCATTCATTCTGTTGTGCATGGGGTCACTAGGAGTTGAACTAACTCAAAGGTACCTCACAACAACAGCAAAAATTTACAGCTTAGGAAACTATATATGAGTCAGAATTGACACAAGGGTGTGGAGTATTTTGTTGTATGATGTAAGTGTCGTGGAAGCATATAGGAAGGAAAATTCAGTATTGATGAAAGGATCAGGAAAGAATTCCTTTGATGTTAATAGAACTCATAATGCATCATGATATGGGTTTTAGGGGGAAAGATAATAGCATGTCAAGTGCCTGGCGGTTAGACAAAGTTTGACATTTCTGTGAAGTACTATATCACAGTTGTGGAGAGACTGGAGACTATCAGGGTGTGGAAGGAGGTGAGCCACAAACCACAGCTAGACAGACAGCATTAATGGAAATGCCAAATGAATCAACGCTAAATCATCATTGCTTTCCTAGATCTGTGAATCATCCATGTATGGAGCTGGTTTTTCCTACTCCACACAGTAAACAGTCTTTGTTTAGGAAAGACGAATGACAATATAGACAGTATTTTACTGGTACATTATGATTGACTTTCCTGGGGGAGATGAAGCAGGTTTTATGGTACAAAATAAAAATGTTTGTCTTTACATTTGTCTATTAGAAACAAATAAGAACAAATGTTTGTAACATAATTCAATTCAAGGTAAATAATGCTTATTAGGAACAGAAAATCTTTTTAAAAAATGTTCCTAAATAAGTGCGTATCTATATTAAAAGTAATTTTAAAAATATAACTTAAAAATGGGAACCAATAAAACTAAACTTTGATTTGTCAGCAGAAACCACGCAGGCAAGAAGGCAATGGGATGATGTATACAAAACCCTTAAAGAAAAGTAATTGATGTACCAGCAAAGCTTTCCCTCAAATACGACAACAAATTTAGTACATTTCTTGATAAATAGAAATTAAAGGAATTTGAAATGACCAGATCAGCTTTTCGAAAAGTGCTAAAGGGTGCTCTTTGGACTGAGAACCAACAACAGCAGACAACAACAACCTGAAGATGCCATACAGGACAACACCTTCCGGAACAAAGTAAAACAAACCTACAAGGCTGAAAATTGGGAAACAGAGTTATCAATGTATAATGAAGCCATACATTACAAAGCTACAAGCAAAAAGAGGTAATAGTGTAGATACAGAATTTCCAAATGGCAAGGAAGTAGAGTAGATTTCAAGATAAAACAGACAGTTTTGAGCAGGGAAAAATTAATAAATTACAGGGTAACCTTAAAGAAAAATAATACATTACAGGGTAACCTTAAAGAAAAATAATACACCTGTACATCAAAATTAAAAAGTAATTCAGAAAGATTTAATAAACCATAATACAACAGAAAAGAAAATCCACAAACAAAATGAATTCAGCATAGAAAATTATGTGGAACAAAGACCCCATTAACATCACTAAAAAACACACAGAAAAATGAAAGCAATCAATTCATACCTATTGAAAATTACACTGAATGTAAGTGGATTAAATGTCAGTCAGGAGACATGGAGAGCAGAATGGGTAAGCAAACTGATCCTTCAATGTGCTGGCTACCAGAGACATATCAAAAAGATGGAGACTGCCTGAATGTCCAGTAACAGAAGAATGGTGAAACAAACTCGTACATGCATGCAATTGAATACTACAAAATATTGAAGAATAATGATGAATCTGTTAAACACTTCACAACATGGTTGCACCTGAAGGACATTATGCTGAATGAAATTAATCACAAAAGTCCAAGTATGAGACCAACGTTGTTAAAAAGTTAAAAATAGTTTTTCTTGATAAAAGAGACCATCTATGGTGGTTACAGGGGGGTGGGAGGGAATATTATCCATGGATTAGAGGGTAGACTTATGTTAACATGGGTCACTGGGCAGGCAATATACAAGAGGGAGGTTAGCAGAGGGAAGATGAAGGTAGCAGGAGACACAAGGAAAAATGCAATCGTTAACGTTGTTGTTGTTGTTATGTGCCATCGAGTCGGTTCCGACCCATAGCGACCCTGTATAGGGCTTCCGAGGGTGTAAATCTTTACGGGAGTAGAAATCTCATCTTTCTCCCGCGGAGCAGCTGGTAGTTTTGAACCGCTGATCTTAAGGTTCGCAGCCCGATTCGTAACCACTACGCTATAGGGGTAAATACTATCAGCTGTTGGTACATGAAGGGGATTGCAACCACGTTCATGAAGCAAAGTACATGATTTGTTGAATGTAAAACTGCTCTGTAAACTTTCACTCAATGCAGAATAAAATATTGAGAGAGAAAAAAATAGTCCCAGACTGCAAACATATTTGCAAAACATATCTGATAAAGGACTGGTATTCATAATGTAAAAATAATTTTTAGAATGCAATAATCTAATAAAAATGAACAAAGATTTGAAGAGACATTTTGGGGGAAAAAACTATAAAAATTGCTAATAAACATAAGAAAAAATGGTCAGCATAATTAGTCATCAGGGTAATGCAAACAAAACCCACAATGAAATACCATTGTGGTG
>NW_006408583.1:15554349-15554886 GCF_000296735.1 Chrysochloris asiatica
AAAGAATCTGTACTATATGATGTCATTCACATGAAGTTTTAGAACAAAAACAATCAGTATAGTGGTTGTTTCTGGAAAAATGATGGTAATATTAAATGGAAAGGAATATGAAAAATATTTGAGGGGTTATGGCAATATTTGTGGCTTTAATTATATAGATTTAAATATTTGTCAAAATTTCATAAATGTATGCTTAAGAATTGTACACTTCATTATATTTTCATTTTTCATCAACAATTATATTGAAAAATTTCAACAAAACAAAAAACATTTACAGGCTTGGAAACCCCACATCGGGTAGCTCTGTATTGGAATAGGCTCAATGACTGTGGATTTGGTTTTGGGTTTATATGAATCTATGAGAATAATCCTCACCACTGGACCAATAAACAGCATTCTTATCAATGGAGAAGAGATTGAAGTTGTCAAGGACTTCATTCTTCTTGGATCAACTGTCAACACTCGCGGAAGCAGAGGTCAAGAGATCAGACGACGTATTGCACTGGACAAATCTGCTGCACAGGAACTTTTTAAAGT
>NW_006408583.1:15555252-15566211 GCF_000296735.1 Chrysochloris asiatica
ATTGTTTCGTTCTCCTGTGCATGGGGTCACTATGAGTCGGTTCCGACTCGATGGCACCTGATAACAACAACAACAATGAGAATAAGTAAAAAAGTATTGTTACAAAAACACAGAAATCTGTAGTAAACAAAAATCTAAAAATGGGACATTTCTGAAGGTAGTGCTCCTATGCCTTTAATCTTTCCCTGAAGTATTCTTCACTCTTTGATTTATATCACTTCAAAATAGCAGCTTTGTCGTCTTTCAGGGACTCCTAAAAAAAGAAGCAAATATTGACTCTATTTAATAATATGCATGCTGAATTATCTAAGGGGAAGTGTCTTGACAGTCACCATTTACCTTGATGGACATAAAATACAAAGAATATAAATGGATGGAGATATAAGGATATATAAATGAGTAGCTAGAAAGCATTTTTTTCCCTAAAATATTCATGGTAGAATTTAGATTTTTTTCAGCTTTGCTATTATTGAAGACTATTCTGGTGTTGCATTGTGGGTTAATACACTGGACTGCAAAGTCAGCTTGAAGGGCACGTTGATGGTTCAAGTTCACCAGCCGCTCCTAGGAAATCCTATACAGACAAGCTCGTTGTGGGTAAGTTCTGGTAGCATAGTGCTTCGAACCAGGCTGCTAACCTCAGGGTCAGCAGTTCGAAACTACCAGCTGTTCCGCGGGAGAAAGATGAGGCTTTCTGCTCCCATAAAGATTTACATACAGCCTCAGAAACCCTGGCGGTGAGTCGACGTCGACTGCCCGGCCCATAACCACCAACCACCAACCACCACCATGGGTCTGAAACGACTCGAAGGCATTTAACAACAACATCCTAAATAAAAATGTGAAAAAAAGTTCGTTCTTGCATTTTTTTTCGGTATATCCTTGGTTCAGAACTATTTAGTCTTGCAGTTGCTAGACAGAATGCCCTGGAGCCACAGTCACCTGCTCCCCCTCCCTTTCATGAAAGTGGAAATGAAGTCATTGGTTGGGTATCTGCATGACTGTTATTAAGCAGTCTCTAGCCACTCCCCATTCCAGCATGCCGCCTTAGGGCTCAGGGCTAATGGCAACCAAAGTACAATCTCCACCATGAACATAGGCTTCAAGTAGAAGGGTATAGGAATCAAGACCAGTATGGACATCGAAATGGAAGAGTCGGCTACCAAACCATGGGACTTCACAGAAATCCTACAGATCTTTTAAGATGCTTTTACCCTGAAGAAAACAAACAGAAATCAGTAGTTAGCATCTAGCATTTCCGCTCACTCATTTACTTCCTAAGTAATAAATTACAAAGGCAACTAATTTATTAGAAAATTGTAAAATGTTATTCATGCATTTCCCCCACCCCACTTATTTCTTCATTCACAATCTTCCAAATCTCAGAAAAATGACCAAATTACAAGCCTGCAAACTAGAAGATATTTCTGATTGATCATTTTTTCTCACCCCAAATACTTAACCTGTTGACTTGTTAATTCCAAATGTTCTCAAATTCTTCTATTCTTCCATTCTTTTCCATTTCTAATGTCTTCACTTTTAGTCCAGCCCATCATTTATCATTTATTAAATTATCACATGAGTGTCTTTACTGCTCTTTACATTTATTAGCTTTACTTAATTACCTATATAACACAAAAGTGAATTTTCCTCAAAATATGCCCTTATCTGACTTAAAATGTTTCATTATTATCCCCTTTGAATTTAGTTTTAGATGCACACTCCTTATAATGAACTGTAAAACTCAACTGTACAATCCTGTCTCAAACTCTAAACTCACCCCATTGCATTCCTGCCATTGCAAACATAGCATGCCGTGCCTTCAGGGCTTTTACATGCCTGCCTTCTCTCTAAATGTCTTTGTCCAGCTTTGTGTACCTGTTGCTGTTTGTTATTGTGATTGTTTTTAGATTCGGCATAAACTAGCACACCTCCTCAGAAAGACTTCCCAACCATCCTGTTTAACTGGCTGTCCAATTTATATCTTTTGGATGAATAACATCTGACTTCTATTTAAGGGATACTCAAATTTATCTTTTAATACTTCATTTTGGTAGTTTCCCAAATATTTTTGGAGCTATTTTTTAAGTTAATGCAAGAGATCCAAGAATCTTTATACAAGTTAAAAATTGCTTTTATATGGAATCAGTTCTACTTTATGTCCCTAGATACTTTTTTTTTGTTAAGAGTATACAGATGCTGCTATGATCAATAAGATAAAAAATTTCTCTAGTGTATTTCTGAACTTATAGCAGATTTTTGACATTTTGTTTGTTTATTTGTTTATAACGTTATATAACAAAAATACAAATACTACCATGTGGGATTTGTAATGTTGTGTTTCTTCTTTTTTATAAAGAGATTCTCATACATTGCTCCTTATGATTGCAAAGAAATAATTAGTGGCACGGTGGGCTAATGCATCAGACTGCAAAGTTTTTGAACTGCAAGGTTGGTGGTTCAAGCTCACCAGCTGCTCCTTGGAAACATTATACAGGGTTGCTATGGTTCAAAATCGACTTGATGGCACTTAACAACAACATAATGCATTTTACTCTTTGACTAAGTTGGGTAAAACTTTCTAAATTTAGAAGTAGTATGTTAGCAATGGAATACTGGTGTGGCACTGTGGGCTAATGCACTGGATTGCAAAGTCGGTTTGAACTGCAAGGTCAAAAAACCCTATGGGTCACTATGGGTCACAACTGACTTGATGGCACTTACAACAACAACAATTTTAGTGTGACTCTGTGGGTTAATGTGCCAGACTGCAAAGCTGTTTGAATTGCAAGGTCGGTGGTTAAAGCTCACCAGCTGCTCCTCAGAAACCTTATACAGGGTCGCTATGGGTCAGAACTGACTTGATGGCACTTAAAGACAACAAGAGACTTCAGTTCAAATCATTTTTATTATAGGAAAGAAAATAGGGTATTAGAGATTTAAAACATTCTTCCAATCGCACAGATAGTAGGAGAGTAGAGTTAGCACAAAGGCCTCCTGTCTTGTAGTCCAATACTTTTTCCAAACCACTCAGTTTTCTTCAAACACTACCTATCAAACATGGGACCTGAGAAACCAGATTGCTGAGCTAAGTGTAATTCATTGTCCCCGCCCACCACCCCCAACCCCATTTCTTCTTTCTATATTTCTATTATCCTGGCTATAGGTTCACCATATTTTTTTCCCTGAAAATTATAGAAATATTTAATCAACTGCAAACTAACATAAAAATGACCACACAAGAGAAATAGTTGCTAAGCATAGAGCAGTGTAGTTCCTCACAAGTAATCAAATAATTGTACTGAGAGCTATAAAACACACAAAGAAGCTTTTGTCACAACCCAAACATCCTTTTTAACTCACATTTTTCTTGTAGCCTCTTGCAGGAGTATAAAATCGGTTCCTTGATGCTAATGGCAACACACTTAAAGCTTTGTTGTTGTTTATAAGTGTTGTCGAGTCAGTTCTAATTCACAGTATTCCTGTATACAGTTTCTTAGCCTTTTAAAATCTTTGTGGGAACAGAAAGCCTCATCTTTTTCCCGTGGAGTGGCTGAAGGGTGAATCTTGTGGTCTGCAGTCCTCTTATAATAAAACTTGTTTCCCAGATGTTCCTATTGGTTGTTCTGTTAGACAACAGATTTAATAACATAGTTGGATATTAAGTGTTTTCATAGATTTCTGATGGAAAACCAAGTTCAAATCCATTTAGGCCAGTACTCATGCAGGGTTTAAAGCTAATATGAAGATGTGGGTTTTGTGGAGTTGGAGAGTTTTTGACTGAACAGAAAGAAATATAAATACTCTTGTCATTTTAATTGATTTTCAGACCAAGCTGATCTAAGAACACCGAGATACCAAAGCCCAATAGTTGGTGTCATCGCTAGGCTGCACTCGTATCAGCCTATTTCATCCTTTGTTGGTCTCAAATGAATGTTTATAAGATTCACGTGGGGAAACTTGCAAAAGGCAGATTCCTGGGAGTCAGTGATTCTGTAGATCTGGGTTGGAACCAAAATAATAATAATAGCTTATAATTTCACCAAGTCCCCTGTATGATTCTGATGCAGATGCCATGGGTCACACATGCATGTCCATGGAGAACATACTGCATGTCCACCCCTGGTCACTGTGGCATGCAGTCTTTCCTCATTTAGGCACCCTTGAATCAGGGTGTCTAAAGCCAGCTTCTCATCACAAGGCAGATTAAGGCAATTGCTCTCTGTGAGAGCAGTAATTGAAGAAACACTATGCCCATGGTGAAATAAGAAAGCTTTCCTCTTCTTTCACAGATTTTATGAGAAGATGAACAAGAAGCTACTTCCTGACAAGAAGATAAAATTAGCCCAAAATTTGGTTTGTCATATCAATTCACATCTAAACCTGTCAAGAATATTTTCAAACATTCTTTCAAAGGGTCTTATTGGAGTCCTGATGTGGCGCTGTGGGTCAATGAGCCAGACTGCAAAGTCATTTTGATCTGCAAGGCTGGTGGTTCAAGCTCACTCCTTGGAAACCCTATACATGGTTGCTATGGGTCGGAACCGACTCAATGGCACTTAACAACAACAATAACATTGAAGGCTGGAGTCCCGGTGTGGCACTATGGGTTAATATGCTGGATTGCAAAGTCAGTTTAACTGCAAGGTTGGCAGTTCAAGCTCACCAACTGCTCCTCTAAAACCCTATACAGGGTACCTATGAATCTGACCCAACCTGACAGCACTTAACAACAACAACATTGAAGGCTGAGGTTACATATTAAATCATTTTATTCTAATCTTTAGAGCTGAAAAGCTGTATTAAGAAGATCTAAAAATGTGCAGCAGGTGCTAATTACAACCACAAGGTTAAGGTTCTGAAAGATCTCTGAGGAAAAGAGAGGCTCGATTCATTCAGAAATGAGCTTACTACTGAAACACAATGCATTTAGTTGGCTGAACAATAAAATAATTATAACTATAAAATAATTACATGAACTTCAGGAATATATTATCAAAATTACCATATTGATCCGCCAGGGCACAAATTTCCTTCAACATCTATCAAGCTTGATGAACTTAAGATAAACTCAGCTGATGATTCTTTTTGTCTTTAGACATCAAAGCCACTATTTGTCTAATTATCTGCTTTAGTGGCATTGTATATGATTGGAAATAGGATCACAGAACCTCACTTTACCAAAATAAAACATAGAAAACTAGATTTTATTGGGCAATAATTTGAATTGGTAGTGATTGGAGTGCAAAGGTTGGAAACAGAGAAGGATTAGCAATTGGAAAATATGGCCCTGGTGATAGAAACGATGCTAGAGATTGCATAATAGAATTTAGACTTATTCATTGAAAATATCTTTTTTAAACAACATAAAAGACAAAAACACACATAGACCTCACAAGATGGAATAGAAGCAAATCAAATTGACTATGTTTGTGGGAAGAGATTGTGGTAAAGCTCCATATCATCATCCAAAACAAGGCCAGGGGAAAACTATAGAACAGACCATTAATTGTTCGTATGCAAGTTTTGGGTGAAGCTGAAGAAAATTAAAGTCCACAAGAGCCAACATATGATCATGAACATATCTCATCTGAATTTAGAGATCATCTCAAGAAGAGATTTGATGCATCAGGAACTAACGACCACTTCCAGTAAGATGGTGGACTAAGCAGACGCACTGCATGAACCCTCTACAACAAAGATACTAGAGACTAAGGAAAACAGACACGGATGAAAACCTACCCTAGAACACTGAACTTCAGAAGAAAGTTTAGAGAAGTAGATTGAGTGCTTGCCAGAAGGAGAAACTGAGCAGGGATGGTGAGAGAGGGAGACATACTGGTGAACTGCAGGCCAGAGAAGGTGTAACCATCAGAGAAGCTTTGGTAACAGAATGTGGCCTGGGAGAAGAAAATCATACAGGCAACTGAAAGGGTGTGAATCCTTCTTTTCCCCCACACTCCCTTGGTAACCAGAGGTGTGACCAGCTCCCATTCTCATCCATTCCCAGCACAGACTTTACTCTCTGGGAACCATACTAGTGTGAGGCATGGATGAGTCTGGTAGACATTATGCTGTGCAATCAGTCAATCACAAAAGGACAAATATTGTACGAAATTAACGCCCTGGTGTGGTGCTGCGGGTTCATGCGCCAGACTGTAAATCCGTCTGAACTGCAAGGCTGGTGGTTCAAGCTCACCAAGCATCTCCTTGGAAACCCTATACACGGTTGCTATGGGTTGGAATGACTTGACGCCACTTAACAAGTAACACAACAACAATGTTATAAAAAGTTAAGAAAATATTTTCTTGATAAAAGAAACAATCTGTGATTGTTAGTGGGGGAGGGAGGAGGGGAAATTATTCTTGGGCTAGAGGGTGGACACATGTTAGCATGGATGACAGAACAGACAATATACAAAAAGAGGGAAGTTAGCAGAGGAATGATGAAGGTAGCAAGAGACAGAGGGAGGAGTGCAAGAGTTACAGTGAATAGAGGTAAATACTCTTAACCATTGATACATGGAGGGGATTGCAATCATTGTAATGAAGTAAAGTATATGACCAGTTATTTTTTTGTTGTTTGTTTCACCAAAATTTAAGGCTGAGAAATAATTGTTTTATAAGAAATTACATTTCCCTGAAGTCAGTTACGTTGTAGAGAAAGGACAACTTTCCCTTCTGTAGTCTTAGTTCATCTCACAGATGCCACATTTGTTGGGGGAAAGACCTCACCTTCTGATTTTCTGCGAACATTACTACTTGCTAAATTCGTGGCACTGTACTCGCTCTTAAACAATGCCCAAATGCAATGCTTGTCTTTCATGACAGATTGCTACATTCCATGACTTAAAATGTTTGCAATGAGACTCTTTTCCTTTTTTTTTTTTTTAAATACTTTTTATTGTGAATTGAGTGAACGTTTATAGAGCAGATCATCAGTTTTACATTAAACAAATCACATACTTCATTTCATTTCAATAATTACAATCTTCTCCAGGTAATATCAGTTATCCCACTTCCTCTCTGTGATTCTTGCTTTCATTCTACCTTCTTTACTAACCCTTCTGAATTGTGTCCTTTGGTAAATGCTCCACTTTTAATTTTGAATGGTTGACTCTCCATGATGTCCATATCTCACTATTGTTGTTGTCCATCCTATGGAGCTCTGGTAGCGTAGTGGTTACGACTCGGGCTGTGAACCGCAAGGTCAGCAGTTCGAAACTACCAGCTGCTCCGCGGGAGAAAGATGAGGCTTTCTACTCCCGTAAAGATTTACACCCTCGGAAACCCTGTACAGGGTCGCTATGAGTCGGTTCCGACTCCACGGCACATAACAACAACAACAATCCTATGGAACTATCTACTGCTTGGCTGAAAACCAAGTCATGAGGGTGAGTTCAGTTCCAGACTCAAAGAGCCATAGTCTCAGTTTCCTCCATTGTCCTTTCTGAGTAGGAAGTCTGGTCTTTTTATAACTTTGTGAGACTCTTTTCTTACACTCAGGGAAATAACACATTAAATCCATAGATCCTTCTAAACTTAAAATTTTTCTCTCATAAGTTCTTGGAAGGAGCCCTGGTGTGGTGCTGTAGAATAAGCAATGGACTACCAACGACAAGATTGAAAGTTCAAACCTACCTGCTGCTCTTGGAAATCTATATATGATTGTTATGAGTCAGAAAACACAACAAGAAGTTCTGGGAAACCTTTGATGTCTGTTACCACACATTCAGCATGAGATTGCACTGATTTAGCATGTTGTTGTTGCTAGTTGCTGTACAATTGATTCCAACTCACACAAAGGAGAGCTGTACTCCCTAGGATTTTCACAGTTGTCGCCTTCCAGAAGCAGATTCCCAGGCCTGTCGTCCAAGGTGTCTCCAGATAGATTCGAACTATCAACCATTTGACTAGTAATCAAGCACTTAACCATTTGTACAACCCAGCTGACTTGACTTAAAATAAAACAATGTATTAGTTTATTTCAAGCATCTATAAATGTTCCGTAGAGTGTCATTAAAATATCCATGACTTCCAGGTGCTGGACTATCTGAATGAGTAAAACTATTATTGTGCTGTTATATGTCATCACTCTAAGGATACACCTGCATCGTAAAATAATGTCCCCACTTCAACAGGACAGGGGCTCACTTTCAGAGTGAGGTCATGGCTGTGTCAGTCAGTCACCTGGTAGGAATCGTCTCTACAGATGGAAAAACAGATGTGAAGTGGTGTTCTAGGGGCATCTTGGTTTCTTAGTCTTAACCTTGAGGATGTCAACCTGTTAACCAGGAACTCCTTGGGATGTGGCTGTCTGATTTCTTTCCCTTCATAAGAAGGTCAGAAGTTTAGACCAACTGCTGTGAGTTCTGATATCCCAGAGCTGCACAGAGCCAGTTACTCTATTTGGGACTTGTTGTTGATAAGTGCCGTTGAGTTGATTCCGACCATAGTGACCCTGTATAGGGTTTCTGAGGAGCTACTGGTGAGCTTGAACTACTGACCTTGCAGTTCAAATGACTTTGAGGTCTGATGCATTAGCCTACAGTACCACACTTGGGACCTGTACATGTGCTTATGTTGAACCAAACATCCGACTTTACAAAGTTGAGGTGGCCACACACAGAAAGGTTAACACAGATCCAGAATGACCTCAGACTCACATTAGAAAAAGAGTGATTTGAATGATCTCTTATTGTAGTTTAGAAAAATAAATATAGAAGGGAAAAGTCAATATTTTCCTGAAAGCAATTTGCTAATATTTCATTAAATGATTGTTTAAATACAGTTTCTGTTCTTTCATTCTTATGTTGTTGTTGTTGTTAAGTGCCGTCGAGTCGATTCCGACCCATAGCGACCCTGTACAGGGTTTCCAAGGGTGTAAATCCTTACGGGAGTAGAAAGCCTCATCTTTCTCCCGCGGAGTGGCTGGTAGTTTCGAACCGCTGACCTTAAGGTTCGCAGCCCAATTCGTAACCACTACGCTACCAGAGCTCATTCTTATAGTGAAGAATTAAAAAAAAAAAATGTAATTCATCATAGTACTTAGAGGTTTTTGCAACATGATTTATTCATTTAAAATGACAAATAGCAATAAATAAATGAGATGACACAGGAAAAACATCATTAATATTTAAAAACCTGATGATTTAAAGAAGGTGCAAAGTGACAAAGGAAAATATGGTACAAGTATTTGTCCGTCTTTGTTTCCCAGTCTTTGATGTCCACAGGCGTCACATATAAAGCACCTGAAATTACATTTGAGTGCTAACAGATGGAATTGGGAAGATGAAACACATTTCCACAAATTGGACGGTTCAAAAAAACAAACCTAGTTCTCTCACACCTTGGAAGAGGCTCGAAGTCCAAAAGTGAACTGTTGATGGACTCGGTTTTCTCCGGAGCTTCTATGGGAAGGATCCTTTCTTGCCTCTCCAGATTTCTGTCATCCCGGGTCATTCTTGATATGTGATATCCTAACTCCAAGCTCTGCTTCTGCGTTCACTCTTTCCTCTCTGTGTTTCTTCTCTTCTTATAAGGACACCAGTTAGTTGCTAGATTAGGCACCATATGTATCCAGTACAATCTCACGCTAACTAATTACATCTAC
This sequence comes from Chrysochloris asiatica, assembly GCF_000296735.1. Taxonomy (NCBI): domain Eukaryota; kingdom Metazoa; phylum Chordata; class Mammalia; order Afrosoricida; family Chrysochloridae; genus Chrysochloris; species Chrysochloris asiatica. The sequence goes on from NW_006408583.1 coordinate 15,564,866, forward strand.
AAAGACCCTGTTTCCAAATAAAGCCGCATTCACAAGCTAGGACTTGTGAATTAGGAGTTAGGATTTCAACATTCCTTTCTGGGGGATTTAATTCCATTTATAACCAATGATCTTGTCACATTGCCCATATTTACTATTACTTAACATGCATGCAATACTATGTATAAACCAGGGTTTTTAATCACATGCTAAGCATGGTATCCCTGGTAGCAGAGTGAGTTGGGCTGCCAACTAGAATGTCAGGAGTTCCAATCTACCAGCCCCTTGAAGTAAAAAGATGAGACTTTACACTGGACCACAAGGTCGGTTTGAACCACAAGGTTGGCAATTCAAACACACCAGCCACTCCTTGGAAACCCTATACAGAGTTGCTTTCAGTAGGAACCAATCTGATGGCACTTAACAACAACAACAAGAAAAATTTAGGGCCTCAGAAACTCTACAGAGTGATACAATGCAGCAAGAATTGTATCCTGTTTTTCCCCTCAGATGCTGAATAATACTGCTTTTTAAATTAAAATTGGTTCTCAATGACCACCTTCAGAAAATCCCCCTAATGAATTTTTGTGACTTCCTGCATCCTGAATAATATAAACTTTACTTAGAGTATCTTCAGGAAGGAAGAACTATTTCTACTCTTATCCTGTCCTGACCCAGATGAGTTTCCTGCTTATGAAGCCCAAAGAAATATCCTCATCAAGGCCTAAATATGTAAAGCTGTGATTCAATGGAGCTAGTAATAGGGGTTGGACCATTCAACTTTCTCAGTAACTTCGAGCTTATTCATTAATACACATAAGTGTATTTGTAAAGTGACCAGACATGCCCATGTATTTCTATGTACATTCAAAGGTGTTCAGAGTAGATTAGCCAAAGCAATGTCATTTTACTGTCAAAACTACTGCAGCGATAGGCATGCAAACCTCTTGCTACAGGTTCTAGGTCAATGAACCTCATTTGATGGTGTAAGGCTAGTAAAGGAAGGCTTATGTAAAGTCCTTGTGCTGAGAATAATGACTGGATTATTTATCTCTCAGCCTGCTTATAACTTTCTAAACATAAGAAGCCTGTTTTCCTATGTCATAACCACAGCCATAGCCTTTGATGAAAAATCTGGCAAAGGCACCCCTGAGAACAGCTTGGAGCTATTAGAGTGGGGCTGGGCATCTGACCCAAGAAAAACAGGTCCAAAGTAACATATGGTATGCTGGGACAATTCCTTTTGTCCTTTTAGGATTTGGGACTGGAAAAGAAAGAGAGGAGTTGGCAGCTGGAGATAGGAACAGGAAGGATAGAAAGGGGGATTTCATGATGCAGAGTCAATGAACAAATGGTGGTGGTGGTGA
>NW_006408583.1:15566821-15596596 GCF_000296735.1 Chrysochloris asiatica
GTTCGCAGCCCGATTCATAACAACTATGCTACCAGAGCTCCTTAGCCCTTTAGGTTAGTGGGACACAAATGGATTGTGCCACCTAGGGACCTTTATATATTCAAATGCATGAGGAGTAATGGTAAATTGAGATTATGAAACACCAGAAACTAAGAAAAAGTAGACATTATTATATACAGAAATATATTGAGGAGAGAGGGGAAAACCCCATTTGAGAATAGGCGGGGAAAAGGACAAAGAAATTAGGGCATTTTATGGAAACCAACACAGGGACAAAGCATTTTGGAAAGTCTCTAAGGTCATTGTTGACTTGCCATCTTCAGATCCATTCCTATCTGTTAGTTTATTGTGGCTGCTGTAACAAAATACCATAGATCTGTTCCACTGAAACAACAAACATTCATTCTCTCACATTCTTCAGGGCAGGAAGTCTGAAGTCCTGGTGCCAGCAGGAGCTTGGGTGACTCAGGAGGACCAGTTCCTTGTCTCCTTTCTCTTCTGGTAGCTGCCTGTATTTCTTGGCTTGTAGCCTTATTACTCCACTTTCTGCCTTCATCTTCACGTTGCCTTCTCCTCTGTTGTTGCTCTTATTAAGTGCATTCTAACTCACAGTGATCCTGTAGAGTGTTTCCAAGAAGTGGCTGATGGATTTGAACCACCATTGCTCAGCCTACAGCTCCACACCACGGCCCTTTCTCCTTTATGTGTATCTAATTTCCCTTTGCCTCTTTCTTTTAAGGACACTTGAGAAGGCATGTAGGGTCCACCCAGATAATTTAGAATGAAATCAGTTCATGCTGAGTCAACTTTGTCTCATAGTGAACCATGTGTTTTCTATAGGGTTTTTAATGATTTTTTTTTTCTGAAGTAGATCAGTAGGCCTTTCTTCTGAGATGCCTCTGATGACTGTGTGCCGCAGAATCAGTTCTAGCTCATAGTGGTGGTGGTATGCCGTGGAGTCAATTTTGACTCATAGAGACCCTATGTAGGGTTTCCGAGGCTGTAAATATTTATGGAGTACAAAATCTCATTTTTCTCCCAAGGAATCACTGGTTTTGAACGGCTGAACGTGAGATTAGCCATCTGACTTGTAAATAAAAATGCTACCAGAGCTTTTCAACCTGTATACGGTTTTTGAGGCTGTAAATCTGTATGGGAGCAGAAAAGCCTCATCTTATTCCTGCAGAGCAACCGATTCAAACCACTGACCAAGAGACTAGCAGCCCAGCTCGTAAACTGGGTAGACTGCAACTTCAGGCATCTGTTTAGCAGTTGGGCACATTAACAGTGTGCACAAATCGGGCTGCTAACCTCAGGGTTGGCAATTCGAAACTACCAGCTGTTCCGCAGGAGAAAGATGAGGCTTTCTGCTCCTGTAAAGATTTACAGCCTTGGAAACCCTGTTCAGGGTAGCTATGGGTCGGAACTGACTCCATGGTACTTAACAACAACAACAACAACACATCACTCAGACGATCATAATCCAGGCAAATTGAATTTAATAACACTGGCAAAGACCTGTTTTCCAAATAATATAATATTCACAGGCTCAGAGGATTAGGACATGGAACTATTTTGAGGAATCTTTATTGTAAACTACCACACTACTCATGTGATTCTTGACAAGGAAGGTCTTTTTATTTCTTCAAAACATAAAGAAAAAACATGCAAAAGAGGGAGTTAGATGTCATTCAGCATTCCTAACGTGGAACCAGCCACCAATCCTCACATTGAAAGGACTGGGTCTCAGTGAAGTTATAAAATGGGACCAAACATCCACTTGACCAGGAAATCATGACATTATTCAGGACTTATTCTTAACAATTCCAAAGTAACCTCTAAATACTCACAGATATGGTCTCTAGAAAAGAAAGGGTAAGGATTTGCTTACAGTAAAATTAATAACACTTGAGCTCACTGGCCCGTGGGGAAAAGACACAGACAAACACTCATGACACGGTGTCATTTCTGAAATATGAAGGGTGTAGTCTATAGAATGACAGCATGAAGAGAGGAACAGAGCTGAAGGTTTGCAGGTGGTAAGGAAGAATTTTCTGGTTGGGTGAGTTTGGGAGGAGGGGTGGAGTGGTATGCAGAGAACATTTGAGGAGTCTTGGAAAAGATTCTTGCTCAAGAGACTACCTTCTGTAGCCATCACATGGGGCTTAAATTCCATGGTTACAGATTTTTTTTGTTTGTTTAAATCATATGTAACCTTGTAAATACCTCAAGGGAACACCTCAAGAGTTACCTTTTTGTAGGAATCACTTTATCAGATCATTTCATGGGAACAAGTTTTAAGAGGAGTTGGGTAGAGCGCAAATGAGGTCATTGTGGGCTGCTTCTGTGTGTGGAAGTGTAAAAAGGAAGAACACCATAGCATGCATTTTGGAGCATTGACGAGATCCCTGGAACTCTGTTCTGTATTTTACATGATCTCAATTATTCCCTTACAGAAGCCTGTGAAGTATATATTTTAGTTTTATTATTACAATATAGCCCCCCTATACACAACAGAACAAAACACTGCTGGGTTCAGTGCCAACCTCACAATCTTTGCTTCGTCTGAGCCCATTGCTACTGCTATTGTGACAATCCATCTCTCTGGGGGTCTTCCTCTTTTTCTCTGACCTACACTTTACCAAACTTGATGTCCTTCTCCAGTGACTTGTCCACCCTGATAATAAGCCCGAATATTGAAGACGAAGCCTGGCCATCCTGGCTTCCAGAGAGCATCCTGGCTGTACTTCTTTCAACACAGATTGGATTGTTCTTTTGGAAGTCCTTGGTACTTCTAATATTCTTCTCCAATACCATGACCCCAATGCATCAGTTCTTCCATGGTCTTCCTTATTCACTGGCCAGCATTCACATGCATATGAGATTATTGAAAATACCATGGCTTGGGTCAGGTGCACCTTAGTCCTTGAACTGACATCTTTACTCTAGAACACTTTATAGACGTTTTGTGTAGCAGACCTGCCTAAATCAATACGTAGTTTGCTTTCTTGACTGATGCTTCCATGAATGTTGACATTTGATCTGAGCAAAATGAAGTCTTTGACAACTTCAATCTTTTCTCCATTTATATGGATGTTATTTATTGGCCCAGTGGTGAGGATTTTTGTTGTCTTTACATTGAAGTACAACCTATACTGAAGGCAGTGGTCTTTGATCATCATCAGTAAGTATTTTAATTCCTCTTTATTTTTAGCAAGCAAGATTGTATCATCTGTATACCACAGATTGTCAATGAGTTTTCCTCCAATCCTGATGCCACTTTCTTCTTCATACAATGCAGTTTCTTGGTTTATGTGCTCAGTATAGATACTGAATATGTTTGGTGAAAGAATACAGCCCTGTCACACACCTTTGCTGATTTTAAACCATTCAGTGTTCCTTGTTCTGTTTGAACAGCTGCCTCTGTTTATGTATAGGTTCACCATGAGTACAATTAAGTGTTTCAGAATACTCATTCTTTGCAATGTTGTCTGTAGTTTGTCATGATCCACATAATTGAAAGCCTTTGCCTAGTCAACAAACAGAGATGAGCATCTTTCTGGTATTCTCTGCATTCAGCCAAGATCCATCTGTCGTTTGCAATGATAACCCTTGTTCCATTTCCTCTCCTGAATATGACCTGGACCTCTGGCAGTTCTCTGTTGATGCTGCAGCCATTTTTGAATTATCTTTAGCAAAATTTTACTTGCATATATAGTAATGGTATTTTACAATGACTTCCTCATTCTGTTGGGTCACCTCTCTTTGGAATTTACACAAATATGGATCTCTTTCAATCATTTGACCAGGTAGTTGTCGCCCAGATTTTTTGGCATAGATGAGTGAGTGCCTCCAGTGCTTCATCAGTTTGTTGGAAGATTTCCATTTGTCTTCCTTCAACTCCTGGAGCCTTGTTCTTTACCAATGCCTTCAGGTCACCTTGAACTTCTTCCTTCAATATCTTTGGCTCTTGGTCATACTCTACCTCTTGGAATGGTTAAACGCTGACCATTTCTTTTTGGTACAGTGACTGTGCATTCCTTCAATCTTCATTTGATGCTTTATGCATCATTCAATATTTTGCCCATTGTTGTTGTTATTAAGTGCCTTTGTTGATTCCAACTCATAGCAATCCTGTATAGGGTTTCTGAGGAGTGACTGGTGAGCTTGAACTGCCAACCTTGTAGTTCAAACCAACCTTGCAGCCCAGCGCATTGGTCCTTCAATATTATAAGTTCAGGCTTGAATTTTTTCTTCAGTACCCTCAGCTTGAGAAAGGTGTGTTCTTCCCTTTTGGTTTTCTAACTTAAGATCTTTGCACATTTCTTTATAGTATTTGACTTTGCCTTCTTGAGCTGCCCTTTGAAAATTTCTATTCAGCACTTGTATCCTGACAGATGAGTGGTGGTCACACAGCTAATAAATGGTAAATAGGGTATTTTAATAGACTCTCTCTGATCTCAAATCCTATAATGGAAGGCCAGGACAAGATAGTCTGTCAAAGAAAATAGACTGTGCAAGGGTACAGTGGTATGTATGTGCTGTTTTTTAGAGAATGCCCAAAGAACCAATAGATCTGTTTTGGAAGAAGTGCAGCCAGAGTGCTCATTGGAGGCCAGGATGGCTAAGCTTTGTCTCTCCTACTTTGGACATATTGTCAGGAGGGAACAGTCACTGGAGAAGGATGTCATGCTGAGTAAGATGGAGGGTCAGAGAAAAAGAGGAAGACCCCCAACGAGATGGATCAGCCAGGTGGCATCATTGATGGACTCAAGTGTGGCAGCGGTAGTGACGTTGGCCCAGGATTGGACATTGTTTCGTTCTGCTGTGCATGGGGTCGCTATGAGTCGGTTCCGACTCGATGGCATCTGACAACAACAACAATAACAAATGCAGTCTAATGCAGTTTGGACATGTTACCAGGAGGGATCAGGCCTTGGAGAAAGGCATTGTGCTCAGTCACGTAGAGGGTCAGTGAACAAGTAAGAGGAAGACCTTCAAAGAGCTGAATTGACACACTGGCTACAACAACAAGCTCAAACATCACAACAATTGTGAGGATGGCTTTTGTTTTGTTTTACATATGGGTCACTGTGAGTAGGAACCAAGTTTATGGTACTTAACAATGCCAAATACAACAAACATTTCAATAGTGGTTGAGTAACAACATAAATGAGAACTTTTAGGAGATGAGATTGGACTTGTCTTCCTACTGGACTCTGGCTCAGCTGGTTGCCCATCTACAAATCAACGAAAGCCTGCCGGATCCTGTGCCACCCGCACAATTGTCACATTTGAACCCATTCTTCCAGTCACTGTGCCAATCCATCTCCTTGAGGGTCTTCCATGTTTTCACTGAGCCTCTACTTTACCAAGCATCATGTACGTCTATAGAGAGCAGTCCCTCCTAACAACATGTCCAAAGGAGAAGAGATGATTCTTACCATTCTTGGCAAAGAACATTCTGGCAGCGCTCCTTCCGTGACAGATTTATTTGTTCTTCTGGCAGCCATGTTATTTTTAATATTTTTTGTCAACATCATAGTTCAAATGCATCTTCTATGGTCTTCCTTATTCATTATCCAGCTTTCACCTGCATATGATTACTTGGGTAAGGTGTGCCTTAGTCCTCCAAGTGTCAGCTTTACTCTTTACCACTTTAAAGAGATCTTGTGTAGTAGATTTGCCTAATGCAATACGCCTTTTGATTTCTTGACTCCTGCTTTCATGGGTGCTGAGTATCCAAGTAAAGTGAGATCCTTGACAACTTCAATCTTTTCTCCATTTGTCTGTATCTGCTACTAAGTAAACATTGGGAAATTTCCACATAAAAACATTGATATTTTTATGTAAAATTATAAAACCATTCAACCCTGTGCTTGTCTTCTTGCATGACAACAATTAGCTTAGGTTGGATGGCAGCTGGTCTTTAGAAGGACATACGTCTTTTGAAGCATTTCAGTTACTAAACATTACCTTTTTGTCCCTACAGCCATCTAAGAAGACAGCCGGGACTTTGAAACTCCTTCATTCTTCAACAGGTCTCTCATATACAGGAAACTAAGTTATCAGCATGTGCGGAATAACAAGGGAGCCTCATCTAGATGCACGGATGAGAGCTGTAAATCTGGGATTGCCATGTAACAAGGATTCCCTACTTAGCAGCTGCACTCATGGTTCATGGCAGGTGTTGCAGAATAAATCTGCTCTGTAAGGTTTCCCAGGCACCTTTTAGAAGCAGACTTCCAGGCACTCCTTGCTGACTTTGAACTACCAACCTTGAGGTTTGTAATCAAAGCCGTGTGTACCACCCAGCCACAATGTTTCCCTTAATTGTCCATAAAGCAACAACCTTGTGACAAATAGGAAATGGGAGGGGTGGAGCACTCCATACAGAACTGAAACGTCGATGAAATCAACCTCATCTTAGCTGCACAACTTTAGGGCTTTACAATTTGAAGATTCAGAATTTCCATTGAACACAATCACTACCACTTGATGTTAATGAACTTCTCTGAGCTTCCTTTTCTTTATCTACAAAATTAGAAAACTATATATTAAAAATGTGGACTTCACAGCATGATTGAAAGAAGTATGTGCAATGATGGAATGAGTAGCCACCCACAGCCTCCCCTCACCCCATATGGCAGGTTTTGAGAAGGGAAGTGGGATGGACCACTCCCATAACATAGGATAAGATCACTTCTATTTAGATGCAAATAACTGATAAAACTTCAAGAGTCACCTGTTCTTGCATGTGTTTACCAGGGGTCAAAGGTCTTATGGCAAAAGAAGGGATCTTTGACTGTGGAATTTTAGGAATTCACTAGTTATTGAGCAAGAGATACATTTGTCCCAACATGGGATCAGTCTGCATTCTCAGATCAGTAAACACCCCAGTGGACACTGGCAACTAATAAGGAATATTATTAAAAAGGAATACTTCTCTAAGCAGGAATGCTTTTATTACCAAAAAAAAGAACACCAGATTTCTTTAATCAGTTCTACTCCCTGCCCTTGTTTAATATTTAAGAAGGAAATATTGTTGTCATTGTTAAGCGCCGTTGAGTCGATTCCGACCCACAGTGACCCTGTATAGGGTTTCTGAGGAGCAGCTGGTGAGCTTGAACCACCAACCTTGAAGTGCAAATGGCTTTGAAGTCTGGTGCATTAACCCACAGCACCATACCAGGACTCCAAGAAGGAAGTAGCCAATATTTATTTAGGAAGAGCAGAGTTCCCAAATAGGATATTATTGTTAGCAATAGCATTGCTGTTGAAGATATTTACAACTCAACTAGGAAGGGAAAAGTAATCCTGGTGGCGCTGTGGGTTGAGCACTGGGCAGCTAACCCAAAGATCAGTGGTTCAAAACCACCACCTGCTCTGCAGGAGAAAGAAGAGGCTGTCCGCTTTCATATGTGTTTACAGTCTTGGAGTCAGAGTTGAGTGGATGGCAGTGGGTTTTGTAGAAGGGGCACGAATATAGGGTTCAGACAGCAGCAGTGTGGTTGCCTTTGCCAGCCATGTAAACACACAGACCAGGTGAAGGGACTTTGGATCTTTAAGGGGAAGGAGCATATTCCTGAGGACGGAGAAGTCACAAGAAAGACATTATGTTTACTCTTTAAACCTTCCTGGGAGATCTGAACATGATTTCTGTGAAGCCAGGGCATGAGTGGGGACAGCAATCTGAAGTCAAATGCCACCGTTTGAGACTGGTATTTTTGGGCAGACAACTTGCCGCAGCCTGTAGTATTTCTGCTACTCTTGCTTCATTATTACTTTTAGACTGGTGGTGGTGTGCCATGAGTCAGTAATGACTCATAGTGAACCTGTACAGGGTTTCCAAGGCTGTAAATCTTTACGGGAGCAGAAAGCCTCATCTTTCTCCTGGGGAACAGCTGACCGGGACGTTAGCAGCCCGATTTGTAACCACTACGTTACCACAGAGAGCTAAGAGCTATTGTTTAAGTCAATACCTCTAACAACCAAATAAGGCAGGAACTCTTACTAGGTCCATTTTACAGCTGACAAAAATGAGGCCAAAGGTCACTCCACATACAACAAGTATTTGAAAATTTCCAGCCCAAGTAGTTGAAGGAAACAACAGTTTGAACTCTTTAAACTTTCAGGCCAGATGAACTTCCTAAAATGTTCCTGGCCCACTGAGCTGCTGCTAAAGATAATAGCTATTAGATACTGAGTTTCTTCCTCTCAGCCCTATGTACTTTTTATGCATTGTTGGTAAGTGGCACTGAGTCGGTTCTGACTCATAGCAACCTTGTATAGTGTTTCCAAGGAGCTGTTGGTAGGTTTGAACCACTGAACTTGTGGTTAGCTGGTCAGTGCTTATACTACAGGACCACACCAGGATGCCTTATATGTATTGTTATTGTTGTTGCTAAATGCCTGGGAGTTAGTTCTGACTCATAGCGATAGTTTCTGAGGAGCAGTTGGTGGGTTTGAACTGCCAACCTTGTGTTTTGTAGTCCAGTGCTGATCCTACAGCACCACCCCAGAAGTCCCCTTAAATGTACTGTTGTTAAGTGCCAGCAACTGGGTTCTGACTCATAGCAACCCTACATAGGGTTTCCGAGGAGCGGTGGATGAGTTTGAACTGCTGACCTTTCAGTTAGTACGCCAGTGTTTTTCCTTCAGCATCATAGCAGGACTCCAGTTAGACTGTACAAAGAAGCAAGATAAAGAAAATTTATGGTGGTCTGTTTATAGTAAAATGGGCAAGGTCTTGGGACTACGCTTTCATCTTCCATGAGTCCCCAAGACTCCCTGCTTTAGAATTGATGTATTTGAGTTATGGTGTTGGAGAACAATATTAAAATTACCCCAGACTGCCAGAAGAACAAATAAATCTGTATTTGAAGAAGTGCAGTCAGAAAGCTCATTAGAACCGTGGCTTGTGAGCCTTTGTTTCTCTTCCTTGGACATGTTATCAGGATGGACCAGTCCTTGGAGAAGGACATCATACTTTGCCAAGTGGAGGGTCAGTGACAAAGAGCAAGACCTGGAATCAGATGGATTGTCACAGTGGCAGTAACAATAGGCTCAAATATAACAGAAATTTGGCAGTATTTTGTTGTGTTGTGCATGGGGTCACTAGGAGTCCCAACCAATTCAATGGAAACTAACAACAGGCTCCATCACCTTCTTGGAAATGTTTTTCCATTTTTGTGATTTGGTTTCTATTGAAAATTAGTGCCACCTGGTGGAGAAGAAAAGACTTACAATGCACTCCTTTAAGCTCCCTCAATTTAGCCTTGTTCAATTTGATATTAATTATTAAGTGCCGTTGAGTGGGTCCGACTCATAGAGACCCGGTATAGGGTTTCTGAGTAGCAGCTGGTGAGTTTGAACCTCCGACCTTACAGTTCAAACCGACCTTGCGGTCTAGTGCTTATCCTACAGTTGTTAAGTGCCGTCGAGTTGATTCCGACCCATAGCGACCCTGTATAGGGTTTCTGAGGAGTAGCTGGTGAGCTTGAACTGCCGACCTTGCAGTTCAAACGGCTTTGAAGTCTGACTCATTAACCCACAGCGCCACACCAGGACTCCTGCAGTGCCACACCAGAACTCTTGATATCTATTTGTTGTTGTTAAGTTTCCTCGAATTGGTTCTGAGTTTAGGGTTTCCCAAGAGTAGCTGGTGAGTGTGAATCGCTGACCTTGGTGATTCAAACCAATCTTGCGGACCAGTGTAGTAACCGGCAGCGCCATATCAGGACTAGCTCTGGGATAAAGTGGTGGATCTAAAGGTCGACTTGAATCACAAGGCCGGCCATTCAAACTCATCAGTCCCTCCTTGGAAACCCTACACGAGGTCACTATGAGTCCACAGCATTTAACAACCGGAGTAAGACAGTGGCTAATAGTGGAAAGTTCAGAAGTTGGAACCCACCATGGCTCTGAAGGAGAATACCAGGCAATCTGTTTTAGTAAAGACTGAGTGCTAGGTGACCCCATAGGCAGTTCAACGTGGTCCTATAGAGACTGTGTTAAGTTGAATTAACTTGTTGGCATCCAACAACAATAAAATGTGAGTAGAAACATAGTAGAAAATAAAGATTCCAGGGTAGGAGAGAAAATAATCAGAGAGCTGGAAAATTTCATGAAAGATTTATGAGGTTTTATCAGAATTTCTGTGTTAGTTTGATAGTTTTCTATCATTGTCAGAATACAGGCTAAAGGTAAACTCTTGGCAGTTTAATGAAGAAAAATGAGGAATTTGGAAATGGCTTTCTTTTCTTTGTTGATACTGAGATCTTTGAAAATGGGCCCACAATGAAAGCATTTGTAGTTGGCTAAATAATGGCCCCAAAAGACATTCAGACCCCAGTTCCTGGAGCCTGTGGATATTACCTTATATGGCAAAATGGATTTTGCAAATGTGATTAAGTTAATGATCTGGGAATAGGGAGATCATCCAGGATGATCTGAGTGGATGCCTTAAATGCAATCACAAATGTATATAAAACAGAGGTAGAGAGAAATTTGACAGAGAAGGGAAGAAGCCTGCAGACAAAAGTAGTGTAAGAGAAAAGATGCAATGCTGCAGGTTTTAAAGATGGAGCACGGTCCACAAGCCAAGCCATAGGATGCAAACAGTGCTACTCTAGAAACTGGAAAACGCAGGTGAAATGGAAGAGCACAGTGAAACTCATTTGGACTACCGGACTGCAGACTGTGAAGGAATACGTATCTTAAGCCTCAAGTTTTTGATGACTTATTACAGTGGAAATAGGAAACACCTGCATTATTTTTAAACTTATAATTGCCATAGAGGTCTTCAAAGATATTATAAACAAACAAACAAATTCCACGAATCTTCTCAAATGAAAAATGAAATATTCTATATATTTTGACCAAGTGCAAAAGAAGGCCTCAAAAAATTGCGACTGGTGTTTGAGAATAACTTAAAAATTTGCACATTATTTTAGAAGTTGACACGATGTATTTTTACTCAGGCTACCAAGTCAATGTTCCCTTTATTGACTCTCTTGATGTGAGCTTTTTTTTTTTTTTTTTTTTTCATACAAGGAGAAGAAAATATTTAAGATAACTTAATCGCATAGGATACTGTACTGGAAGGACCCATGAGGGTCTTTCAGAACCCAAATGCAGGAAATAGAGCCCTTGAGTAACAGGTGTCAGGAATGGACACCATTCATTGTTTTACTCTTTCAATTTTCTTATGGGTTGACATCTTTTTTAAAATAAAGTTTCAGAGGATAACTCATAGGTAATGCGTTTCTGAAATGTACTAAATATATGGATATAGATCTTTCTATATCTTTCACTGTTAACTTTCTGCTATGATCATTGAGAGGTATCCAGTTGATACATTGTTGTTGTTGTGTATGCTCTCGAGCCATTCCCGACTCATAACAACCCTGTATAGAGTTTCTGAGGAGCGGCTGGTGAGTTCGAACCACCGATCCTGCAGTTCAAACCTACTTTGAGGTCGAGTGCTTATCCTACGGTGCCACACCAGTAGTCTAGTTGATACATAGCCTACTTAATTAAGGGAATTAATTTAGATAGAGGAAGAGAAAGGAAATGTTTTAAGAATTCTTTATGGCAGGAAATATAGGAATTCTGGTGTTTCTACAGAGTATGTGTTAAGATGCATAATAAAGTATTCATTCCTTAGAGCCTTTTATGTTGTGTTGTTTTTTAAATTCCATGCTAGTTTAATTAAACAAATCGACTCTATTTGTGCTAAAGGTGTAGTTCAAGATGCCATGCCAATGGAATCCAATTATTTTAATTAGCATCAAAAATTATGTTTGATATTTTATAACTTGAGTTTAAAACATCAATAATATTTCTGTAATGGACAGGGTAAGTCAATTTAGCCAAGAATAGATGTCAGGGTCTTATAATGCCAAAAACGATTTGGAAAACAGTGCTTTTTTGCAAAACTGTATCATAGCCACAGTTTGCTCTTTCTAGTATAGTACAAAGTCTGTTCTAGTATCTAAAATGATTATTTTTGTTGCAAACTTAGTTAAATCTTCAAAAGAAAAAGATTCCAACAACAGATGTGTGGCAGCATACATGCTTACTGTATGTACTGAGTTCTTCAGTGAGCCCTACGTTTATAAGTTCTAGGGTTATACTGACACCTAGAGGAAATCAGCCTTAAACCTCACCATTTCCAGTACTTTCCTCAGTCCTTGTAGATAAATTCCTCATTTGCTTTGTTGTTAAGTGCTGTGGAAGTCGGTTCTGACCCATAGCGACCCTGTATAGCGTTTCCGAGAAGCAGCTGGTGAACTTGAACCACAGACCTTGCAGTTCAAACGGCTTTGCAGTCTGGTGCATTAACCAACAGAGCCACACTACAGCTGGGGTTTATTTACAACGCTTTATTTTCTTTCTTCTTTTCTAAGCAAAATTTTAATTTGGTTTCTATACGAATATCTCATAGTACAAAGTATAACATGATGTAGATTGAAGAAAAAAAGTGAATACTTCATGCATTAACAGAATTCATACCAAGCTGAAAGCGTATACTTGTCTCTCAGTATTATGCTAGTGACGATTCCAATGTGTTACTTAATGAAGTCAGTAATTTAAGAAATGACAATTTTTTTTAGTAAAATATTTGAAATCAAATTCATTTTCCTTTTTTTTTTTAATACATGTGTTCTGCAGTACAGTGGAGAGAATAAACTGAATTGGGTTAATATTATAACACATGTGAATGCCTAACAGGACTCAATCGTGCAATTCTACATTTTATGTATTCTACCTTTTATGTATGTATTATAAATGTTAACTGGGGACACAGTTAAGGGCATTCAATCCCCCCTTAATGTGGAACATCTATCTTGAAGTACATCGTCTGATTCTGTATCAAATATATGCTCTTTTAGAGTTCCAATGCAAACATTATTACTATCATTCAGACATTGAACAGCATGCATTTAACATATAGGGAAGAGTTTCAGACTCTTCATAGTGAAGGAACATAAATACAAATCTGGAGGAAATCTGTTTAGAACTTTCCTCACAAAGCTGAGAAATTACAAAGGAGGCAGACGGTGCAGCCACAAACGAAGCTTCTGAAAGGAAAGGATGCCAAACCCAGGAGCCCCAATAGTTATTTGCATAAATGCTAGCAAAGTTCCTCAGCCGATCTGGTCCTGCACCCCAGACGCGGAAAAGCAGATGAGGCAACAGATGACCATTTACATTGCCAGGGTGTGTGAACCAGCGAACACCCCCCACATTACTCACTCACTAATGAGGAGGGGCCTTAGGTATTTTCCACGATTCAGCTGGGCCTGCCAGTTGGCCCTTGGGCTGCATTCTGTGTGATCCAAACGCAGTAGCTATACCCGAGAGACAATGCAAATGAATCAGCAGACAGCACCGTGGCCCCAGCAGCAGCAGGCAAGGAACCTCCAATGCAACTGGGCGTGATGGCAGATAATTAGCTGTGACATGCCCCTCGATGGCAGTGGGATGAGAGCATTCACCTGGAAACCAGAATGCAACATGGCAGAGTGAACCACTAGATTGAAGTTTGGAGGATGAATTTCCCCCTCAATACATTTTTTGAGCAAACTGATGGATACTGTTAAATTTGCATGGTTCTAAGAATTAAAGTTAAGATTTATTAAGCACTTGCTACATTCCAGACCTTCGAGGAATATACTTGCCATGCATTGTTTTTTTTTTTTTTTTTAATATCCCCTAAATTGCTATTTCCGAAGGACCATTATTATAAGACGTGATCGGAGAACTCTGGTGGTTCTGTGGGTTAGTTGTTGGGCTACTAACCAAAAGGTTGACGGTTCAAACCCACCAGCTGCTCCAGTAAAAATTTACAGTCTCAGTAACTCTATATAGACAATGGGTTGTGTTTGGTTCTTATTTTACAGAAAAGGAAACTGAGACTTGGAGAAGCAATTTGACTTAAGGACACATTCTTAATAAACAGAAGAGACAGGAAGTCAATCGGATGTACAGATACAACGTTAGTTCCCTAATGTTGTCTACCACAGATACAAATTTGGGGGGGTGGGTAGTTGGAAGAAGTTCATCTTATTTTTCCTTACTTTTTAGGCTTTACTAATGAGTTTTGTGTTTTGTTTTTAACTAATAAGGAGCCCTGATGGTACTTTAGGATAAACAATGGACAGCTAACCGCAAGGTGGGCAGTTCAAACCCACAGCTGCTCTATAGAAGAAAGATAAAGCTATCTTCTGCTCCAGTGAAATTTACACAAGGTGTAATTTGCGTGGCAGTGGGTGGTTTTTTTTTTTTTTCCTAATACCTTGACTTCAACAATTTTCTCTTATGTTTCTGATATTTTGGGGCTTTTATTTTTATTTTGGTTTCAAAGTATTAAATTAGTTAAAAAATACTGTAAAGGACATTTTTGAAACGATTGAGGACATTAGCATATTAGAAAATCATGTTTTGTGCATGTTAAATTTGATGACTTTTACAGTTATTTGGGGCTTATGTAAGAGGATGATCCCAAGAGTGGTCTGAAGAGATACAAATTGGAATAGGGAGCAAGGATCATGATGTCTGCTCTTACTGTCAAAATGGTTCAGGAACCATCTTAATAATAATAATAATAGTATATGCATGCAGGAAAGTAGAGAATAGTAAAGAAAAATGCAGTAAAAAATGCTGCTGCTGCTACTGCTTACCATTGAGTCAATTTCTGACTCTTAGCAACCATCCATAGGGTTTCTGAGATCAGCTGGTGGATTTGAACCACTGACCTTGCAGACCAGTGCTTATCCTACAGTGCCATGGCAAGTGGTATGTACAGTAGATGCAGTATATATGGTAGCTCATTCTTCTTCCAACTTTTCTTTCATATGAAAATCTTTTTCAGAATAAGATAAAAATTATTAAAAACCAAACCCAAAATTCTATTAGGGCAGATTTTCTTTGAAAGCTTTAGGTATACATCTGCGAAGCTAACAGTGACTTTAATGGTTTGTGCTCTCAGTGGCTCAATGGCCCTGATTCCCTTTCACCCTTTTCACAAATTATTAGTGTCTTTGTTGTTGTTGTTGTAAAGTGCTGTATAGCTGGTTCTGACCCATGGAGACCCTGTATAGGGTTTACGAGGGGCGACCTTACGGTTCAAACTGATTTTGAAGCAGCACATTAGCCCACAGCGCAACAGCAGGACTCCATCAGTGTCTTTAGTACTGGCATAATCACCTATTGAATGTGAAACCTTGCAGATTATATGCTACTGACCCTTCACTGTGGGGCGGAGGAAAGCCCTGATGATCAGTGATCACGAAGAAGGTCAATAATATATACCAGAGAGTCTTAGGCAATAAAGAAGACACATTTTTGTTAAGGTTATTTAGTTGGGAGTTTCAGCCATGTGGAGATTCTAATCTTACCCAAAATTTCCACCAAAATGAAAATTGCATTACTTTTGTGCATAAGAATTACATGAAACATTTATTATTATTATTATTTAAACCATTAGAGAAAGAGCGGATGCCTTCACTGTTCATTTTAGTTGGAGACATTTGATGTTCATAATCAACAATTTGAAATGTGTTCAAAGATGCCATCTTGTGGTGATATTCTGTTCCATTTTTAGCTGGCTGCATCTGAAGACTATTGCAGGAAATAAAATTGCAGAAATCTGTTTTGAAGCCTAAATTTTAAAACATGCCAATGTTTCCCCATGTATGCTTTAATTTCTTTAATCAAATGAGTTAATAATTGGTTTTACTCATTTTGCTAGTAATTTCTGTTAAAAAGCCATGATAAATTTTCTTCTCTATTCTCTTTGCCTTGTCCTAAAACTAATGGCCCACATTTCTGAGAAATCTCTACAATCGGAGAGAAAAAAATGAAAAGTAAACTTGTTATTATTATTAAGTCAATTCTGAATCCTAAAAATCCTGTCCAGGTTTTCAAGGAGTAGCTGACAAGTTTCAACCATTGACCTTGCACTTTGCAGTCTAGTTCTTGTTCTTATTTAAAATTTCCTTATAAAAGGTCAAGTTTAAAAATAAATAAATAGAATAAAATGTTAAGGTTAATAAGGCCCCCAGTTTCAACTGTCCCTACACACAGATCAAACTTCCCACATGCAATTATTTTTGCCTCCTTGTTTCTAAATAATATTTAAGCTTTTACTTTCCATCGATTAGCGTCCTGTTGTGGCACTGTAATAAGCAATGGACTGCTAATCACAAGGCAGTGGTTCAAACCCACCAGCTGTTTTTCCTCAGTAACCCTAGATAGAGTTTCTATGAGTCAAAACGGACTCAGTGGTACTTATCAAAAACAACACTTTCCACCTAAATCATTTTAAGTTATCATCTTTTGATGTCCAACTGTGGATAATGGGAACTCAGCTTTTGTCACAGTCCTGTCTTTACAATGTATCACATTTCATCCCTGACTCTTCTTCCACTTTAGTTTTGTCACATTGTTTGGTTGTTAAATCATTATTTATTTTTTTCCCGTTTTAGATGATAATTTCTTTGTTTACAGCTTCCTACATAGAATACAATTACATTTTCTTTCGGATAGAAATTGCTGTTTCCTAAAATTAATAATGATCTCATTAAAGAAAAAAAGTGCTTGATGTTTAATGTATTTTCATGAATTAACTCCCCCACTGCCGCCACTCCCGGAGATCTGCTTTTTCCCCTCTTTGTTTGATGTAAAATGTACTTTTTAAAAAACTTTTTATTGTGAACTGAGTGTTAGTTTGCATGAGGCAACATCAGTTGTACACTCATTGTTTCATTGCAATGATTACAATCTCCTCCGTGCATCATCATTCAACAGTATTTGCTTCTATTCCCTCTGGTTTTTGTTTTGTTTTTTGTTTTTTTGGTGGGGGTATAAAATGTACTTTTGTGTTTAATTTTCCAAGTAACTAGTAATGATTTTTTTTTTTTTTTAGCAGCTGACAATCCTTAGGCTAGGTCAGGATTAACTCTGTTTTCTGTAAAAGGTTAAACTTTGAATTTCTACATAATACAAACTACTCAGGCTACCAGGTAGGTCTTCAAATAAAGGTGTGGATTACTGGTGTGGAGGTGCAGTGTCTCTGTAGGATAAGCACGGTACTGTGAACCACAAGATTGTAGTTTGAGCCTACTAGCCTCTCCTAGGGAGAAAGATGAGGCTTTCTGCTTCCTCACAGATTTGCACTGGCAATCTTGGAAACCTTATACAGGGTCACTGTGAGTCAGAACTGACTTGACGGCACTTAATAACAACAATATTACTGGTGTACCTGTTGTTGTTGTCAGGTGCCATCGAGTAGGAACCGATTCATAGCAACCCCATGCACAGCAGAACGAAACTGGTGTACCTAGCTATACGATAAAAACAACTTAATAATGTACAATGGTGTGTTTCTATTGCAAAACATTCGTGAGTATATCTTTTTTTCTTGTTTTTAAAACCAGACACGACATTAGATGCATGTAAGTTTGGGATAGTAGAGAATGAAAAGACTACAATTTTAGTAGTTATTCAACCAGGTCATTGGAATTAACTGTTTTTCATAAACATAAAATATACTTTTATAGCAATGGAAACATTTCAATTGTCAGAGTATTTACTGCCCTCTAGATAATCAGGTTTGACAAATTCTGAATAAGCAGCCCTCTCATTCTGAGATCATAATCATTTTCCTTTCATTTGCATTGATTAGCTCAGTCACAGTTCTTCTTATTTCATACCATTGTTATTTCAAATAAACATTTATCCATATAGTATTATGTGTAAGGGATTCTACTAGGAATGAGCAAAGAAGAAGATCCAACAATTTCGCTCTCTGTTAAAATAAATTTAAAACTGCATTAAGAAAATACATTATATAATCTATGCTTATTTTATTCAGACTAAATGTTCTCTTAATGAACATTCAATATAGCGCCTTATCTATATAATTACATGTTTCCAATTTTCAAGGCTTAATTTGCTTCTGGATAATTTTTTCTAGAAGATAGTTAATCTTTTCTAAATGATTAATTCCATATTCTTGGTTCTTATCTATCTTAACCTCTGCCTCTTTTTAATAGCTATATTGGCTTTCCTTTTTCCTTGGGTCCATATAGATTTCTGACAAGTAAAGAAATTATGCCTAGTCCTCTGTGCCCTTGGTAAACATTCTCTGTGACTGCACTAGAAGAGATGGTCACCCTGACTGGACTGGTCATAATCCCTGTGTTCCTAGGACTGTTTCTTTGTCAAAGTTGTTCTTCTGTGCTTTTACATTCTAGTCTTGCCTCATAGACTCTGCATTCTCCGGCATACCCACTTAGAAAATTAAGTGTGTTCTTGGGGAATAAAAAAAGCAGTTCGGTAGCAGGTAATTAAGTATTTCTCATCAACACCTTTACATTAATAATGGTAACTCATAAACCCACTCACCCCCCCAAAAAACAAAACAAACCCACTGTCAACAAGTGGACCCTCTGATACTGTAAATCTTTATGGGATGACAGCCTCATCTTTCTCCTCCAGAGCAGTTGGTGGATTTGAACCGCTGACCTTATGGTTACCAGCCCAAGACCTAACCCACAGTGCAAATAACCAATAGGATGGTGTCTTAGTCTCATTTCTCTAGAGAAACATAATTAGTGCTTATATATGTGTATGTAAATATGTAAACAGAGGTTTATATCAAGGAACTGTTCACACAGTTATTACTATTGTTGGTAAGTGCCGTCAAGTCAGTTCCGACTTAAAACATCCTGTATAGGTTTTCTGAGGCTGTGAATCTTTGGAGGAGCAAAAACGTTCATGTTTCTCCTGCTGAGCTGCTAGTAGGCTCAGAATGCTTGAAGTTTGAAGTCCAGTGAAAGGTGATCAGTCCCAAGTCAGATGTCAGGCTACAGGCTTCTGATTTATGTAGCTACAAGGCCTGAGGAATGAAGATTTGCAGATCAAACAACAAATTAGCAGGTAGGACAGGTAAGATGGCTGACTGCTGCTGATGCCCAGGATTGGTAGGCAATAAAGCAGCAGGCCACAGGCTTAAGTCCAAACAGTCAAAGGTTGCCTGATGAATCAGACACAGAATCTAGACCCAGCAGGAAATGGGAGGGAGCATTGCCTGAGTGTCTAATATATTGGAAGCAGGCCACACCCCCAAGGAAGCTCCATTTCAGTTGATTGGCTGCTGATAGCAGACCTCATCATGGGGAATTACTAGATTTTAACTGCAAAACCACTGAGAATCCTGGCCCAGTGAAGTTGACCCCAAACCATAGCCATCATAGATGCTAAACAATATATGCTTGACAAACGATTTCATTTTCTCTGAAAATGATAGGCTTAGATTGTATTCTTAGTTAGCTGCTTACTAATTGTGTTGCCTTTATAAGTCTGTTCACATTAGTTTTTTAATTAAAAAAAATTTTTCTCTTCCATGAGATATTAAACCCCACCCACTGTTATGACCTCTAAAAGTGATTTTAATACTGCCCTAGTGGAGATTTATAGAGTAAGCTCAGGGCTTAGAATATATTAACTGCTCAATAAATATGGACTATTGTAATAAAATTATCGTTTAGTTGACTGTAAAGCTTGAGTAACATGGTTCAATTCAAGGATGACTGCCTAGTTTCTCTCTCAGAGTAGTAGCTAATTAGAAGTAATAATGAAGAGGACACATTCAAATTTGTCAATGTTCCCCTTACGGTGCAGTCTTAAAGACTGAATAAGGACTTCAGATGTGGCACCATAGACTTCAGCTTCTTAATTAATGAGGACAAATCTATTAGCATATTTTCTTTTTATCGTTAATTTTCATAGCATTTTTTTCCTTTATTGGTCAGATTGCACTATTGAATCCTATTGGAATTTCAATCCACTGGAATCTCCAGTTAATTTTGTAAAAAAAAAAAAAAATCCTTTACCATATAATTTTGAAATTGTGTTTTTGAACTACTATATTATGAATTTTTCTTATTACATTTTATCTCTTTCCTGTACTCAATTTGTTAATGTATTCTTTAAAATTCTTTTTCCTTTATTTTTTAATGCTAGCTCTTTGGTGAATTTGATTTTCCATTGGTTGGTTAGTTGGTTGATAAAAATTTGTACTAGGGTATGGCAATGAAAAACGTGCATAACGTTATTGAATATCCATGTATACAGCTCAGAATGAATATTTTATAACAAACTCTTAGAACATTTATTTTGCCAGCCTAAAGTTGCTTTTTCCTGGCATCCAACTATAAAGATTACATGGAGTTCTAAGGGGACATTATATCTAAAATCTACTTTTGGGAATGACAATAGTATATAACTTCAGAAGACCACAAAAATAATAACTTTTCATTCTTGATTGCATGGGATAGTTCAGTCAAGTATTTCTACCCACTCCTTTGAGGCTTTACAGCTTAACTCTGTATGTGGCACTGACATGTGGTGGGTATTTATGCAACAAGGAAGAATGGTTTAAAGTGGTATGGAATTGGATTTTCCAATAAGTGCTTTATAACCTCATTAATATGTTTTATAAAGAATAGAAGGGCTAAGAGCAGTGCAAGCATCTCAAAGATTGCACACGATAGGGTGAGCACTGGACTGCTAGCCGTAGATCGACAGTTCAAATCCACCAGTTGTCCCTTGGAAACCTCGTACAGGGTTGCTATGAGTCAGAATCAACTTGAAGACAGATAACAACAACAGCAACAATGGTCACTTATCAAGACAAACTTATAAGATATTACAAAACTGTACAAAAATCTAAATACCAACAGATAAGGAAGGAGTCTTCATATCAAGTATCAATCCTATCCCCTCTGTATACAGGGTAGATAGGGACTGGCAACTTACACATTGGCTATCTAAAATGAGGGGATGATAAAGGCACAAAGTGACTGGCTTACAAGTTTTCAAGAGGGAGTTTAGTTTAAGAGTGTGTGAGGGAAGGTAGAGTCCTCAATGAAGAGTTTTCATCTTGTCTAGATGGGTTTGGTGAAAAGGGATGGTGATAAGATCCTTATGATTCACTAGTGAGTAATTGTTATCATGACTAATAGCAACTGTCACAATTGTAAAGGTAGAAGTTTTGTAACAAAAATGGGGGAGTAGTTAATCTTATAGTCCAGAAACAGAGGACCCTAGGACTATCAAGGGAGAAGAACACAAGTGGAATGTGGGACCCTATCCAGAGAAGCAGCAATACCAGAGATGGAGGCAGAGATAGGGGCATGGAGAGAGGGAGCAGCTGAGGACTCTGGACTCATGGAAAGAGAGGGACTTAGAGCTGGCCACCAGGAGGCAGGTTTGCAGAATGTGCCCTTTGGTGGTGTAAATTATTATATATGCCTGAGTGTTTAAAAAAAAAGAGCTAAAATGAATAGAGAGAAATACTGTTCACTGATGGTACATGGAGGGGATTATAATCATTGCAATGAAACAAAGTATATGATTTGTTGAATGTAAAACTGATGATCTGCCCTGTAAACTTTCACTCAATCCACAGTAAATACTTTAAAACAAAACAAAACAAAAAAAAAAACTGCACAAAAAGTACAAAGACAACCAAAGACCTTACAGAAAAAATAAAGCAACAAACCAAGGAAGAAATGATCACAACTGTATTTATAAGATAATAAGTACAGTTTTCTTTTAAAATAAAACAACCCCCTCCCCCGAATATTTAGAATTTGTTTGGTATGTTTTAGGGCATACCCTCTTCCACATTCCTACAAATTATTACATAAGAATGATCCTAACCATTCCAGGTGCACCTGACCCAAGCCAGGGCATTTTCAATAGCCTCATATGCATGTGCAAGTTGGGACAGTGAATAAGAAAGACCTTAGAAAAAATGATGCATTTGAGGTATGATGCTGGAGAAGGATATTAAGAGTATCATGGTCTGTCGGGAACAAACAAATATGTGTTGGAAGAAATATAGCCAGAATGCTCATTAGAAGCTAGGTTGACAAGACATTGTCTCTCATTCTTGGGGCATATCAGAAGGGACCAGTCCTTGCAGAAGGACATTACACTTGGTAAAGTGGAGGGTAAATGAAGAAGAGGAAGACCCCCAATGAGATGGATTGGCACAGTGGCAGCAGCAATGGGCTCAACTGTAGCAAGAGTTGTGAGACTGGCACAGGACTGAGCAGGGTTTCGTTCTGTTGTGCACAGGGTCGCTATGAGTTGGAGCCAGCTTAATGGTCCCTAACAACAACAACCATTCCAAATGACATCTCACTAATGTTATCTACAAATATCACCACTATCAATATCTTTGTCAAATACCAGGTTATTTCTGACTTCCCCTAGTTTTCCCTTGCTACGGATTAAAATCCAAATTTCCTAGGACTTTGTACAGAAGATTTGATTTTTTTTCCATAGCCTTTCTTACTACTCTCTCCTTGGAAACTGTGATCCAACCACACTGAATCATTATATATTTTTGGATATATCATGTTCTTTTAAACTTTTATGTCTTTGCTCATACTGTCCCTTTTGTATGGTATGCCTTGTGTGTTGTGAATCCTTTAGCACTCTTGAAGCCAAAGTCAACTGTCACTTTACAATTTTACTATCCTTGATTCTCTTCCCCTTCCCAATGCCTAGTGCCTTGAACTATGTTGTCTTGTTATTAAGTGCCGCCGAGTCAATTCCAACCCATAGTCAATTCCAACCCTGTATAAGATTTGTTATTAAGTGCCACCGAGTCAATTCCAACCCTGTATAAGATTTTCAAGGAGCAATTGGTGAGCTTGAACCACCAACTTTTCTGTTCAAACTGACTTTGCAGCACATTAACCCACACAGTGCAACACCAGGACTCCTATGTATGACATATGTTGTTGTAGTTGTTGTGTGCCGTGGAGTCAGTTCTGACTCATAGCGACCCTGCATAGGGTTTCCGAAGCTATAAATCTTTACAGGAGCAGAAAGCCTCATATTTCTCCCACGGAACAGCTGGTAGTTTCGAACTGCTGACCTTGTGGCTCGCAGCCTGATTCGTAACCACTACACTACCAGACCTCCAGTATGTGCTTAATATTTATGAAAGGAATAATTAGTAAATTTCCACAAAAAATGAAATGTAAGACTTAGTTTCATTGATGTTGTATGTACAAATAAATCTTATATTATGCTATTGTTGTTGTTGTTAAGTACCATGGAGTCGGTTCCGACCCATAGCGACCCTGCACAGGGTTTCTGAGGCTGTAAATCTTTACGGGAGCAGAACGCCTCATCTTTCTCCTGCAGAACAGCTGGTAGTTTATGCAGTAGAGTCTCTAAAAAGCTTTCAGGACATAATATTTTCAAAAATCAAAATGTATTTGAAGAGAAGAAACTAAACAATACTATTTGAAAGTTAAAAGAATCCTGTTATGAGCATGGTTATTTACTAACATATTTTGTCTGTTTATCTTGTCGATATGACCTTACAGTTGCCTAATGTAGGGAATCCCAATAACCAGTTGGGTATGTGGTGGTGGTGGTTATGTGGTATGGATTCAGTTCAACTCAGAGTGACCCTGCATAGGGTTTCCGAGCCTGTAAATCTTTATGGGAGCAGAAAGCCTCATCTTTCTTCTGCAGAACGTCTGGTAGTTTCAAACTGCTGACCTTGAGATTAGTAGCCCAACTTGCAACCAGCACTCCATAACTTTAATCTTGTTTCTGCTTATTGTTTATATCATATTACCCATTTTCTATAGTATATCATTGCTATTATTTTCTTAAAAAATTGGTTTTGCATAAAATGTGTCATCACTTACAAGCCGGGTACAGAGTTTTCCCACCGAGATTGTTGCGTAAGTCGCATAAGACCAAGAAGAGACAAACGACTTGTAGATGATGGTGGAATGGTGGAGGAAAGGATAGGGTGAGGGATATGGACGGTAATTGGATGTGGTTGGGAGATGGGGAGAAGAATAGCATTCTAACAGAATAGCATAGAAATGGCAGGTGAATGATCAGATGTTCTAAGCAATATTATTTGTGAAAATACATAAAATCCTGGTAAATGATAAGACAGTGCTATGTGTATGAAGCACAGTGATCTGAAGGCCATTGGTGGAACACAATGAGATATGGTCTATACTTTCAAGGGGTCTTTGTGGACTTTCAAAACATTAAAGAATGAACTGGGAGTGAAATACGAAGGGGCTACAAAAAGTCATGAAAAAATTCCATGGTCTTTAATTCCATTTTTTCCCCCATGAATGTTTTGAAGCCCCTTTGTATATGGATGGTAAGGTACAACCATAGCTTTTTTAATTCCCACGAAATGACTGGTTGGGTGCCTGCAAATAGTATGTATGTAACTTTAATATGGGGATTGGTTGGTTTTGTCATTCCACTGGGTTTATAATGAGTCATCTCAGAAGAAGAAACAGAGGTTCTGAAGACCATCAAGAAAGAAGAGCTACTCGTAGAGTGTATCCTTTGGACAACGAGGTCCTTGCATGGAGAAGTGACGGTGTTAGAGGTGGCAGCATGGAGAGACAGATCCATGGGCTTGCTGGCTTATGGAATGGGTAAAAGTCAGTGCCATTGAACACCAGCTTGGCTTGCAGAACTGAGTGGGTTTCTTTCACATTTATCAGCTGAGCTAAAGGAGCTGAGAGCAGTTGTCTGAGTAGGGCAGAGGCCAACAGACCACATGGCTGAGAGGCTGTGCTTGCAGTATGTCTAAGCAGCGGTGTTCCTGACCAGGGTATTGCTGTATCCTGAGTTGTTTCTGATCCTGAAATGTACCCTCTTTAACTTCCCTGTTGTAGTTGTTGTTAAGTGCCATTGATTGGGTTCTGACTCATATATAGGCTTTTCTAGGATCAACTGGTGAGTTTGAATCACTGACCTTGTGGTTCAAAGCGATCTTGCAGTCCAGTGCTTTATCCTACAGCACAGCACCAGGACTCCCTTAACTTCCCTAGTAAACCCATAATTGTGAGTACTGCCTGTGGGTAAAAGATTATCAAACCCAGCAAGGAAGTAAAGTTTTGTGGGAGGGATAATCGGTGTCAGAATTGGTGAGAATGTGGAAGACTGGGGGGCATGTTTCACCTTAGCCTCACAGAGATTGGTTTTGGTTAAGGAGTTTGCATCTTCTTCCCCTTTGTGAAGTCAGAGGTCAGATGTTAACCCCCATGCCCTAGTTTTGCAGATGGGTACTTCCTTTTCCAGTGAATTGGGTGAGAAAGGAGCACACAATAGTAAGCACAGGTGCTAACTACCATCCATTAAACAAATGAAGACTTTCACCTGTTCAAAATGTGACAAATAATTCGGTGGTGTTTTGAGCATGATTCTTAGACTAAACATGTTGATACCCCAAGAAAGAAGACTATTTTGAAAATGTTTCTAATCTGGGTTCCATTTACAACTCCAAACAATTAATCTTAACTGATTTTATATCTGTTGGCCAACATCAATAAATGTATATACAGTTTAACATTGTAGAAATGTCTACTCATGCATTTTAAAAAGAGATTTACTATGTATCATTATTATTTTGCACATAAACTTACAAAGCACAGCTTTATATTTACATGATTATATATTGTTGTTGTGTGTACCTTTGAGTCAATTCTGATGCATAGTGACCTTGTATAGGGTTTCCAAAGAGTGGCTAGTGTGTTTGAACCTCCAACCTTGTGGTTATTAGTCCAAGTTTCTCCTAATGCACCAGACCAGGACTCCATAGAGTCAACCCTTAAAACAGATCAGTGATCTGAACACTATTTGCTGAAATACCACAGAATTGGTGCAAAGCACCATTTTCAACAGAGCCGATAAACATAACACATGAGAAACTTGTTAATGACTCCTCCTAATCCTGGAAATTAACATCTGGAACTTTAATCCTTACATTAACATGGATAAAACAGAAAGGAACTAAGGGAAAGAGAATCCAGTTCATGGCTCAATCCATTATTTCCACCAGGTGGTTTTGTGTACTGAATGAGTTTCTGTAGAATATTTTGAGAGACTATGTCACTTTGTCTTCAGACCATAGATTGATTAGGACTCTGGATTTTTTCATATTCGTCAGCATAGTGTTGATATTGATCAGATAGGAGAGGCTGATTTGCTTCATCCATCTTGCTTCTGGCATGAATCAGACAAGAAGCACCAATAAAAATGAGTGCAACCGCTAATAAAGCAGCAACTACTCCGATAGTAACAATCTCTGAAACACTAAAATCTCGACCTATTCGAAAAAAGAAAGAGAGAATACAAGTGAATAATTAAATAGTTACCATGTCAACGATAGTTGACACAAACGTAAGCATGGTTGCAGAAATCTCACATTTAATTTTTTTAATTGTAACACAATACCTATAACAACACTTCTCACAGGCATTTCTAACTTCATTAAATGACTGCTCCCTATTAGGATACACGTTATCATTTCCATTCAAAAGGTAAGGACGGTCTCTTGTCCAGAATGTTCTTTGTTTAATAGGCAATATAGTTGGTTTGGGAGCCCAGGTCTGTTCAAATCCATCACAGTTGCTTTTCCAATAAGTTGTAACTGTCTTTGTGGAGATTGAGACTTGAAATTAAGTGAGAAAAATTTAAATTTCAAAATTCCAGGAAAGAGGATTTAGAGCATCTTAGCCTCTCTTCATTTAGGATAAATACATGAAGATGACATTGTAGTTGTTGTTAAGTTTCATCGAGGCGGTTCTGAGTCATAGTGACCCTGTATTGGGTTTCTAAGGAGCAGCTGGTGTGTTTGAGCTTCTGACCTAGTGGTTCAAACCGACCTTGTAGTTCAGTGCTTTATTCCACAGCATCACACCAGAATATGGCATTATACAGTAAAAAAAAGTCATATTCCATGGTGTAAGCTCAAAACTCATTCTTGTCCCTTATGGAAATATTAGCTTTGACAATTAACCTATCTAAGCTGCAGTTGCCTTGTTAGTAAAATAAGTTATAATATGTATCTCACACAGTGGTACAGATTACATGAGGTAGTATGTGATATTACTAGCTCAACACCAAGTCAGAACTGGCCCTCAACAAATATTGAAAATCAAAACAGAAGTTTCAAAGTCCAAATGGATAATGTAAGCCACAGATATATTGTGGCAAAAATCAGTTGCTCTCATGGTGACCCTGTGTGTGACAGAATAGAACTGTGATCCCTAGCATTGGCTTAATGGTTTGTGCCACCCAGGAACTCCTGATATTCTGATGATTTTACTTGAAAGATAACAAATCTACTTTTGGAAATTTCCACAATGGAATTAAACTGTAGACACTCACTAGGCCATTGCACCTCATAAGCATATCCCAGGTTGTCTGGAGCAGTAACAAACATCTCTGTGCTGGTCACTGGAGGCCAGAATGGCACCATATTGTATTGTCGATTGTGGCCAATAGGGGCATTTTCCAATGGGAATGATGATATATCTAAAATAGGTCAAAGACAACTTGTTAATAGACCCAAAGAGTTAATATTAGTGTCACTATTATATTCTAAAGGTGTCCAAGAACATTCAAGGAGAGCATGAAAAATGTCATTTCATATTTTATAGTGAATAAAGACACAAAAATATTCCACTAGAATAGGGCAGGGAATTAGATGAAACAGAGTTCAAATACTTGAAGCGCCGCACCTGCCTATCACCCAGTGAAAAACAAAGTTTGAAAGCAAGGAAGTTTTAGTGTTTCATCATCTGTGATAATCATTGCTTTCTTTTTAAATTATAGATATTAATTCAGATAAAATTTATTAAACTTATTTCTCAAAGCTAAAGAAAGGTTGAACCTACAGTTTGTTACAGCCGCATCTGCAATTTAAATGACAGAGAGTGTATCCAAGGGGGTTTGTCCTTGATTCAGAATATTTCTGTTTAATGTATTTTTTATTTCTCAGTTAGCTTTTATAGTGAACTAAATCAATATTAACTTTATTTTCTGGGTTTTCTTATATCAGCAAAAAATGCTTAAAAATTTGAATTTGATTGCCCTGGAATCCCATTAGCTTCTATAACCTTTCTCCATTTTCTATCTTAATAAAAGTCACAGGAACGTATATTATTAGTGAGTTTCTATGACCAGCAAAAAAAAAAAAAAAGATATATTCTTTATGTCAGATTTTCCTTCCTGGTACAATATTTCTGTCTCCAAAATTAAATATCAAATGGATATCACAAATTTTAGTTGGAGTAGACTCAGGTAGGGCAGTAATGAGAATAAGGGAGAAGACTGGCAAGGTATTAGGCTTTGTTCACAAGAGCTGTATTGCAGGGAAAACTGTAAGAGCTGGAATTCTGTGGGATTTCCTTATTTTCTGAGTCTCACAACTTTTCTGCCTATATCCGGGTGTACTCTTACCATTAATGTTGTGTGGCATTAAGTTGGTTACAACTCAGAGGTATCCTGTATAGGGTTTCTGAGGCTGTAAATCTCTATGGGAGTCGACACTTCATCTTTCTCCTGAGGAGCAGCTGTTGGATTTGAACCACTGACTCTGAGGTTAAAAGCCCAGTGTGTAACCCACTACACCACTAGGACTCCCTTACCACTAATCGAGAGCTTTACAAAAATCTAAAAAACACGCATCCAGGTTGCCATCAATGACTGTTTTACTGTCAATTTAAATTTTCATTATTAAATAAAAAATGAAGTGGAACGCCGATCATTCAATTCATATCCTAAAAATGGTTCTTGACTTTACACTAACATGTTGACAAATCAATGTACTTTTATATTATTTATTAAATGATTTTCTAATGGAGTAAATTATTTTGACCAACCTCTCAATTAATGGTTCAAGTTAGGTAGGATTAGAGATTTTATTGGCGTCCTGGTGTGACACTGTAGGATAAGCACTTGACTGCTAACCATGAGGTTGGAGGTTCAAAACCAACAGCCACTCCTCGGAACCCCTATATGGAGTCACTGTGAGTCAGAGCCAAATTGATGGCCCTTCACAATAAACAACATTGTATACACAGGAGTCCTGGAGTGGCACTGTAGGATAATTATTGAACTGTTAACCACAAGGTTGATAGTTCAAACCCACCAGCTACTCCTTGGAAACTCTATACAGGGTTGTTGTGAGTCAGAAATGACTCAGCTGTGCTCAACAACAACAGCAACAACACACACACACAACAGGGAAATCAGAAACGGACTGAATGTCTGCCTGACTAGATAAACAGATAATCTCCAATGTTTATTCATGTGCATAACAAATTATAGGCCTAAAATCCAACATCTAGAATGCTTTCCAAATACGATCAATTTGTGCTGTTTTAATCGACAGAAGTATTTCCATGGTTTGAAAAATAATATAAATTTTTTAGCCAAGTACGAATGAAGGAAAGTGGTCTTATAAATAATATTTTAGAGAATGCATTTTAAATGATATTTCTTATAGTGTGTTGTAAAACCCAACTTTAACTCTTCAAGCTTAACACAATTTCCACTGGTGAGAGGACACAAAGCCCTGTGGATTTGCTGATGATAAATTCAGTCTTTGGGTGTATAGAAGACTAGTTTGCAAGGTTTCCCCGTGTTATCTACTGTTGTCCAGTAGATTCTGACTCCTAGTGACCTTACAGGCCACAGTAAACTGCTCCATAGGATTTCCAAAACTTACTCTTTACAAGAGCAGACATCCTCATCTGTCTTCTGCAGAGCTGCTGGTGGATTAGAACCTTGTGATTAGCAGCCTAATACTTAACCCACTATGCCGCCAGGGCTCTGTATATACGTATATGAGTGTGCTTCAAAAGTCCTCTCATAATAGTGTGTGCATGTATATATATGTATATACAT
>NW_006408583.1:15597236-15616797 GCF_000296735.1 Chrysochloris asiatica
AAGATTTACAGCCTCAGAAACCCTATGCAAGATCCTTGTGAGTTGGAATCGACTCCATGGCACATAACCACCACCACCACCAATACATTTATATTATTGTTGTTGTTGTTGTTAAGCGGACTTTGCAGTCTAGTGCATTAACCAAAAGTGCCACCCCAGAACTCCATATATTTATATGTAATATATATATCTAATACATATACATTTATATTTGTTGTTATGTGCTGTATATTATATATGTGTTAATGCGCTGGTTGGTTTGAACTGCAAAGTCGGTGATTCAAGCTCACCAGCCCCTTCATGGAAACCATATACAGGATCATTGGATCATTATGGGTTGGACCTACCCAACGACACTTAACAACAAGACATATATATATATATATACGGTCAGTGGTTCAAATTCACCAACCACTCCTTGGAAATCCTATGAGTTGAAACCGACTCAATGATACTTTACAACAACATATATATTATATTGTTGTTGTTAAGTACCTTTGAGTTTGTCCTGACTCCTAGTGACCCTGCATAGGATTTCCAAGAAGCCGCTGGAGTGCTTGAACCACCAACCTTGCAGTTCAAACAAACATTACAGTCCAGTGCAGTAACCCGCAGCACCACACCAGGACTCCATATATATTGTATATTATATATCATATATCCGAACAATATATCCCTTCTTGCCTTCTGAGCTTTATCCCTGCCTGGGAAATGCTGCCTTTTTATCTCTAATGGTTGATTGTTTTAAAGGATGCCTATGTTCCTAGTGTTACTGTTCACCTGACTGATTTCAAAACAGTTCCAGGGCTGAAGGCTCTGAGGACTAGTGTCTTGGTGTTCCATCAGTCTGTATCAAAAAAAGTTTTATCTTTTTTATGATTTTGAGATTTGCTCCACATTTTTCTCCCACTCTATCCAGGATCTCCTATTGTGACTCCTTTCCAGAGCTTCCCATTCAGTTTTTCATAGCACCAAGAATGTTTGTTGAAAGATACGAAGAAGAAAAATTGGAGAAACCTGGTAGTCATCTTTTCGTAGTAAAAATGAAAAGGGATGATGATAAATGTTATCTTACAATAACTATTCTGAGAGATTTCTTGCCTGAATTTCTAAAGCATTTTTGAATCGTTTGAAAATGGTTTGAGATTACTGCATTTTATCCTTATTTTGAAGAATACTTTCCATGGCTCAAGTGCTTAGTCTTCAGTAAGTGCTACGCCATCGGAACAATCCCTTTTTCTGAGTCTGCAGAAAACATCTGAAAGTGTCTCACCAGCATTATATCTCCTCAGCCATTCATCAAAGACTGCATCCGTGAAAGTATGTAGGAGAACAAAAATAGGATCATTTGGAGATAAATAGGTTTGTCCCCCTGTTCCATTCAGAAATAGATGAGCTAAATTGTGAAGACTTCGAACAACAGGGTCATATTTTCCAGCAGGATCGCTATAACCTAGATAGAAAAGAAAGGAAGAGAATATTAAAGACCATTGCAAATATTTTTCTTTTAAAGTCAACTGAACTGATTATTTTGAGAAACATCCCCTCCTTCCCCAAAGCTTGTTAGGCTACTTCTTGCCTTAATATAATAGAATTGCTTCTCAGTACCTATGGTTGGTGACATTTACTTGCTATAACCCAAGTAAGGCTATTTTTAAACTAGTGGCATGGCATTCTAAATGTACTCACTAGGTTGAAAATAATGACCTGTAGAGGAAACCAGTCAAAATATATAGAACACTCTATTTTGATAAGGGAGACATTGATCTATGCAAAATAAAGACAGTGGAATTCTCTGGCTTCTCCTAAAAACTGCTAACATGAATGGGCGAACACCACTTGGATTGTCCTGAAACTGACATTGCCAGATGTTACTTCAGTCTCCTACTTTATTCCTGTGGACTAACTGTCAGCATGTTTATTTTGGGAAGCTTACCTTATGGTGTGGGGAAGTTAAAGTTTCTCAGAGCTTTACCACCATCTCTGTATTCATTATAACCATCTGGAAAGCTCAATGTCAAAACGATGATAGCACTTTGATAAGTAAATACACACACATACTTGAAGGGACTTCAAAAAGTGTGTGGAAAAATTCCACTATCTTTGAATTCTATTATTCCATGAACCTTTTGAAATCTTCTCATGTGTGTGTATGTGTATATATATATACAAGGAGCTCTGGTAGCGTAGTGGTTACGAATCGGGCTGCGAACCTTAAGGTCAGCGGTTCGAAACTACCAGCCGCTCCGCGGGAGAAAGATGAGGCTTTCTACTCCCGTAAAGATTTACACCCTCGGAAACCCTGTACAGGGTCGCTATGGGTCGCAACCGACTCGAAGGCACTTAACAACAACAACATATATATGGTGTTGTTAAGTGCCATCTAGTCAGTTCTGGCTCATAGCGACCCTCTCTATAGGGTTTCCAAGGAGCAGCTGGTGAGCTTAAAGCACTGACCTTGTAGTTAAAATCAATGCTGCAGTCTAGCACCTTAACCCACAGAGCCACACCAGGATTCCATATGTGCATGTGGAAAATTGGAAAAATATTTGATGATTTATGTCAAGTGTTGAATTCCAAAAATTACCGTTGTGATTCTTTCAATGGAGAAGCCCATTTTGAATATCTTGGGAAAGTCATTTGACCTCTCTGACCATGAGTTTTAATATACTTTGTATTAGATAAAGAAAATCAAAAAAGATCTGGGAGATACCAGCCTGAAGTTTTATAGATATTTGAAAAATGATAAGATGATACAGACCTATAGAAAACATATGCCCAAACTAAGTTTCAGTTGATGTTAACTGTTGGGGACATTAAAACACAAAAATTAGCTTTCTATTTCTTAAATATAATTTGCTAACATTAGAATTTGGTACGGTTCTCATGCTGACAGGAGTTCTGATGTGGCACTGTAGGATAAGCACTAGACTGCAAGGTTGTTTTGAACCACCTTGAATTTGAACAGGTCGGTAGTTCAAATTCACAAGTCACACCTTGGAAACCCTGTATAGGGTCACTATGGGTCGGAATCGACTCGTTGTCACTTAGTAACAACAACTAATATTGACTAATTAGCCAGCTAGAAATTTCAGTTTGGCTAGTGTTTAGGTTTATGGAAAATGATATACAAGGCCTCTTCTACGATAATCAAAATAAATGTCACTATCTGATACTTGCCTTTAAATGAGTTTTTTTCCTGAGTAGAGAATTATGACTAAATCATAATAGATAACCCAGTGACATAAAGTCACAGGATGACTATGTCATTCAAAAGCCACCTTCAAGGAGATGCAGATTGTACCACTTCAGTTTACTCTGGGTCAATTTAAAGCACCAATTTTGTATACTTACCTTCCACTGTATTTCGGAAACTGTTTGTAGAATTGGAGTAAAAAGGAGGAGTGTCAAATAAACCAACTTCCAAGCACTGGGCGATATCCTGAGGATCAGGAAGACGCTGCACCATTGGTCTGGCCACATTTCCGGCTGGATTTCTCCTAATAGGCCCACCTTCAGTACCTGGAAAAAGATGGGTACGTGAATGATATCTGATCATTGTTTTTTAAAACTACTTATACAATGAACACTATCGTATTTAGTATAAGATAAGGTTTAAAAATGTAAATTTAGTGGTGTTAAAATGAAAAAATATCTAAGAAGCCAAGTTGTTTGTTTGTGTGTGGAATAGACACATGATACATAAAATCATCTGAAGATAAAAATGATCACACTACCCAATATAGATCTTGGTGTCTATTAAATCAACATACACTGTCTTCACTAGAATGCATTATGAAAAACATTCTGTGGAAAATTGAATTTTGCTGAAATAGCCTCAAAAACCTAAATTCAACTCTGAGACTTCCAGATCCAAAATTCACTTAAATGCATTGGGATACTGTTTCACAATTGTTTTAAAAATGTTTTCTAGAAATGTAATTATCTGGTAATGTTCTTAATAACAGTGTTATAGTAAAATCATGAAGTTCAACACCAAAGAGCTGAAGCATTAAAATTCTGCAGCACAAACTGTGAAGAAGGGGAAAATGGCTTCAGATCAGTTTTGGAATGAGGCAAAAATATACATAGAAATAAATTTATCCCCAAATCCTGTCTGTCTCAAATCCTCAGAGGAATGAGAGAAAGAAAAAAAAAACAAAAAAAACCTTTAAAAATCTTTGAAAGCAGTGTATATATGCATCGATCAACATATATTTGATCATTAATGTGAGAGACAAATTATGTATAGACAGTAAGACAAAAAACCATGAGACTACTCATGCTGGGGCAGGTGCCTTAAAGAGAGAGGGAGAGAAACATACAAACACAGAGAGAGACAAAGACAGAGAGAAAGACTGAGAAACATTCTTCCCAGTTGGGTAGCTACAGAAAGCGTTCATGAAGAATGGAGACTGACAAAAATACCCAAAGGGTTGAGAATGGTTTCCATAGATGAAATAAGACAAATCTTAATTTTACAAATCAAACAAGACAATTTTTAATCGTACAAATTAAACATTTTAGGCAAAGGTGATCAGCTTTCATAAAAAACCCTATCTTCCATGCTTTGTGATTAACATCAAAATTAGTA
This sequence comes from Chrysochloris asiatica, assembly GCF_000296735.1. Lineage (NCBI taxonomy): Eukaryota > Metazoa > Chordata > Mammalia > Afrosoricida > Chrysochloridae > Chrysochloris > Chrysochloris asiatica. Next base: position 15,601,831 of record NW_006408583.1, read on the forward strand.
CTAACAATTAGCTCAAGGAATTTACTCATATGTAAATGGAACATATGCTCATCTTGAGACTGGGAAGCACATGTGCATTTTTTAGGTGTATATGATAAAAAAATTTTCAAGGACCACTGAAAATACCAATTTAAGTGATATTTCTGGGATTGGTGTTCAGGAAGTTTCTAATCAAGGCCAAGGAAAAGTATTGATTACAGGGGTTTGAAAGCACCGGATCCTAATTTTACCCTTAGGGTGTTACATTGTAAAGAATTCTGGTTACACTAGAAACTAGTTAAGCTAGTTTAATTTTAACCCAGTTATTTTCAGATAATATATTTGCAACATCTTATCAATCTGAGCCTTACGGAGTTTCCAAGTAGGAGGAAATGCTGCTGTGAATGAATAATTCTGAGTTTCTGAAGGAGAAAACGGGTTTGTAAAAAAAAAATACTGTGAAGAAAGTACTTGGTAAATGTTTCTCGTGGGATGAATCAAACATGATGTTAAAGTGACTCAATGAATGTTGTTGCTGTTAAGTATCTTCGAGTCAGTTCCAACTCACAGCAACTCTGCAAAGGGTTTGCAAGGCTTTAAATCTTTACAGGGCCCAAAAGTCTCATCTCTATCCCAAGAAAGAGTCAGTGTACTTGAACAACCAGCCTCGTGGCTTGCAGTGCAGTGCTTATGGTATAGAGTCACAGAGCTCCTGGAAGAATGTTGTTATATTGTTGCTGATGGCTGTTCAGTCAGTTCCGACTCATAGTGAGTCTGTATAGGATTTCAAAAGAGTGGCTGTTGGGTTTGAACTGCGGACCTCATATTTAGCGGTCCAAAACGTATCCAACAGCGCCACACCAGGACTCCAGCAGAATGTTGGGTATCATTTATTCCCTTTTTAAATATTTTTAATTTGGTACATTAATGGAATATTTGGGAGACACTGTATAATAAGAATATCAAGGCATATGTGCTGGTGTTTGCTGTTAAGTGCAGTAGAGTTGGTTCCGATTCATAGCAACCCTGTATAGTGCTTCTCCTACAGTGACATACCAGGACTCTAAGGCATAGGTAGGTTGTTGTTGCTGTTGTTATGTGCCGTGGAGTCGGTTCCGACTCATGGCGACCCTGTATAGGGTTTCCGAGGCTGCAAATCTCTACGCGAGCAGAAAGCCTCATCTTTCTCCCGCCGAACAGCTGGCAGTTTTGAACTCTTGACCATGCTGTTCGCAGCCAGATTCGTAACCACTACACTACCAGAGGCATAAGTATGAGATGTCTAATTAAGGTTTAAATGTATGCATTGTAAAAATGACAATGGAACCACAGGCATGGTTAAGACAAGAAGTAAAGTAGAGGGAGGAAAGAATTGCAATATGAATTCAATGTTGTTCTTCTGGGACAGTCATCAAGTAGGTTCCAACTCATAGTAACCCTGTAGAGGGTTTCTGAAAGCAGCTTGGTGGGTTTGAACTGCCGACCTAGCTGTAACCAGTACAGTGCTTATCCTACAGCATCACACCAGGACTCATAAGCTTTAAGTAAAATAGAATATTTAAAAAAGAATGGTCAATAAAATGATAATTCCTTTCTTCTTTTCCTAGCCTAATAAGAACTGCTGAATATTTATTTACTGAAGTGAGGAAAGCAATCATTTTGAGACTTCACCCAAAATGTATAATTTTCAATTTGCTATGAAATTATGTATCTAAGTTATGTGACTAGCTATATTAAAAAAAAACAAAAACAAAAAAACCCCAAAAACACTGGTGATGAAAATCTCTCTCTTTTAATTTCTTACTGCCTTGACTGGCTGTATAGCGACCCTGTATAGAGAGTTTCCAGGAGTCCTGGTGTGGCACTGTGGGTTAATGCGCCAGACTGCAAAGCCGATTGAACTGCAAGGTCGGTGGGTCAAGTTCACCAGCTGCTCCTCAGAAACCCTACATAGGGTCGCTATGGGTCAGAACCGACTCGACAGTACTTAACAACAAATAGAGTTTCCAAGGATGAAAATCTTTACCTGAGTGGTAAGCCTCATCTTTCTCCTGCGGAGCACCTAATGGACTTAAACTGTTGACCTTGTGGATCGTTGCTCAACGTATAACCCACTACACTACCACGGCTTCTGGTGTGGTGCTGTAGGATAAGCACTGGACCACTAACCCCAAGATCGGTGGTTCAAATTCACCAGTTGCTCCTCAGAAACTAACCTGACAGCAGTTAACAATAACAGGCTATGGTGTAAGTTTACTTATCCACTTACGGTGTGCTTAAATCATCTAATCACCAAAATGCATGGAAAACTCTGGAAAACTCGCAGGACAAAATATGCAGAATAACGCATTGGGCTGCAAGGTTGGAGATCGGTTCAAACCCACTAGCCACTCCTTGGAAACTACATATAGAGTCACTATGAGTGAGAACCAATTCAATGACAGTTAACAATAACAACAGTGAGAAATAGATAAAAGTTATGATATCTCTAGATAATCTTAACCCTCAGTTTCATTTCTCTGCCACAAGGTGGGACCACTCTTTCAAAGAAAAGCATTCTAATATTTACCGTTTTACAGCTGGGAATTTCATATACTATCACTTCTCCTATATCTTCTAATGGAGAAAATCTACTGAATTCCTGCCACTGTAATTCGGATACGCTTTTTTTAAAGTTAAAAATACTTCAATATTTGAAGCATAAAATATGTAGAATAAATGTAGCTTTTGTTGTTGTTATGTGCCGTGGAACATATAATAAAATAATTTCTCACAATTCCTGTTTTTATATGGAAGACAAAATGTTTAAAATGGTTAAGACATGTTCAAAGAAGAAAAATAAGATTGGGTAGAATGAGTTATTAGCTCAGGGGCTGATAACGTGATCCAAAGAGAAGACTAAGATGCCTAGGAACAGACCCACATGACGGAAGTGACGTTGCAGATCACTGGAGGAAAAATGTCAGTAGACATTCAATCTCGCGTTCACAGACACCAAGAGAACTGGAAGGTAGCTGACTGGTAGACATCTTGGGGGCAGTATCTTCATTTCTTTTAAAACTAGCCTCCCTATCATCTTTTGGTTTTACCCCTCTGATTGGATAAGCGTAATGATTTTTTGTTGTTTTTAATTTTACTCCCAACTCTCTCTGTATAGAAGTCCTGGTGTGGCGCTGTGGGTTAATGCGCCAGACTGAAAAGCCATTTGAACTGCAAGGTCGACAGTTCAATCTCAACAGCTGCTCCTCAGAAACCCTGAAAAGGGTCGCTATGGGTCGAAACTGACCAAATGGCACTTCACAGCAACAACTCTCTGTGTATTTTAGGTTGTCTACAGAAAAATGTTCTGTGAAATTCCAACGTGATCCACATGACTAATTAGAAGTGCTGAGTGTACCAAGAGGATTAACTTTTACAACGACCTTATGGCTTATATCTTATAGCGCCACACGAACTTTTCCAAAACAAGCAAGTTAGCAATGCACTGACTAATTACTCAAGAAAGGCACAAAGGTGTAGGCACAGTGTTTCCCAGGAGCCCCTTACAGATGGCTTTGAATACTAAATGCTCAGTGACACTCCATAATAAAAGTTGATATTAGTCTGAAGTCTCAAATAGACAAAGGAACTTCCAGGCAGTGTGTTCAGCCTTTTTATCTAATAAGAAATTCTGAGCCTATATTTCATTTAGAACTTACTGTTACAAAGAGTTCCTAGGGTATCATAATCTTCCAGGGATTCACACACTATTCTCCATTGTGAAAAGACAGAGTTCGGACTGATAAGAGTGAAATCAATGTTACTTCTTGAGCCCATCAAGTCATCGGTGCAGATATCACAGACATTTTTCCCAGTCGCAAAATTCCAGTAAGGAAGGGAGAAAAAAGGGTCCTGCAACATTTCCTAGAGCAGAAAAACTCCGTTAGTATCTTGTGGTTCTGTTTAAAATCTTCCCCTCTTTGCTTGGTTTATTCACTAGCGGTCTGTGTCTAAGAGCTCTCTTCAGCTACTTAAAGAGTCTATCAATGTACCAGGGGGCTCTGAGGGGCCTGCTGGAGTTAAAAACCGATTTAACCAAGCTTCTAACATACTACCAGCATTCATTTAAGCACTAGAGAGAGTGAAACTCATTATACAGAAATTAATGCAAATGATTTTTTTTAAAAGTCTCCTTTTTCTTTATTTAGTCAGACAATTCTATTTTTTATTGGTTTTACCAAAAATTATTAATAATAACATCAAGCCTTGACATTTCCACCTTCTTCGGATTTCATGATCTCTAATTCAAGTGTCCATAACTCTTAGCCTGGGAATCAATGATGTCTTTTTGTTTTAATTTTATTTGAATGACTTTAGGCATTTAGATTCCAGTTTGGAGACAAACCACACTGAGGTTACTGGCCTGGGGACAAAACGTATTTGTCTTTGAGATCCCTGTTTCAGAGTTTTGACTAAAGACACAAACATCTTCCGGGATCCATACAAACAAGACATGCTAAATGGAAAAGGAGTTCTTTGCTCTTACTGCTCTTCAGTTCATCGGCTGGCCTACTTTCATTTAGAGCTGATCTCCCAATCAATATTTTAAAATGCTGGACTAAAGATCACATGTTGACTTTGTTGGGCTCTTTAAAACATATATTTATTTTTTTATATCTCATTTCTTTGGGCCTTTGGAGAATTACATTTAGGAGTCATGAAGTAGAATAACGAAGTATACACTTGAGACTGGACGGACCACATAGTATAAACACACTCCTTCACCAGACCAGAAGGGGCATCTATTTACAGTTGGTAGCGAAGAAAGATGTTTTAATTGAGATTCTTTTGATTCAAACTTTATGAGTATCATTATTCAATTACGGAGCTGTAGAGTCAGCTTTGGAATCCCTGTGCAGGATCACTATGAGTTAGAACCGACTCAACAGCGCTTAACAACAACAGAAAGAGTATTTCCAAAACTTGAATTCATACCTGAATTTCATCCCTCAAGCTCTAGTACATTTCTGCCTTTTTACTTTAAACCCCTTTCTAGGAAGCCTTCCCTTGTCCTTAGGGTGTTATAGAGGACCAAAAGCTTTCAAAGGCATTCCCAGTTAATGATCTCCAGGGGTTTAGAGTCCTCATTTAGAAACCATCTTTCTGGTTCACACAAATTAGTGACAGCTTCCGAGGGATCATTAAGAGTCTGTTTGTGGTCTAGCAACTGACTTTCAGGAGCTGAAGTATATTCATGTGGCATTTCAACTGTGCATTACACTGAAGTAGTAATTTCTTGGATCCGTGTGCTGCTGCATTTTTAAAATGTAAGTCATAGAGGTTGAGGTTTACACAGGCAAAATCGAAGCTTTTAGATACTTTCCACCTGCCCTTTCATTATGGTGTGCCCATGGGAAAATAAGTTGGGAAGCATCAAGATCTAGAGTCAATTACAAATGATAGATTTATCGACTCATGATCTGCTAAATGCCTGGATTGCAATTAGAGCTATAAAATATAAAGTTCGATGTGTTTAATCACTCGTAAACTATATAAGGATAGACAATTTTCATGAGAATATTTTATTTCATATTTTAGTGCTTTAATTCCTTACCATCTAAGTATTCATTTAAAAAATAATGTCAAGCATAAGCATTCTGCTAATCAGTATGAATCCAAACACCTTTTCTGCCTTCAGACAATTTTAGCTTACCGTTAAGATTTAACTTGAAGGGGCTGGGAGGATTTATTATGGACTTTCCAGTGAGGTTTAGTGATTTAAAAATTTATTTAAAAGTTACAATACTTTCCTCAAGAAATACAACAGTTAACAAAATTGACAACAATAAGCTATTTGCAAGGTTGGTTTGGACCACAGGTCAGAGGTTCAAACTCATCAGCTGCTCCTCAGAAACCCTATACAGGGTTGCTATGAGTCAGAACCGACTCTACAACATTCAACAAGAATGTGGTACTTGGGTTTGCTTTGAGTTTATCTGCTTGAAAACAAAACAGGAAATAATTGTGCTTAAGATAAAGTTTACTTTATATTAAATACAGCCAATGCTTTTCAATTAGAAATAAAGTCAGACTGAGGCAAACTTTTTAATTATTATTATTTTTTTTCTTATTAAACTTCACAGTGGTAGGGACATGGGCCAAAAATGAAGTTCAACAAAATCTGACAAACCAAATGGAAAAAAGCCCACCTTTCTTCAGCACTGAAACCCTAGTCCATATTGGAAAGTGTCAGGAAGTGGGGCAGTGAGGTCTACGCTTGAGACTGGACAGGCCATGTAGTGCACACACCCCTCACCAGACCAGGGGGGACATCTGTTTACATTTGGTAGTGAAGAATGACAGGTTACTTGGGATGTTTTTGACTCAAACTTCATGAGTATCATTATTCAATTACAGAGCTGCAGAACATTTCTAAGACTTTAATTCACACCTGAAAAGTTCTCAATTGACCTCCTCCTCACTCCCACAAAATATAATGATGAATTAATTAAATAAGCAATTAGTACCTGGAAAAAGTTTACGTGACTGTCAAAGACAGAAACTTTATATTGCTTTGCCAACATGTGTATTCCCTTTCAGAACAAGAGCAAATGAAAATGACTTACAGACCAGGTAATTCATCCATAAGGAATCTGAAAATGTCACGTGCTCACCTGCATGTCCTGCTCCAGCTGCAGTAGATGGTACCGGTGCCAAGTGAGGAAAGCTGGTCCTTCATGAGAAAAATCCACTCCACCAAAGCTTTCCTGCCCTGTTCCAAGGAAAGTCTTTTTGACTGAATAATAATGTGTCCAAACAAAGTAGTTGTAAATGGAAATGTTCTCGAATTGGGGTGTGTTGCCATCTAGCCCCAGTATTTCTTCTGATCTCCTGGTTGCAATGACAAACTGGGGGTGAGTTGTACGCTTTGCCATATTCAGGGCCAGAAGAAAGCGGTTCTTTTCTTCTGCATTTAAATCCAGAATGTTTCTCCTGACTTTAGGGATACAAAATTCAATCATGAAAACAACTGCCTTGTAGAGATGAGTAAAGAATGAGCAGGATTATTTTGTAACACACTACATCCCACTTACCCATGAATGATCATCTGTAGATACTTCCTAATCAGTTTCAAATTTGTTTCTATTTTTTTTTTTTTTTTGTAAATACTCCTACTGAACCTCCTACTTCAGGCCCCCCTCTCTCTCTCTCTTCCTCCTCAGTCTTTCCCACTTCTCTCCAACTTATTCTGGTATTTCTATTGTTTTTGTTATTGTAAAGTGCCATCCACTTGGTTCCAATCCATAGTGATTCTGTATAACGTTTCCAAGGATAGACTGATGGGTTTGAACTGCTGATCTTGTGGTTAGCAGTCCAGTGTTTATCTTAAAATGTCACACAAGGAATCCTGGATGTCTATTAACTTTCTTTAATTTTACTTATGAATTTGATAATTCTATAGAATAGTGGCTATAAGAGTCAGGATGTTAACTTCAAAGTTATCAGTTCGAAACTACCAGTCGTTCTGCAGAAGACAGATGAGGTTTTCTGCTCCAGTAAAGATTTACAGCCTCAGAAACCCTATGGAGGAGTTGTTATGAGTCAGAACCATGGCATACCACCACCACCATGATCATTTTATATTTAGTTCTACTACTATTAAGGAGCTCTGGTAGCATAGTAGTTACGAATTGGGCTGGTAACTTTAAGGTCAGTAGTTTGAAACTACCAGCTGTTCCATAGGAGAAAGATGAGGCTATCTGCTCCCGTAAAGATTTACAGCCTCAGAAACCCTGTGCAGGGTCACTATGAGTCGGAACCGACTCCACGGCACATAACAACAACAACTATTGGCATTTCTCTTGGAATTATCCACCCCTTTCCTGATGTGACACTGTAGAATAAACACTGGACTGCTAACAGGGTCAGTGGTTCTATCCCACCCGTTGCTCATTGGAAACCCTATAGAGTCTCTATGAGTCAGAACTGACTCAATGGCACATAGCCACAACAAGAACTTAATAAGCAAGTTGGTGGTCTATCACAGTTGTTAAGATCAGAGGCTTGTGCTATAATTCTGAAAATATTTCCTGAAGGTTCAGTTTTCTCATCTGTAAATCATGGATACTAATACCTGCTTTGTAGAATCATTGTAAAGATTAAAGAACACATACTCTAAAAAAATCAGACCAGGGCCTGGCTCATAATAAACACTCAATAACTATTCTGTTGACTCCTTGGTCCACTGTCTAGCACACAGAAAGCAATCAAGTATGGTTGCTTTACTTACTGCTTTGTTATGTAGCACTGTTCAAGTTGCAGGCCAGATTCATATCTAAGATTCCTGAATTTGATAATCTCAGTGGGAAATTTCTGAGTCAGCAAGGGTAGTAGAGGAAGCTCAAGTATAAGAGCTCGACAAACCCTAGTGTGAGTTTTAATTTTCTCTGTGACCAGCCATGTGACTTTGGTGGTACAATATGTTAACATGCTCAGTCACTCACTAAAAGTTGGAGAGTTAATTCCACCCAGAGACTCTTCAGAAGAAAGGCCTGAAAAATCAGTCACTGAAAACCGTATAAAGCACAGTTATACTCTGAACCACAACAGGATGCCATGTGTCAGAATTGATATGATGACAACTGGCTAGCAATTGGTTATAGCAAATAAAATAGCTATGCTAAGGAATTATTGAGAGGATGGATGATAAAAGACCTACCATAGTGCCCAGTATATAGTGATTACTCAATAAATGTACATGGAAGTAAATATTGTTGTGCAGAACTCCAACCCTTTAAACGTGAGTTAAGTTTCTTAACCAGTCTAAGCCTCAGTTTCCTCAACTATGCACAAAGAGGCATGAATGACATGATTTCCCCATGTTCCTCCAGACCCAGTGATTTAGAATACTATGATGAGCCTTTGACTCTACCAGCTGCTCTGTGGGAGAAAGGTGAGACTTTCTGCTCCTGTAAAGATCTACAACCTTGGAAACCAATACAGGCTTCCTATGAGTCTAGACCAACTAGATGGCATTTACCTATTGGTAATTGACCTTATGGCAGGACAATGTGCCCAGTTTATCTTCCCACTTACCTATAAGAACCCTTTGGTCACAAGCAGTGCCTCTCCATCCAGGACGGCATGCCCCACAGTTGTGTCCTGAGAAATTGCCATTGCATTGGCATGTCCTATTGAAGAACCGTGTGGGCCAGCCCTCTCGGTCATCTGCACCATCGTGAGGGTACTGAGGGCTGTGAGGTCGGGAGTCTGCAGTCACTACTTCACACCTGCCCCTGCCAGATGACAAGCCACAGGGGTCTGTCCCAGGTCCAGACACAGGGGACAGGTCTGGGCAGCACACGCCACTTCTCAAGGCCTCAGGAGTGACACATTCTCTTGGAAATTGAGCACAGGCCTGCTGAAGAAGCAGTAGGAGGAAGAAGAAATAATCCAGAGAGATGAATCTGTCAGATTTCATTGTGATTTTAGCAACAATACACCACAATGCTCTGGTTAGCAGCCCTTAGTGTAGAAAAGACTAAGGCACGTAGATCCAGCTGAAAAGAAGAAAGCAAAAATACAATTATGCAAACACTTTCCAACCCCCCCCCCCCCCCCATCGATGGCATGAGTCCTTCACAATTCACTTTCAAAGTGTTTTCATTGCCTGTGAAATGACATTCCCAACAAAGAATTAGTAAAAATAGTAATTTACCTTTAAAAATTTGACAAGTATAATACCTAATTAAGTCTCCTATCCTAGACTTCATTTTGATTTATATATATAAATACTTATCCTGGATGTTATTTATCAAAAGCATTCATTAGCAGGTCACCACCAGCAATTACATTTAACTATGGAGCTGAAGAAGGGGGAACAGATTTCCAGTAAGTTCCTTTCTGTGATTTAAAGTCCCTCATCCTTAGGGAGTGTTGGCAGGAGTCCACCCACTCCCCATAGAACCTCTCTCCCGTACCTTCAACTCCTGAGGGTTTTTCTGTGGAAACTCTCCTACCGCTGAGTGTTTTATATTTGCTGGTCCCCTGATGTCAGAGCTGTTAATTACTTGCCAGTTTCTGCCTGATAACTAATTCTAAATCTGCTCACCCAAGCTGGGAGAGGCTGGCCCTCTTCTGCCCCCTTTAATAATCCCCTTTCACTACAGTGAGATTTTCTGCCCTTTAAGTACTTGGTCAGCACATGATTCCTGCTGATCTCCTTGTGATGCTTAATGTTTTAAGAAAAGGTCAGAGGCACTAATGTGGAACACAAGGCAGAGGCATCGAGAGAACTCTGGTTTCATTGCATTGCATCTATTTTCTCTTCTTTTCTTTGACAGTACATCTTTAGAGGATGACACTAACTTAACTACTTTTACTTAGTGCTATGAGGGCCAGGCTACTGATTTCACCTCTCTTGGTGACTTGTTTGGAGCTGTATCATGATATTAAAACAGATGTTGGTATTCTTATAATATCTACAGAGAATAACTGAGGTAGAAGAGCATCAGATATAATAACAAATCATATGACACAGGCTGTCATGGTGCCTAATGGTGCTCATAGATCTGGAACCCAACTCCTCTATCTGCACCTAGGCTGGCTCCATCTCTGAGATAATGCTTCATAGGCTTACAACTACTTGAATTGTGTAGAAACTGCTCACTAAGTGGTTTCTCACTTTCTATGTTTTCTGGAAGCAATCTTAAGCCAAGCATTTCAAGGAGAATATTTTTCTGAAGTTTAGAACTCATGCATCTGAAGTCAATCTTCAAATCTAAAATTTAGTTTGGGACCCATAACTACTGCACAAAAGTGATCAAGATTCATGATTTAGATTAATTGTCCTATGCATTAACTGTCAGCCATACAATGAACTGTCCAGAACTTTCTAGAAAGGAATTTTATAGTTCAGCATGAAAGAAATCAGCTCAAGCTACATGTATAAATTAATAGAATGAATAAAAATGATTTCCTTTTCACAGCCCTTTTTTATCCCATCAAACCTTAATTATTAAGATACATATTTAAAAATCTTAAGTATTATTATTTTCCTTTTTATTGTTTGGCCTGTTACGTATATAACAACTTCTTAATATGAATAAATATTAAGAAATATCCTAAAATGCTTTAAAAAATAGAACAATTCTGGTTATGATATGTCATACACATCGTAGGCAAAGCTGTACTTTTTTTTTTTTTATCCTCAGGAATCTCTGGGCTTTTAGAATCACAACAATGGTATAATTCCTAGTTGGCTATAATGAGTTGATCTTTTGTTTTCCCATTAACGCTATCTTTCTAAAATATATCCATATTGATACATGCTGTTGTTTTTGTTAGGTGCCATCAAGTTGGTTCTAACTCAGCGTGGCCTTAGGCACAACACAATGACATTCTCACAATTGTTGTTATGCTGGAGCCCATTGTTGCTGCCACTGTGCCAAACCATTGTGATAGTGGGGTCTTCCTCTTTATTTCTGACCTTCCACGTTACCAAGCATGAAGTCCTTCTCCAGGGACTGGTCCCTGTTGATAATGTGTTCAAAGTAAGGAGCTCTGGTAGCGTAGTGGTTATGAATCGGGCTGTGAACCTTACGGTCAGCAGTTCAAAACTACCAGCTGCTCCATGAGAGAAAGATAAGGCTTTCTGTTCCTATAAAGATTTACAGCCTTGGAAACCCTGTACAGGGTCGCTATGGGTCGGAACCAACTCGACGGCACTTAACAACAACAACAAATGAGAGATGAAGTCTGGCCATCCTAGCTTCTGCATTCTGGCTGTACTTCTTCCAACACAGATCTGTTTGTTCTTCTGGCAGTCCATGGTACTTTCAATATTCTCCAACACCATAACTCAAATGCATCAATTCTTCTATGATCTTCCTTATACTTGGGCCACGTTTTGCATACAAATGAGGTGATTGGAAATACTATGATTGGGTCAAGCACACTTAGTCCTCGAACTGGCATCTTTGCTATTGAACACTTTAAAGAGGTCTTGTGCAGCAGGTTTGCCAAATGCAATATGTTGTTTGATTTCTTGACTGCTCTTTCTATGAGTGTTGATAGAAGATCCAAGCAAAAGGAATTCTTTGAAAATCCAATCATTTCTCTATTTTTCACAATGCTACTTATTGTTCCAAGTGGTGAAGATTTTTGTTTTCTTTACATTGAGATACAACCCATACTGAAGGACTGTGGTCTTTGATCTTCATGAATGAATATTTTAAGTCCTCTTCCTTTCAGTAAGTAAGGTTGTATCATCTGCATGATTTTGCAGATAATTAATGAATCATCCTCCAATAATGATGCCATATTGTATTTCATATAATCCAGTGTCTTGGATTATTTCTCAGCCTACACATTGAGTTGTTGTTGTTGTTGTTAAGTGCCCTCGAGTAGGTTCCGACCCATAATGACCCTCAACAGGGTTGCTGAGGCTGTAAATCTTTACGGGAGCAGAAAGCCTCATCTTTCTCCCGCGGAGCAGCTGGCAGTTTCGAACTGCTGACCTTGAGGTTCGCAGCCCAATTCATAACCACTATGCTACCAGAGCTCCCTTGAGTAAGTATGGTGAAACATACAGCCCTGGCACACACCTTTCCTGATTTTAAACCATTTAGTGTCCTATTGTTCTGTTGAAATGACTGCCTCTTGTTTATGTACAGGTACCTCATGAGCACAACTAAGTGTTCTGGAATACACATTCTTCACAATGGTATCTATAACTTGTCATGAGCCACACAAGCAAAAGTCTTTGCATAGTCAATAAAGCACAACTAAACATCTTTCTGGTAATCTCTACTTTCAGCCAAGATCCAGCTGATGTTAACAGCAATATTGCTCATTCCATGTCCTAATCTGAATCCGCCTTGAACTTTTGGTAGTTTCCTGCCAGTGTACAGTTGCAGCCATTTTTGGATCATTTTTAGCAAAGTTTACTTCCATGTTATACTAATGATATTGTCCTGATGATTTCCTCATTCTATTGGGTCATCTCTTTTTGGAATGGACACACATATGGATTTCGATCCAATCACTTGGCCAGGAAGCTATCTTCCAAAATTCTTGCCCTAGATGAGTGAGTGCAACTAGGGCTGCATCAGTTTGTTGAAAGATTTCAAATTTTATTCCGTCAATGCTTAGAACCTTGCTCTTTGCCAAAGCCTTCAGTGCACCTTTGACTTCTTTCAGCACCAATGGCTCTTGATCATATGAATGGCTTCCTAGCTGAAGGGCCCATCTTCTGGTGGTATATCTGACAATATTTTGGTGCTGTTAGTGCTACACTGCTATTCATAAAGTTTCAGTGGATAAACATTCAGAAGTAGTCTGTCTTTCCTCCTTCCCAGTCTGCCTTAGTCTAGAACTCAGCTGAAACCTGTTTACTTGTGGCTAACTTTGCTGGTATTTAAAATACTGATGGCATAGCTTTCAGCATCACAGCAATATTCAAGCCACCACAATACAACACATTACAGACGAGTGCTGGGCTTTTGCATGTAACAGAAATCAATATGCCAGTTTGGGTATTTAGATATATCATTGTAAGACTATACCAAAACACATAGCTTATCCTTGCTCCTTTTATTTTAAGTCATTTTACAGGATTTTTGTTGTTTTTTTTCTTATAAATAATGCTGGTATTTATTATAAATGTCTTCTGGTGGAGATTCATAAAAGTATCCTAGCAAATATCTAGTCATAGGCTTATGAATTTTACAAAAGAATTCTAAACTGTTCTCCAAAATGGATCTATCAGTTTGTTTTCATACCAACACTGTTTAAGGTTTCCTGATCCATGGGAACTTAAATGGTACCTTAATTTATGCCTAAATTACATCTGTACATTAAATGGTATTTCATTCATCTTGATACTTAATAGGTTTTTTATTCCTGTGTTCTTTCCTTTCCATTTCATTAATTGTAAAAAAAAAAAAAAAAAAATCATGTCTTTTGATCATTTAAAAAACTTTTTATTGTAAATTGGGTGAAGGTTTACAGAGCAAACCATTAGTTTTGCATTCAACAATTCATACATATTTTGTTTCTTCTCATTGATTACAATTCCATGAATGTAACACCACTTAAATCACTTCCTCCCATGTTTCCTGTCTCCATTTCTCCTCTTTGTTAACCCTTCTGAACTTTAACCTTGAGTAAATGCTGCACATTTGATTTCCACTGGTTGATGATTTTTATGTGTGTATTCGTTATTGTTCCTCTCTAAGTTTGACTGCAAATTGAGTCACAGCGGTGAGTTCAATTTCAGGGTAAATATGTACAGAGTGGTAAGGGCTCCATTGGTCTCTAGCCCACTAGTAAGTTTTGTTGCACATTGTCTCTCATTCTATCCAGGACCATCTAATGTAATACCTTTCAGAGTAGTTGATAGTGATCATCAGGCACTATCTAATTCTTCTGGCCTCAAGGTTGTGGAGACTGATGTTCGTGTGGTCCATTAGTCCACTAGACTGATTGTTTCCTTGTATCTTCAATTTTTTTTACAATTATCACCTCCAGACAGAGAAAGAATAATAGTTGCACCTTAGATGGCTACTCACAAGCTTTCAAGACACCAGTTGCTGGTCACCAAAGTAGGATTTAGAACCTTGTCTTTGTGGACTGTGTTATGTCAGTTGATCTTGGGGTCTCCTCAGACTGTTTCCTGAGCCCCCTGACCCAGCAACACATTCTCTCAAAGTGTTTGGTTATATCTGAATTGATATTTATTGACAGCAGTGGTAAATATTGATGTATAAATATCTTCTATTTGTGGGTATACTCTTACTCTCCCTTATATACCTGTTCGGTCTGCTGGTCTATTCAATTTTATATGACCTTTCCCTTTGCCAAGCAATACAAGTATTAGTTTTGCCAAAGGAAAACACACAGCCTTCGATATGGATTACATCTCAATGTCAAGAAAACAAAAATCCTCACTACTGGACCAATAAACAACATTCTTATCAATGGAGAAAAGATTGAAGTTGTCAAGGACTT
>NW_006408583.1:15617388-15622140 GCF_000296735.1 Chrysochloris asiatica
GACATTGTTTCTTTCTGCTGTGCATGGGGTCGCTATGAGTTGGTTCCGACTCGATGGCACCTGACAACAACAAGGTTAAAACAGTCTGTTTAACTTTGAAATCTACCTGACTTCTCCGTTTGCAATCTCTTTCACTGTGCTATTCCTTCATTTTACTTTGCAATTGTCTTTATTAAGAATTGATATTTCTGGTTCCTTATTTTCAGCCCTCAACCACACATTTGTTACTTTTTCTTACTGTGGTGGCTTGTGTGTTGCTGTGATTCTGGAAGATATTCCACCAATATTTTGAATACCATCAGAGTCATCTGTGGTGGACAGGTTTCAGCTGAGCTTCCAGACTAAGACAGACTTTTAATTATTAAGTGGTATCGAGTTGGTTCCGACCCATAGTGACCCTGTATAAGGTTTCCAAGGAGTGACTGGTGAGCTTGAATCACTGATCTTGAAGTTCTAATGGCTTTGCAGTCTGGCGCATTAACCCACAGCACCACACCAAGACAGACTAGGAAGCAGTAATGGCTGACTGCTTCTGAACAGTTAGTCACTGAAAACCTGATGAATATCAGCAGGACACTGTTGAAACATGATGAAGAGCACCAGATTATTGTCAGATATAGTGTCAGAAGATTCTCAGGTTGGAAAGCACTCAAAATACGACTGGGGAAGAGCTACCTCCTCAAAATACAGTTGACCGTGATGACAAGAAGAAAGTAAAGCCTTTGAAACCTTCATTTGTTGATGGAGCACAACTCAAAATGAAGAGAAACAGCTATAAACATCCATTAATAATCAGAACATGGAATCTATGACATGTGAATTGAGGAAAATTGGAAATTGTCAAAAATGAAATGTAACACGTAACCATTGATATCCTCAGCTGAAATGGACTGGTGTTGGCCATTTTGAATCTGACAATCACGTGGTTTACTATGCTGGTAATGACAAATTGAAGAGGAATGGCATCACATTCATCACTGAAAAGAACATAGCAAGATCTGTTTTGAAGTACAGTGCTGTCTATAATTGGATAATATCCAATCACAGTTAAAATGACTATTATCAGTTAATATCACTATTATTCAAATTTATGCACCAACCACTAAAGCCAGTGATGATGAAACTGAAGAATTCTACCAACTTCTTCAGTCTGAAATTGATCAAACATGCAATCAAGATGTATTGATAATTATTGGTGATTGGAATGCACAGGTTGGAAACAAAGAGAAACAATCAGTATCTTGAAAATATGACCTTGATGAAAAAAACGATGATGGAGGTCTCATGATAGAAGTTTGCAAGACCAGTGACTTCTTCATTACTAATACCTTTTTAGACAACATAAAAGATAACTATACACATAGACTTCAATAGATGGAGTACACAGAAATCAAGTTGACTATATCATGGAAAGAGATGGTGGAAAAGTTCCAAATCATCAGTCAAAACAAGACCAGGGTATGACTGTGGAACAGACTATTAATTGCTCATAGGCAAGTTGAGGCAGAAGCTGAAAAAAGTGAAAACAAGTCCAAGAGAGTCAAAATATGACTTTGACTATGTCCCGCCTGAATTTATACATCATCTAAAGAATAGATTTGGTGCATGAGACATGAAAGACTGAAGAACCGAAGAGTTGTGGGATGACATCAAGAACATCATAGAGGAAGAAAGCAAAAGATCATCAAGAAGACAAGAAAGAAGGAAAAGACCAAAATGGATGTCAGGTGAAACTCTGAAACTTGCTTTCCAGAGTAGAGATGCTAAAGCAAAGGGAAGAAATGAGGTAAAAGAACTGAATATAAAATTTCAAAGGTCAATTGGAGAAGACAAAGTTAAATATTATGAGATGTGTGAAGACCTGGGGTTAGAAATCCAAAAGAGATTAGCACACTCAGCATTCCTCAAACTAAGGACATTGAAACAAATAATTCAAGCTTCAACTCGTATTGAAGGATTCTCTCGGCAAATTATTGAATGATGCAAAAAGCATCAAAAGAAGATGGAAGGAATACACAGTCACTGCACTAAAAAGAAATGGTTGATATTCAACTATTTCAAGAGGTAGCATATGAAAGAAGGTAAAAAGAAGTCTAAGGTGCATTGAAGGCAAACAATAAGGCACTAGGAATTGATGGACTACAAACTGAAATCTTCCAACAAGCTGATACAGCACAGGAAGCACTCACTCTTCTAATCCAAGAAATCTGGAAGACAGCTACCTGGCAAACTAACTGGAAGAGATCTATATTTGTGCCCATTCCAAAGAAAGGTGACCCAGCAGAATGCAGAAATCATTGGACAATATCATTAATATTGCAGGCAAGTAAAATTTTCTGAAGATATTTCAAAAAATGGCTACAACTGTACTTTGGTAGACAACCGCCAGAGGTTCAAGCAGGATTCAGAAGGGGAAGTGGAAGAATAAACGTAATTGCTGATGTCAGATGGATCATGACTGAAAGCAACGAATATGTGCGCTCTTCCTGTGTCTTTGAGAAAAATCAAGATTACCCCTTGGGAATACTTATATAACAGCCACCATAACCTTCTGAGCTGACTTCCCTGCCTTAAATTTTAACAGGTGAAGCAGATCCCCCCCTCTTGAAGCCACAATTTTGATTGGATCTCTTTTTTTTGAAGTAAGACCAGTGTATTACTGAAAGAACTTGTCTGTAGCCACCCACCCATCGCAGAGATATGTCTGAATATGCTTTATTTAGAATAAATCCATGCATGTATGAACTGGATCGCTGATAGCCAGATATATTTTTAAATAAGCTTTGTGCAATCCAATTATATTGATATGAGTATAAGAAATGTCTAAATACAAAGTTATACTTGCTCTTTCTAATGTGACAAGAAAGCAATTTCTTAGCATCAAATTGTGGAAGTTGCTCTTCTTCTTCATAGAGCCTCAGAGAAAATTCAAGTTGCCAGAAAGAAGCCAAATATTCTAGCACTAAAATTAGAGCAAAGAGCAAGAGCTGAGCCAACAGATAAAAGCTGTTCCTAGTGTGATCAACACATGAACAGAAATCATGTTAACAAAATGCATTGATTGAAAGCAAAGCCTCTCAAAATTATGTTTCCTGTAGACTCAAACATGTCGTAGGCTGCGTATAGATTGACTCCAGATGATTATGAGAGTTCTGAGCCCAAGTTACAGTCCTGTCTTTATGTGGCATGCTCTGAGAATAGGGAGAATACCCAAAATATGGGCATATATGGAGACTGAATCTGGGTCACATTATAACCCATCTTTTTGACTTGTCTGCTTAAGCACTGTCATTAGATTTTTAAGTAAGAAGAAATAGATGCAAGAGTGAGGAGCTATAACAGCCATTGAGTGAATTTGCTCTTACATCAATTCAATGGTAAAATATATAAATAGTGTTTATTTCAGAATTTTAACTCAGTCATCATCAATTACTATATATTTTTCAGGAAGTACTAGAAAAGATCTACTTCCAGTGAGATTATAGCTATATATCTGGGACAGATAAATGTTACTTTAGAATAGGTCTAACAATGTATAGAATCAAATAAGTAGCTTCCTTCTGAGATTTCTTCTTCTTTTTTTTAAATGACCTTTCATTTTGGATACTCTCATGTTTATATAGGATTAACTTGGGGAAATTATTATAGAAGAGGAATTTAGAGTTATAGAAAAGTACTGATGTGGAAGGCATTATTTCTGGTGCCAGAGAGGGTATAAAACAAGCATTGGTCATCTATGTAAAACAATTTGCCCTATTTCATTTTAATAATGGGAGCTCAGGAAGGAAGAAGGAAATACCATTGTCTTCAGTAATGCAGTGTCAGATAAGATCAATAAAATGAGAGGTGTCAATCAGGGATCTAGTATTAAAAAAGACAAGTTCTTTTGGAGGTACAGTGAGAGCTGATATTTTATAAATGAAACAAGCTAACCAGTACTCTATGATACAGGTCGTATCTGACAGACGTGTTTCATAAACATGAGTTCTCATTTATTTTATTGTTGCTCTTAAGGGCTGTCGAGTCAGCTCTGATTCACAGTGACCCTGTGTAGGGTTTCAGAGGCTATAAATTATGCTGAGCAGAAAGCCTCATTTTTCTCCTGCAGAGTGACTGGTGGGCTCGAACTGCCGACCTTGTGGCTCATATTTCAGTGTTTATCCTCTAAAGTCACCTGGCTCCCACTTCTATATCACACCAGCCTACAGTTAAGAATAGATATAATCTACCTGCAATATTTGTATTAGTTCATATTAATGAGTGTTTATTACTTCTTAAATCCAAAATACCTGGTTTGGCCCTGTAGAATAAGCATTGGACTGTGTACCACAATGTCAGCAATCCAAACTCAGGCTGCTCCTTGGAAACCCTACACAGGGTCGCTATGAGTTGGAACTGACGCCATGGCACTTAACAGCAACATCAGGATGGCAAGACTTGTCTCTCAGACTTCAGACATATTATCAGGAGGGACCAGTCCCCGGAGAAGGACGTCATGCTTGTAAATGGAGGGTCAGTGAAAAAACAGGAAGACCCCCAACGTGATGGATTGGCACAGTGGCAGCATCAATGGACTCAAGCTTAACAACGATTGTTAGGATGGCGCAGGACTGGGCAGTGTTTTGTTCTGTTACACATAGATAGCTATGAGCTGGAACTGATTCAATGACACCTAACAACAACAACTACTACATAATGGAGCCCTGGTGTAGTACTGTAGGATAAGTGTTGTTGTTGCTGTTGTTAGGTGCC
>NW_006408583.1:15627360-15632983 GCF_000296735.1 Chrysochloris asiatica
TTCCCTGTAGGCGCAGGGATATTATCCTATCTCTTATAGCATTGTACCTCATGACTGATCTGGATATGTTCTTTTTGATGATGAATGCAACACCATTCCTTTTCAATTTGTCATTCCCTGCATAGTAAACCATGCGGTTACTATGCAGTAACTGTCATTGGTGTTATGTGTCCCACATGTATGTGGATGTGTCATGATTTATGTTGTTGTTATTAAGTACCGTGGAATCAGTTCTGACACATAGTGACTCTACACAGGGTTTCTGAGGCTGTAAGTCTCTTACAGGAGCAGAAAGCCTCATCTTTCTCCAGAAACAGTTGGTAGTTTCAAACTGCCGACCTTGTGGTTAGCAGACTGATTCATAACCACTTCACTACCAGAGCTCCTTGTCATGATTTATAATGGTGCTAAAACATTCTTGAGGGAAAGTAACTGATCTTCTCTCCCACTTTTTCCTTTGAACTCTTGTAATTGTCCTTTATAAAAAGAATTAATAAAAACTTAATTGAAAATTAAATGATAGGGATTTAGATTAAATTGAGGTAAAGAGAATTTAGGGGTTCTTGAGCACCTGAATTTTTCTAGTTAATGAATATTCATATATTTAGTGATCATTTATGGCAAGTGATAATGTTGTTGTTATGTGCTGTGGAGTGGTTTCGGACTTATAGCGACTCTGTACAGGATTTCCGAGGCTGTAAATCTTTACGGGAGCAGAAAGCCTCATCTTTCTCCTGTGTAACAGCTGGTAGTTTTGAACTGCTGATCCTGAGGTTAGCAGCCTGATTCATAACCACTACGCTACCAGAGCTCCTTCAAGTGATAATGAGCATACATATTATCCAATTGGATTACATATTGTTAATTTATATCCTTAGTTGTACTAAGTTTAGATGAATGGCTAAAATTCCACAGAAATTATGGAATTTCTAAATTGTCATTTAGGCCAGTCATGTATTTTTAGCTCATGGCAAAGCTTAAATTCAGCAAAAGAAAAAGAAGAATATGTTTTTATGTCATTGAACATAAATTCATCCAAACATAGCAATTCTCTTCTAGGGCAAAACATTTTGTAGTTGATGTTTCTGACAATATGATCACTGATAAAATGTGTCATTGATTTCTTAGTTGAGCTTCCAAAACTCTGCACAAAATTACAAATACTAATGAAGACTACTTTATTACTTTGTTTTCTATTCAGTGAAACTCTCTGTTGCTGATTTATGATTAAAGGATATAACATATTTTATCAATCACTATATTCTGCTTTTTAAAGCAAATGATCTTGTAGCTTTCCTACAGAGAAATTTCTAAATACCTGTATTATTACTGATCAGAGTAAAAATAATCAGATACTGAGTGTTTGGCATGTTGTCTGGAGCTAAGTATTGTACTTATTGAGGTAATTTACACCTAATTGTGGTAATTTACAAAGATTAGGTCTGTAGTATCATACTGGAAAAGACAAAACTTCAATTATTTTGATGTCTCATCTATGTCTAGAGCAAATTTCATCATAGTTATTATGATGCTCCCCAATTCTATGTTTTGGAATCTAATTGCTATATATGTGGATGTGATCCTATTTGGGAATATAATTTGCTTGTTATGTTAATGCAGCCATATTTGTGTAGGGTGTATATTAAGCCAATGAAGTTTGAGATATAAAAGGAGCCAGTTAGGTACAGAGAAAGCAACGACAGATGGAGGAAGATAAATGCCCTAGCACATGAAGCTCTCTCGGGAACTGAGGACCAGACATTGCTAAGAGAAGAGAACCTTCTTCCTGAGTTGACAGAGAGAGAACATCTTCTCCTAGAGCCAGGAGTCCAAACTCTAGCCTCATGAAAGGTGAGAAAATAGATTTCTGATTGTTAAAAAAAAAAACTAGTAGCTCTAGTTGCAGTTATAGATAAACATCAGACACTCAGGAACTTATCAGAATTCTTTGTTGCTCAAGGTTTTTCCAAATCAGAGTGGTGCTTCTCCAAGTGACACCTAACAACAACAACAACAACGAAAGGACCTGTTTTATTTATTCATTGCATTTTTTATATCTGGCAGTTGTTTGGCTCATAAATATGACTTGCTATCAAGACTACCATGTCTAGACATTAGTTATGAGCCATTTTTTATCAGTCAATATGAAAAAACAAAGGGAGCTTAAACTAAAGGATCCCTTGTTTTGGAAGCATATGAGCAACATAGCTCACATTTAATCCTCACACCTACTTTATAAGGTATAAGTCTTTGCCCACTGCGTTCCTGAGAAGTAAAGAAACGTGAATTTGCACACCAGCACATAATTAAACTGTGATCAAATGTGTTTTGTTATTTCATTTGTCCCAATCCCAGTATTCCCAGCAGGAAAAAGATGAGTCTGTCTATCCCCATAAAGACTTACACTTTTGCAAACCCTAAGGAACAGTTCGAACCTGTCCTAGAAAGCTGCTATGAATTGAAATCAACTGGATGGCAATTGGTTTCCCAGTATTAGTTCCACAGCATTACAACAGACAGTGATTGCACTATATATAAAGAAATTATTTAAGGCAGTCAAACTGGTATCCAATGGTGGTGAAATTGGTTGATAGATGTGTTCCACTTATGAGCTGTGTTAATATCTTGTACTAGCGATATTAAGAAATAGACAATGACCTTTTCATGCTGACTCCTTTGTCCAGGTGTAGTGCAATGTTCCAGCTGCTGTGTGAGCCTCTTTTTAGTCAGTGGTCATTGCTAAATTTTTTCTCATATTTTTGAGATGAGCTTTGTCAGTAGGTTATTTCTTATGCAGAATTTTAAGTAGGTCAGTAAAATATAGAACTATGTATCCTTTCTGAAGTGCTCAGTGGTTTTCCCCACAACATGTTCTAGAGGCTTAACTGAATAAAATAGGGGCCTGATAAGAGAGAAGATAGAACCCAGATACTAATCAATATGAAAGATCAAATGAGAAGGAAACAGTTTTCTTTTGAACAGCTGATGCATAGAAATTCAGTTACAGAATAATTTATCTTCTCTGTCAAAGAAAGTATATATTAAGTATTCCCACCATCATTTTAATTGTGGAGAAGAAAGGATTAGGTCCTTAAAACACTAGGCACTATTATCATCTCATTTTATTATTATTTTTAAACTTACTATGACACACTAAACCTGGTTAAGAGATAAAGAAATTTAGCTTAAATGGGTCAATGCTATGAAGCTTTCTACTTTGTATAGTTAGAGTTTTTCTGTTTAAAAATTATTCTTTCCAAAATGAAAGGGGCACATACACACGTCATTGTTAAGTGCCATCTAGTCAGTTCTGACCCAGGGAGCGACTGGTGGATTTGAACTGGCAGCTTTGCAGTTAGCAGTCCAGTGTTTAGCCTATAGTGATGTACCAATATGCACACACATGGTTGTTAATTGCCACCTAGTCAATTCCAGCACAGCATGACCTCTTGTGTACAGAATAGGACAACTCTCAAGGACTTTCAAAGCTGGTACATTCTGAGAACAGACTGCCATTCTTTCTTGTAAGAGACCTCTGGGCGGGTATCAACCTGTCAGCTAGTTAAGTGTTGAACCGTTTGCACTCATCAAAGAACAAAAAGAAAGGTAGTAAGGCTCTCCATATCACCTCCATCCTTGCCTTCTGAAGGGTAATCTGTAGTCTGAGAAATTGGAAGAAAACATTAATGAACAGATTATGAAGGCAAGTCAGAAAGTATTGCTAAGAAATTGTAGAAACATATTTAACAAAAATGTGAAAATGGGAAGTAATTGTTTTTCAACTAATTTTTCATCACGTCATATACACTTCTGAAGGAGGTGCTTTTGTGTCTTTATCCTGTCACCCAATAATTCTGAGCACTTCACTGTACACCCCTTCTAAAGGGTAGATATTTGGAGGGACTCAGATTGTGTTCCTTTCCATTGTTGTCTGAGTTTTAGGAATAGCTCTTGCTACATACCCTCAAAGAGTGAGCAGGCGCATTGTTGTGATGGGGGGAAAAATCCTCGGTGCAACTTTCCTGACATTTTTGTCATGAGTGCAGTGTTCAATTTTCTTAAAATCTCTTTGTAAAAAAGCCCCCATGATCGTCCAGTTCCCTTTAAAAAACTCTATCAAGATTACCCCTTGGAAGTCCTCAGAAATAGTCACCATAAGCTGAGATGACTGCTAATATTCCTATTTTGAATTTAACTGGATCAGCAGATCCCCTTGCAAGCCACTGTTTTGATTGGACTTCCTTTTTGAAGGCACGCTAATGAAACTAAGACAAGCTTATTAAAAAAACTTGGCTACAATCACACACTGAATTGCAAAGATGTATTTAATCATGTTTTTTTTTTTTTCGGAATAAACCCATGCAGGAGCTGGAAACTTAGTAGCAATATTTTTTTACTTACCCACATATTGTGACTTTTCTTCTAAGCATTCTTAACTTGCCAAAGAGATCTATTCATGTTTTCAAGTTTTAAAAAACCTTTCTATTTTAAATTGAACGAATGGTCCCACATACAAATCATATAATGTGCACCTTTACAATCACTGAAATCCCACCCATGTAGCATCAGTTCCCACTATTTCCCTCTATTCACTTTAACTCTTGCAGTCCTCCCTGTGTCTTCTACTACTTTCCTCATTCCTGTGCCATCCTCCCTCCTGTATATTGCCTTCCCCAATAATCCAGCAACTTTGTTTTCTTCAATCTTAAAATAATGATGGCTTCTCAGCATTTGCTTTATTTTTTTATGGTAGTTTTCCTTTCTTTTAAGAAAATGAAGGCATTGGCAAGGACAATCGCAGAATGACCACAAATTTTAGGGGTTATAAGGTTTTAGATTCCTCATGAGCACAATTAAGTGTTCTGGAATTCTCATACTTTGCAATGTTGTCCATAGCTTGTCATGATCCACACAATCAAAAGCCTTTGTATAGTCAATAAAGCACAGGCAAACATCTTTCTGATGTTCTCTGCTTTCTGCCAAGATCCATGCAACATCAGCAATGATATCCCTTGTTCCACAGCCTCTTTGGGATCCAGCTTGAACCTCTGGAAGTTCTCTGTCAATGTATGCTTGCAGCCATTTCTGTATTATCTTTACTAAAACTTAACTCCAATGGGATATCAAAGAGATTGTCCAAAGATTTCCATATTCCATTGGGTCACCTCTCTTTGGAATAGGCACAAATATGGATCTCTTTCAATCAGTCAGCCGGATAGATGTCTTCCAAATTTCTTGGCAGAGATGAGTGAGTGCCTCCTGTGCCGCCTCACTTTCTTGAAAGATTTCAATTTTATTCCATCAATTCCTAGTGCCTTGTTCTTTGCCAATTCCTTCAATGCACTTTGGACTTCCTCCTTCAATATCATTGACTCTTGATCATATGCTACCTCTTGAAATGGTCGAGCATCAACCATTTCCTTTTGGTACAGTGACTGTATATTTCTTCCATCTTCTTTTGATGCTCTCTGTATCATTCAATAATATGCCCAGACAATCCTTCAATAATGTAAGTTGAGGCTGCATTTTTTTCTTTAGTTATCCCAGTTTGAGAAATGCTGAGCACATTCTTCCTTTTTGGTTTTCTGACTCCAGCTCTTTGCAAATTT
Organism: Chrysochloris asiatica; assembly: GCF_000296735.1. NCBI lineage: Eukaryota > Metazoa > Chordata > Mammalia > Afrosoricida > Chrysochloridae > Chrysochloris > Chrysochloris asiatica. The sequence continues at coordinate 15,632,970 of NW_006408583.1, forward strand.
TGTTGTAATATTTG
>NW_006408583.1:15633083-15634017 GCF_000296735.1 Chrysochloris asiatica
AAGTCCTCTTCACTTTCAGCAAGCAAGGTTGTATCATCTGCATATCGCAGTTTGTTAATGAGTCTTCCTCCAATCCTGATGCCGCGTTTTTCTTCATAGAACCCAGCTGGACCAAAAATTCCATTTGAACCGCAAGGTCAGTGGTTCAAACTCACCAGTGGTTCCTTGGAAACCGTATAGAGGATCATTACAGGTGGAAACTGGCTTGAAGGCACTTAACAACAATAATAACAAATACTATACATATAAACAGTTTCTAATACTTTCAAAATTAGTAAAATACTTTTATTTTTGCTTTATAAATGAGAAAAATCAAGTCTTAAACTTTTCTAATATCAACTAATTTGTAAGAGACAGGATGAGACTTTGAATTCAACTTAGTTTAGTTCTAAATTATCTGTTCTTTACAAGTACTACTTTGAGTCATGCATACTGGTACTACATTCAAATAAAAGAAGCCTGGGGAATGAGAAGAATGCTATATTTGCAATCATAAATTATGCCTTGTTTGCCTCCATGAGCAAATGTTTTCATTTCTCTGAGTCTCAGTTCTTCATCTATAAAATAGACATAGTAAATATATATAAATTTACTTAAAAATACTTACTAGAATGCAGGCAATCAGTCAAATACTAACTGAACAAATAAATGAATCAAAGCTGCAAATAATAAATGTTATGAAAAATACTAAAAGTGAATACCTTATTTGTAAGCATTTTAGTAGACTCAATATTTTAAATATGCCCTTCTTTATTATTCCTTGACCAAATATTCAAGCAGCATTATGAATAATCCTGTAAAATAAATTTCAAGGAAGAAAGAGGAAAAGTACTCTTCATAAATTGTAAAAATATGGAAATGGACCACTAGCAGAGTCCTCCACCATTTGTGTTGTTGTTAAGTGGTTTGTAGTTAGTTCTATCTCATATAAACT
>NW_006408583.1:15643893-15647560 GCF_000296735.1 Chrysochloris asiatica
TTTTCTTTAGTTATCCCAGTTTGAGAAATGCTGAGCACATTCTTCCTTTTTGGTTTTCTGACTCCAGCTCTTTGCAAATTTTGTTGTAATATTTGTCTTTATCTTCTCCAGCTGACCTTTGAAATTTTCTGTTCAGCTCTTGGACCTCCTCATTTCTTCCATTTGCTTTAGCACCTCTACACTGGAGAGCAAGTTTCAGTGTCTCTTCTGACATCCATTTGACCTTTTCCTTCTTTCTTGTCTTCTTAGTGATTTTTTGCTTTCTTTCTGTATGACTGAGGCAATGAGGATTGCTGAGACACGGCTTAGGATCCAGTGATGCTGGGCATTGGAGAAATAAACTCTTCTAATATTAGGTGATTGAGATTTGGACATTGTTAGTGGAAAACAAGCAAACCAGTTGCTCTTGAGCCAGTATTGAGTCACGGTGACCCCATGTGTGTCAGAGTAGAACTGTCCTTCACAGAGTTTTTAGTGGTTGATTTTTTGGAAATAGTTTGTCAGACCTTTCTTCTAATGGGCTTCTGGGGGGTTCTTAAGCTTTCAACCTTTCAGTTAGCAGCCAAGCTCATTAAATCTTTTGCACTGCACAGCAACTTCTATTATTAAATATTATATTATATGTTTAAATGTATCTTGACTAATAACATGCCTTTACATTGAAGAGCATATTTACATCACTTCTGATATGGTATTCATGCCATACAAATCACTGTCTCTTCTCATTGTCTTAAAATATAAACAAGCAGTATGTTCATTCTCATATGGTGAGTAAATAAAACTCAGGGAGGTTAAATGACTTGCACATAGTTGTTGCTGTTTTTAAGTGCCATGGAGTCAGTTCCCATTCATAATGACCCTATACAGGGTTTCTGAGGAGTGGCTAGTGAGTTTGAACTGCTGATTTTGTGGTTCAAACTGACCTTGTGGTCCAGTGTTTAAACTACAGTGCTGCACTACGATTCCAGCACATGATTGCTGTTGATATGTGCCATGGAGTCGGTTCTAACTCATAGTGACCCTGTACAGGGTTTCGGAGGCTGTAAATCTTTACCGGAGCAGAAAGCCTGTTCTTTCTCCGGCGGAGCAGCTGGTAGTTTCGAACTGCTGACTGTGAGCTTAGCAGCCCAATTCTAAACACTAAGGTACCAGAGCTCCTTCAGCACATGGTAGTTAGTAGAAATATTGGAATTTGAACTTAGTGTAGTATTGCCAGATAAAATATAGGATACCCACTTTAAATGTTAGATAGACAGCAAATAATTTTTCAGTATAAGTACATTGTATTGAATATACCCTTTGTGGTTATATATATATATATTTAACAATAAATTGCTGTTTATCCAATGTTTAAATTTATCTGGGCCTTCTATGTTTTTTTATTGGCTACATTTTGGCACCTTAGCAAAAGGTCTTCAGTGCACATATTCTATCAATTCCAAATCACAGTATATTCTATTTTTTGAAAAGCAATTTGATTTTTTTAAATGGACAGAGTAAGAAAGCATTCCTTGTCATCCTCTTGTAGCATAGTGGTTACAAGTCAGGCTTTTAACCCCAAGGTCAACAGTTCAAAACTACCAGCCATCCTATGGGATAAAGATGAGACTTTCTGCTCCCATAAAGATATACAGCCTCAGAAACCCTATGCAGGGACGTTATGAGTCGGAACTGACTCCACGGCACATAACCATCATCCTCTTGGAATATTCTCAAAGGATGTGGAGAATTGAAATTAATAAAGCTGATAGAGTAAATATTCCTCAACTCAAGTGCAAAGAATGAGCTGATATCACTTGTTTGAAGCACCAAAGGCTCCTCTCTCAGTCAGCATTATCTCAGAGCAGGACTTGCACCAACTCATCGAGTTCCTTCTATGGATGCTGCTTTGTGTCAAATGTTAGAAAATTAGCTCAATTCTCCTTTATGTGACAAAGCTAAAACCTTCATGAAGAAAATCAAGTGTCCTTTTTGATTACCTGAGATGCTGAATGATCCAAGCTCTTTGTTGTTGTTGTTGTTAAGTGCCGTTGAGTCGATTCCAACCCATAGCTACCCTGTATGGGGTTTCCAAGAAATCACTGGTTACACAGCTGTTAAGACATTGGAAGAGATATCAGAATTCAGTCATTTTACTATTGTATCTCCTAAGACATAGTGTTTGAAGTAAAGAATCAGGAACACTTAGACAGCAATGCTTGAACAATGCTTGAACTGTGTTGCTGCATTTTTCACCTGACCTTGGGAGAAAGACCATGCTTCCAGGCAGAGCTAGTCTGCATTCTTCTTTCCTTCACTGCAACTCATGTGATCATGCAGAGAAGTCATAGATGCCATTTTCTCAGTCTATCATAGTCTTTTCAGCTAACATTTAATGAGGATCATTTGTAGACGTAGCACTGGGTAATGCAATGAGGATAAACAAGATACCTTCCCTATGTCCAAGGAGCTCAAATCATTAAAAGATGAGACACAATGCTAATTGCTGACCCTGTCATCCTCCCCGAGTTAGAAAAAACAACCCATTGCTATGGAGTTGATTTTGAATCATGGAGTTCCTACATTGTTATTTTAAATGCTGTTGAGTCAGTTTTGACGCATAACGACTCTGTATAGGGTTTCCAAGGAGTGGCTGGTGGGTTTGAACCACCAACCTTGTGGTTAGCAGTCCAGTGATGATCCTACAGTGCCATACCAGGTCCCTATAGAACAAAGTAAAACTACCCCATTGGGTTTCCAAGGCTGTAATAATTATAGAAGCAGATTGCCATATATTTCCCTAAGTAGCTGGTGGGTTCGATCCACCGAACTTTTGGTTTTAAGCGGAATGCTTTAACCACTGCTCCACAGAAGCAAATAAAGAAGTGGAAACATAGAGCAAGGAGTGAATAATTTTGGTTAGTAACATAGAGTCATTATTATTTTTCAATAAAGAACTGGTCATCTATGTTCTAGCATTGTGAACACAAATGAAGTACAGATATGAATAATGCAAAAAATAGACCTCACTGAAGAAGCTTGTTTTTTAATGGAAAACCAGGATAAAACACACACACACACACACACAAATTGGTTGCCATTGAGTCACTTTAACTCGATGTTGACTCCATGTATGTTAGAATAGAAATGTGAGCCATAGGATTTTCCATGGTTGAATTTTCAGATGTGGATCACCAAGGCTTTCTTCTGAGGCAATTCCAAGTGGACTTGAACTTACTGGTTAACTGTCAAACACATTAACCATTTACATTACCCATTGACTACAGTGGCAAAGAACAAGTCACCAGGAATTGATGGACCAAAAATTGAAATCTTTCAGGAAAGTGAGGCGGCACAGGAGGCACTCACTCATCTCTGCCAAGAAATTTGGAAGACAACTGTCTGGCTGACTGATTGGAAGAGATCAATGTTTGTGCCCATTCCAAAGAGAGGTGACCCAACGGAATGTGGAAATCATCGGATAATCTCTTTGATATCTCAAGAGAGCAAAGTTTTGCTAAAGGTAATACAGAAACGGCTATAATCATACATTGACAGAGAACTTCCAGAGGTTCAAGCTGGATTCAGAAGAGGCCAGAGAATGAGAGATATCATTGCTGATGTCCGATGGATCTTGGCTGAAAGGAGAGAATATCAGAAGGATGTTTACCTGTGCTTTATTGACTAC
>NW_006408583.1:15648535-15661088 GCF_000296735.1 Chrysochloris asiatica
AGTGAGATTGGCCCAGGATCGGACATTGTTTCATTCTGCTCTGCATGGGGTTGCTATGAGTCAGTTCCAACTCGATGGCACCTGACAACAACATTGACTACAGTCAAATAGCACAAGTAAAAACTAAACCCCAAAGCCTCACAACTAAACAAACATACATAATTTTAAAATATTACAAACTGTGGTATATGATATAAAGGGAATAAATACATGAATGAGAAGAAGAGTAAGAAGAGAGGATTATTAAGCCTACTTTATTTATTTTTGTTAAAGATACATACATACAACAAAACATCCAGTACTTCCTAAAATGCTACATGTACATTTCAGTGACATTGATTATATTCTTTAACTTGTACAACTATTCTTTCCATCTTTTTCCATATTACCCCACCGCCATTAACTTACGTCTTTGATGCTCTAGGATAAGCACCTGACTTCAAGGTTGGTTTGAACCAAAAGTCTGATGGTTCCAACCCACCATCGCCTCTTGGAAACCCTATACAGAGTCACTATAAGTTGGAACCGGCTGGATGGCACTTAACAACAACAATGCATCCTACATAAGACAAAACCAAAACACTTTTCCGCTTTCCTTCACCCCTGGTAACCACTAACTACATATAGAAATCTGCTTTATTTTTAATAAGGTGGTCAGGAAGGGTTTTCTGAAGAGGTGGCATTTAATGGGAAAAAAAAGTTAAAATACTACTTCTTTAAGATAGAACATAGCTTTATATTGAATTAAAAGTTATGTCATTCATATGTCACCTGTAATGCTAAATATATTGTTGGTACATGCCATTGAATCGGTTCCAATTAACAGCCACTCTGTATAGGGTTCTGAGCAGCAGATGGTGGGTTTGAACTGATGATCTTGTGGTTAGAAGTACAATGCATACATTCTTTAATTTTTGCATTTCCCACTCTAGAGGGAGGAAGTACTTGATTTTGCTTGGCCCACCTTCTCTATTTTGCTTTATGTAATTTGTCTGGATCAATAGAGGGCTAATAGTCAACTGTTACATGGCAGTGCCATTGTTATTATTTGCTAAAACATTGAAATACTTTAATATCATCTGGTAAATGACAGCTTCCAAGAACCCAACCCCATCAAGACTTCATCCTCCGTACCTCTGGGTCTTCCAGTGTTTTAGCAACTGATTAAAACCAGGTACCATGGGACTTTCAAGACTGTCTAGAGAGCAATGTGTCTATCTTGTTTTTGTTGGGTGTTGTTCAGTTGATTATGACTCATAGCAACTCTGTGTATCTGAGTGAACTTCCCCACAGGGTTTCCTTGGCAGTAACTTATGAGAATACATTGCCAGTCCTTTCTCCTAGAGCCAGAGATGGTGGGTGGGCTCCAACTGCCAATACTTTGGTTAGCAGACGAGTGCTAATGGTTGTGCTACCAGAGCTTCTTGCAGCTTCTTCCCATCCCCCACTGCTACTCATAGTGACCCTATGAGTAGAACTGCCACATAGGGTTTCCAAGGCTGTAATCTTTTTTGGAAACACACTGCTGTATTTTTCTCCATGGAGTGTCTAGTGCATTTGAACCATCGACCTTTAAGTTATCATCCATCTTACTGCTGCTGACTATTTTGGACTTGGCTTCGTTTAGTGGTTATAACAAATAATTGATCTATAATCAGATACTGTGGTTGACCCTTTTAGAGAAGGTTCTGAAAGGTTCTAAGAAAAAGAACATTCAAAGAGCCACAGGTTACTGAGTAGTTCCTGGTGTGGCATTGTAGGATGAGCACTGGACTGTCAGTGTCAAAAGTTAACAGTTCAAATCCATCAACTCCTTCTTGGAAACCCTATGCAGGGCCCCAATGAGTCAGAATAAATCCAAAGGCACGTTACAAAAAGAACAACATATAACTAAAGAGTCTGAGGTCGAAATTGCAATTAATTTCTTCCAAAGCTAACGCACATCCAGCTCTTACAAACTTTTCCTGCCTATCTATTGAAAGTTTTATTTTTCTCCTTGTTTTATTTTAAGAGCAGTCGAACTGGTTCCAAGTCATAATGACTCTATATAGTTTCTAAAGAGTGGCTGGTAGATTTGATCTACCAACCTAGAGGTTCAAACCAATATTGTGGTTAACAGCTTATCCTACAATGCCACATTTGCTCCTTAGTCCTAAAACACATCTATATTCTTTTGACTCTGCACTGTACATGCCTTATAGTTTCTTTTTTAACTTAATGACATTTATCATAAAAATAAATTAATATTAAGAAAACTCACACAATAATGTTTGATTTCTCAGAAACTTGTTGCTGGATTTTTTCATGTGTGATATTTTTAATGAGACCATGCTTTCAGGCAGAAACAGGTTGTAAAAGGTAAGATATGATATTGAAGTCATAGTTTTTATATATTCTGTCTTCATCAGACTTTGGGAAACTACCTATCCTGCTCTCTATTTATCCTTCTCCATGTAGCATTTTTCTTTTCCTTCAAGTATTCAATATCCAGACGTATGCCTGCTTTGTTAATATCCATCCTGCATTCTCTCACTCTTTAATACTACTCTCAAAGTATGGTACCTGTGAATGTATCAAAGCCATTGTCATCAGTAGATTCTGACTCACTGCAGTTTCCCCAGTGTAGGATAAAGTGCGTCTTTAGCATTGTTCTTCTGCATGCCATTTGTTAATGAAAATAAAACCCAAAGCCAATGATCAGTGTGAAGCTTTTTTCTTTTCTTTTTTTTTTTTTTAGGGGAAAATGGACTCATAATTCATTGAGTTCATAGTCAACCCAAATGTGAATTCTTTTTAATGTATGCATCTGATTGAGAAATATCTTCCATCAAATTTATACCACTGCTGGCTTAGGTTCTTTCTATTACTTTTCCCTTTAATATTTCACTTCTTCTGTTTTGTCAATTTTTATAGCCTGATAAGATTCCTCATAATTTGAAGCAATGATTCTCCAGATATTTAAGTATATACAATTCTGTGTCATTTGTAAAATTTTATTTTCATTCTTACTATTGCTTTATGGTTGACACACATTTAATAGCCAAATCTATAATCCAATATTTTTAAGAGTTTTTCCTTCATGTGGACTTTGCTTGGTTTGTAACAACTCACAGAATAATTATTCAGTTCATTGAAAAGCCACATGATTCATTATTTTAGTTTATGATAGATGAAATTACAAGAATATCTAGACATACTATCTATAGAATTCTTATAGTCTTGCTATAAAAATTTAGAAAATAAAATAAGGACTTGTTAAGTGTCTCTGACATGAGAAATGTTATGACAAATGAGTAAAATTTAATTAAAAATTGCTGACAAATTCAGATTATATTGTAGTTCAGAAATATTTTGTAAGATATACTCTTCTCATTGATATGAGCACTCTATTAGGAGAATCCCATCAGTGTCCAAGGAAGACGAATAATCATCACAATAGTAATAGTTTTTGAGAATTCCTTATGTTCTAGTTACTATGAAAGTGTTCATAAACCAACTTATTTAAATTCTCTACAGCCCTAAGAAGTAGGTTCAACTATTAACCTTATTTTCCATCTGAAGAAACTCAAGAATTAGAGGCTTTGAGTAAGTTGATGATGAATAGATGCAGGTAAGTAATGGAACTGAATTCATATCCACGTCTGCTTGATTGAGTTCATTAGTGTATTCTACAACACCAGGATTTTCTATCAACTACACATTTTAGGAGATTATATTCATAGAGAGATCAGATCTTAGAAATCATCTTCTCTAACTGACGCAACAACAAAAACAACAAACTGAGACTTGAAAGACGTAAAAGGAATTAATGACATTGACCAAGTCAAATAGAGGAACTATCTCATAGGAGTATTACAACCATGCTACTTTTTTAAAATGCTAAGAAAACAGATGCAAAGGGAAATGAATGAACCCCATAAAAGCAGTTCTCATAGATGCTTTCATAACTGGGCATTGTTCAGTTGAGCTAAGTGACGTCAGTCAGGCATGCATGACTTGCAAGACAAAGAACACAATTTTGCACTTTCCTCACAAGTTTGAAAGTCACCAGTTGAGACTTTGAAAATGTTGCTCTTTATCCATTCAACAATACCACATCTCTTTCCTGATTAAATTCGTCATGCCAGTTAGATGCCTACTCAAAGCCTGTTTCATGAGTAGATCTACAAGATTTAAAGACATTAAACAGAAAGTTGTTAAAGCTATTGAGTCAGTTCTGATTCATAGTGACCCTGTATAGGGTTTCTGAGGAGTGACCTGTGAGTTTGAATCACCGACCTTGAGACTCAAATATACCTTGTGATCCATTGCATTATCCTACAGCACCACAAAGAAACTAGCACCTTAAAATAAGTGCAAATAGTTGTAGAAACAGATTATTAGCAATAAAATCCATCTGCCAACTACTTAATAATACCTCATCTTCAGGTTAGTTAGCATGCATTCAGAGCAAGTAGCTCTTGGGGAATAATTAATGTTGAAAAACAATTATAAGATGAACACATCTCATTATTTATTAAAAGGATCATGGCAAAATTATTATATATGATACTATAAATAATTCTATTTCACAAGACACTAAGACTGGAAGTGTCATACTATTGAATAATAGTGACAAAAATTACACAGCACACACAAATATACCCATGTGTGAGGGCAGCTATAAAATCTGTGTTGAGTGCTAACCATGCTTCAAATTTGTTGTATGCCGTTGAGTTGGTTCTGAGTCACAGCAACCATGTATAGAGTTTCTAAGAGTGGCTAATGAGTTTGAAATGCTGACCTTATGGTCACCAGTCCAATGTTTATCCTACAGAGTCACATCAGGGATCAATAAGAATAATTGTTGATTGATTATGTGCCATGGAGTTGGTTCCCACTTATAGCGACCCTGTATAGGGTTTCCAAAGCTATAAATCTTTATGGGAGCAGAAAGCCTCATCTTTCTCCCATGGAACAGCTGGTAGTTTAAAACTGCTGATCTTGACGTTAGCAGCCCCACTCACCACCACCATGTAACCAGAGTTCCTTAATAAGGACATGGTGGTGTTGGTGGTTATGTGCCGTAGAATTGGTTCCCACTCATAGTGACCCTACAAAGGGTTTCCGAGGCTGCAAATCTTTATGGGAGCAGAAAGCCTCATCTTTCTCCTGTGGAACAGTTGGTAGTTTGGTACTGCCGACCTTGAGGTTAGCAGCCCGATTCGTAACCACTACACTACCAGAGATGCATAGAGATATTAAAATGTGGCATGCATTATATAAATTACCCAATTACTAGAAGAGGTCGACATGTTTAGTAGAGGGTCAGCCACAATGAGAAAAAAAAAAAAAAACACTTGATGAGCTGGATTGTCACAGTTGCCTGCCTAATGGACTCACAGGACTCACAGGTCACGTAAATGGAGATGTTTCTTTCTGCTGCCCACAAGGCCACCATGAATTCGTGTCAGCTGTGAACATCAACAACAACAGCTTAAGTCTCAGTTTAAAAACAGGTGACCTGCAGCATAAGTAGAAGAGAACTTTCTGTGTATAAACTTTATATTACTAAAAGGAAAATACAGAAATGACAGAAAGACGTGCACAAATTGTACTTACAACTTAACTAGAAGTACCACCAACTGACTATTTTATACAGACAACTTAAATAATAGAAATGTCGATCACCAATGAAGTTTAGAAAGCCTCTGCAATCTGATTAAGGACACTTTCAGATGTTATGTTCTAATTATAAAAGCAACAGACTTTAAAAAGTAAATATTCTTCATAGCCTTTCCTGTGCAATACTGCCTATATTTAGACATAGCAGGTAAGCATGTGAGTATTTATAAAATTTGTTTCAAAAGTCATTTCCCAGTACGTATTAATAACTTTAAGGCACTTTGTTAGCATAGTGGTTACAAGTCGGGCTGCTAAACTCAAGGTCAGCAGTTCAAAACTACCAGCAATTCCAGGGGAGAAAGATGAGGTTTTCTGCTCCCGTAACAATTTATAACCTTGGAAACTCCATGCCAGCTCACCATGAGTCTGAACTGACTCCATGTTGTAATCATTGTCATCATCTCTCTCAGTTACTCTAACTTCTAGATTTGTCTTGTATTTCTAACTTCTCCAGCAACTTGTGGTCTCTTCCATAGAAAAGACTATATATTGCCTGCTGGTTTGTTGTTTTTAATTCCAGATTTTAGCACAGTTCCTAGCAAACAATAGGCAATCAATGTCATTTGTGGTTTTCATTGCCACACAGTAATGTTTTCCTAATCTACACATTTCTATGAGTAACTGTTGTATCCTTAATGTAATATTAATCCTGCTATAAATAATGAATAGAATTCCAGCAAGGAGAAATGATTGATGTACATGAAAGAGTATCAAATAATAAGAAATTAATATAATTAAATGCTAAGCGGTATGGAACGGACCACAGGTGCCATGGAGGATAGGAGGGAATGGTGATCCACAAGCCCAGGTCATCATGGCTCCATCAGAGTAGAAGTAAATACAGGTATAAATTGGAGTTTACTGGCTGAGGCTGGAAATGTTTACTAAGGTCTTGGATATTGATCTATGAAAGAAATCAGGTATCTCATCCAATTTTTAGAAATGAAATATTAATTAGGGTTCACAGACTTCCCTTTCTGTTGGTAGATATTAAAGTACTCATTTTCTCACTTGTGTTGAATTTTAATCAATATTTCAGAAATGATGTGTGATTACCTGATGAAATGCTAATGGGTTATCACTTTCTCCCAGTGTTTTTAAAAAATATCATACGTGATACTGAAGACCTAGCGCCAATGACAAATAGTTATTTATGCTCTCTTGTAAGTTCCTACCACAGGTTGTAAATTACCTCCTTCAGGGCACAATGGTGGGCCTGTTACTATGTGTGCATTGTCTGGTACACTCCCTGAGGATCTCTTTCTCTCTCAGTGCCTCACATTTAAAACATCTTTTTTTATACACCTTGATAACTATGAAAAACATTTTGGAATGTATGGAAGCTTATGTGAAATGTGGCATCAGGATTGGAGGAAGACTCATTAACAACCTGCGATACGCAGGTGATATAACCTTGCTAGCTGAAAGTGAAGAGGACTTAAAATACTTACTGATGAAGATCAAAGAGCACAGCCTTCAATATGGATTATATCTCAATGTAAAGAAAGCAAAAATCCTTACCACTTGACCAATAAATAACATTCTTATCAATGGAGAAAAGATTGAAGTTATCAAGGACTTCATTCTTCTTGGATCAACCATCAACACTTATGGAAGCAGTAGTCAAGAAATCAAACAACGTATTGCATTAGGCAAATCTGCTGCACAAGACCTTTTAAAAGTGTTGAAGAGCAAAGATGTCAGCTTGAGGACTAAGGTGTGCCTGACCCAAGCCGTGATATTTTCAATAATCTCTTACGCATGCAAAAGCTGGACAGTGAATAAAGAAGACTGTAGAATAATTGACGCATTTGAGTTATGGTGTTGGAGGAGAATATTGAAAGTACCAGGGACTGCCAAAAGAACCCATAGATCTGTGTTGGAAGAAGTACAGTCAGAGTGCTCCTTAGAGACCAGAATGGCCAAACTTCGTCTCTAGTACTTCAGATATATTATCCGAAGGGACCAGTCACTGGAGAAGGACATCTTGTTTGGTAAGGTGGAGGGTCAGAGAAAAAGAGGAAGACCTCCAACGAGATGGATTGGCAAAGTGGCAGCATCAAAGGGATCAAGTGTGTCAACAATTGTGAGGTTGGCCCAGGATCAGGCAGTGCTTGGTTCTGTTGTGCATAGGGTTGCTATGAGTTGGTACCGACTTGATGGCACCTATCAACAACATGTAAAACTTGAATACTTCAAAGTGTTCAAGATTTAAGATGTCAGTTTGAGGTCTAAGGTGCACCTGACCCAAGCCATGGTATTTTCAATAACCTCTATGCATGAGGAAATTGAACATTGAATAAAGACAGTGGGAGAATTGATGCATTTGAGACATGATGTTGGAGGAGAATATTAAAAGTACCATGGACTGCCAAAAGAACAAACAGATCTGTGTTGGAAGAAGTACAGCCAGAATGCACCTTAGAAGCCAGGATAACCAGACTTCATCTCTCATACTTTGGACATATTATCAGCAGGTACCAGTACCCGGAGAAGCATATCAGGCTTGATAAAGTGGAGCATCAGTGAAAAAGAGGAAGACCTCCAACGAGATGGATTGGCTCACTGGTAGCAGCAACAGTTGTGAGGTGGACGAAGGACCAAGTGGTGTTTTGTTTTATTGTGCATAAGGTCACTATGAGTTGGAACTGACTCAATGACACCTAACAACAACCACAACATGGAAAATGTATTTAAAAATGTAAATGGAAAACAGTTGTTTATAACTTGACATGCATACTTAATTTTTGGTTGATAATTTATAGTAATATAGAAAATAACTTTTCTAAAAGCATCACATTCTAAAATTAGGAAGGGTCTGTCTTTTCAATGCAAATACTCTAGGTACCGTTCAGTGAACTGCAAGTAAATGTGAAATCATGATGAAACTTGGAAGCCTAGTAATGTTAAAAAAATGTAGCTTAAGTGTTCGAAATATGTAAAATCCTGTATATGATCTGTGAATGGCCGCCTTCGTTAGACCACTAGTGATAGGGCTTATGTAAGCTTGTTCTTTTGTCTGCTGTTTTTTTATAACGGGTTAGAGGTTATTTAGGTCTCGTATGCATAATTCTGAAAGGGCAGCACACATTGAGAAATGTCACTGCCTTAATGTGTGCCATTCTTGACTTTGCTTGGCCATGCCTACTTGTCACCATTATTGCCAAAGCAATGCCATTGTGTGTCCTGTGATTTTTCTGCCCATGCAATTTAGACCAGTCCATTTCCATGTTCTTAAGGTAATTTTGTCCCACCAAATGTCAGCTAAATGACTTTGACATTCAAGTTTCCTAACAGCTTATGAACATCATGTTATCTGTGCTATTTGTAATTCATATTCATGCAAATCCTCAGTCCCAGCCACATTATGCCATCCCATCTGCTAAGGTTCCCTCTCCTTATGCCTTTGAATTGTAACTGGCTAGACAGGCTCTTTTGATATTTGTTGTCTTCATGGATTCTGCTATAGGTAGGATTTCACAAGTGAAGAAGCACAAATACATTTATGTCGATGTGAAAATTCCTTTTAAAAAGCTTAATGATTAGTATTATCTTGTGCAGCTATGTTGTCTTGTTTTCTCTTTGGGGAGTAGCAGCAACTCTCTCAGACTTTTCTGGGCTAAGTTTTTGCTGGGGTGTTTGTAAAATAAATAAGATGTGTACTTGTGAAAGATCCCAGTAGAAACGACATCTGGAAATGTGTCAAAACAGAAGAATAACCTCTGAATTCTTATATGCCATAAACACAAGTGTGTTTGATGGGCTGAGATGTATAGTATTTGTACACACTTATACTCTGGACAATCTGGCGGTTGTGTTAGCTGTCATGGAGTCATCTCTGACTCATGGCGATCCCATGTGTGCAGGATAGCACTGTTCCAACAATTTTCAGGGCTGTAACCTTTCAGACACTAGCAGTTGAATGTTTAACCATTTATACCATGCAGGGACTACTTCGGACACCTGTTGTTATTTTTGTTGGTGGTGGCTGTGTGCCATTGAGTCAGTTCTGACTCGTAGAGATCCTGTACAGGATTTCCGAGACTGTAAAGCTTTAAGGGAGCAGGAAGCCTCATCTTTCTCCCACGGAACAGCTGGTAGTTTTGAACTGCTGATCTTGAGGTTCGCAGCCCGATTCATAACCACTATGCTACCAGAGCTCCTTTTTTTAAGTGCATTCAAATCAGAACTGACTCATAGCAACCCTACATAGGGTTTCCTAGGAGCAGCTGGTGGGCCTGAGCCTTCTACCTTGTGGATAGCAGTCTAGTGTTTATCCTACAGTGCACTACCAGGATGCCTGTTGTTGTTGTTGTTAAGTGCTGTCAAGTAGGTTATGACTCATAACAAGTGGATATAGTGTTTCCAAGGAGCAGCTGGTATGTTTGAACCACCAACCTTGGGTTTCAAGCCGACCTTGCGGTTTAGTGCTTTATCCCACAGCTCCACACCAGGACTCCTAGTCAAAGTGAAAAAGAGTGTTAGTTTTGTGGATAATTTTGGCAAGGTAGTATGGTTGTCATAAGATCCTTCGGCTAAATATCTTGTAAAGGCTCCTTTTAAATTATTTTTAAAGAGTGGGTTATTATACCGTGTTAAAAAGTGATCCAATAGCATAGTATCTTTTTAGTAGCTGACTAAATTCTTGGGACTAGCTCTTTATGTCAAAGTACAATTATAAGCCCCACAACTCTTTTATCAGCCTTATGGATTTATGTCTGATTGGCTGACCTCTCCAGTCATTCAAGAGGAAAATCATTTACCACCATAAAATAAATATATTCCTACTGCTACTCACCCAAGAAATATACTTTATAGAGTTGCTCATGTGAGAAGCAGTTTAATCACAAATCAATACTAGCAATTTGGTGGCTGTCCTTATGAATTACAATTTAAGGCTCATATTGGAATGATGCCTTGCTTTGTCTGATTGGGAAATACAAGGACCTCTCTTGTGCCTCAAAACAGCTGTTTTTAGTGATGATTATGTCTTTTAGATGTAGTCTTTCCATGTTCCAGCTCTATGCAAAGAAGACCTTTTTTTATGCCACATGCCCTAGAAGTAATCATAATTTCAAATGAATAGAATCTTATACTGACGGGACAATATCTGTCTCTCAGAAGTTCTACTTAAATGACTGGATTTTTCAACTGAATTAGACTAGCATCACCTTGGGTTCACTTTTAATAGATGGTCAACATTGTTGAAACTTTTCCTTTATGGTCACTGACATAGCAATTCTGCATTGCATTTTGACTCATACTTTAAAGATAATCCATATTACAACAAAGAAAATTCACACCACAAACTCATTTCAGAGGAAGAATTTCATATTCTAGGGCCTTAGATGACTGAGAACATCTTTATTTAATTCTTACATTAAATGCTAGTTTAGCTGGACATAAAATTCTAAGATTTTCATATTGTCTTTCTGTACCTTTTATTTATTATTTACTTTACCTTGTTACTGCAATTTCATATTGCTGTTGAGAAATCTTCTGCAAATTTGATTCTTTTTCTCTGAAAAAGTTTAGACTATTTTATTTCTCTTAGTTATCTAATGCTGCTGTAAAAGAAATACTGTAAGTGGATGGTTTTAACAACCAGAAAGTTATTCTTTCACAATTAAGGAAGCTAGAAGTCCAAATTCAGGATGGTGGTACTAGGTGGAGGTTTTCTTTTTGTCATTTCTAGGGAAAGATCCTTGTCCCCTTTCAGCATATGTTTTGGCATCAATCTTTCCCTGAATGTAGGAGCTCCCCAGCCCAGGGAGCCCAGGTTTAAAGGACAAACTCCACTCCAGGCTCTTCTATCTTGATATTAGGAGTTCCCTCTTTCTCTGCTCAGGTCTCTCTCCTTTTATTTCTTATAAGAAAAAAGGTGTTGCACCCTTGGGAATCTCCCATGCACCTATCAGATCAGGGCAGTTGTGAAATTAAAGGTGGTGTATTCCACCCTGGCACAATGGGCTAATGCGTCAGACTGCAAAGTTGTTTGAACTGCAAGGTCAGTGGTTCAAGTTCACCAGCTATTCCTTGGAAACCCTATATAGGGTCCCTATGGGTCGGAAACGACTTGACGGCACTTAAAAACAAACAACAGCAGCATCCCACCCTTAATTCTCAAATTGGTTTATCACATCAGATCCCATCGTGAGAATCGTGATTCAACCAAGCTGACACATACTTTGTGTGTGGGGGACACAATTCAATCCATGACACTCTTTGATTAGAAGTTTTTTAAAATCTCAATTTTTTTATGTTCAGTTTCCATTCTGATATATTCTACTTGACAATTTACAAGTATCTAAGCTTTTTTTCCCTTCTCCCTGTTGTTACTTTTGTATTTCCTTTAACTCTGGGAACTTCTTCATATTATTCTCGAGGTGACGTTACCATCCCACCCAGAGCAGGGCTACAGTTGCTGTTCTTATTGACGCACCACCCTGCAGGTATTAGTATAACATAAAGAGTCCTGCAAAGATTTGGAGTCAGAAACTCAAAAAGGAAGAACACGGTCAGCATTTCTCAAGCTGGGGGAACTGAAGGAAAATTTCAAGCCTCCATTTTCATTATTGAAGGATTATCTGGGCAAATTATTGAATGATGCAGAAAGCATCAAGAGAAGATGGAAGGAATACACAGAGTCACTGTACCAGAAGGAAATGGTTCGTGTTCAACCATTTCAAGAGGTAGCATATGATCAAGAGACAATGATACTGAAGGAAGAAGTCCAAGGTGCATTGAAGGAATTGGCAAATAACAAGGCTCCAGGAATTGATGGAATATAAATTGGAATCTTTCAAGAAAGTGAGGTGGCACTGGAGGCACTCACTCATCTATGCCAAGAAATTTGGAAGACAACTATCTGGTTGACTGATTGGAAGAG